>NC_058082.1:287781256-288114827 GCF_014858855.1 Bufo gargarizans
GATACCCGGGCTGCCGCTTCAATAAATCAGATGTACCATGTAATTAAAATATTACATGTAACTAATGTTGGTCACTGCTGGGTTCGTATAAAGGGTTACTAAAATATATATATATATATATATAAAAAAAGAAGGACATATATATGTATGTATCTTCCGCGATCACTCAAAAACGCAATCATCAATTTCAACTAAACTTGGTATACACATCCCTTGCTACCTGGAAAGAAATCTTGTGAAAGGGCAGCTGCTATGGAGGTCACTGTTAAATGGGCGGGCACTGTGGAGGTCACTGTTAAAGGGGCGGGCATTGTGGAGGTCACTGTTAAAGGGGCGGGCACTGTTAAAGTCACTGTTAAAGGGGCAGGCACTGTATAGGTCACTGTTAAAGGGGCAGGCACTGTAGAGGTCACCGTTAAAGGGGCAGGCATTGTGGAGGTCACTGTTAAAGGGGTGGGCACTGTTGAGATCACTGTTAAAGGGGCGGGCACTGTGGAGTTCACTGTTAAAGGGGCTAGCTGAAGGTGAGCAGTAGTAATTGCTAAAATGTAACTTTTAATAAGACTAATAAAAGTCAAGAACTAGATAAAAGCAGGGTGATGACTCTGTATTAGGAGGTCATTAGGGTCTGGTAGCCTGTGTAGGGCATATTAGGGTCAGTGTAGAATTAGACCCCTCACCTAAAATTACCAGGTAGATTATCCGTTGGAAACATCATCAACAGCGCCGGACTTCATCTGATGCTACCTGTTCCGAAGCTTTATCCATATCATGCCAACTCGATGATTGATTTGATGTGAGATAACTGAGAAGGGCATGACAGAAATGGGACGTACCATAGCACACCTACCATGCTTTGAAGCTACGTCTATATGCTGTTGAACCAACACTTTTGTAAGAAATATCTATCTCTTACCGGCTCTAACTGTTTATACTCTATGCGGGGCCCTGATTGTACTCATATTTATGTGTGGTCTTTTTTCGGACTTTGTTTTGTGTACTTGAGGCTTGACAAACTTCTTGAGTGTGCTTTTATTTAGTGCTCGACTTTTATTAGTTTTATTAAAAGTTATGTTTTAGCAATTACTATTGCTCCCCTTCAGCTAGCTTATCTTTTGGCAGTAGATTAAGGGCGGTACACTCCTGTACCCCCCCCCCCCCCCTATAGGGGCACTCTTTGCAGATCTCCCACTGTTAAAGGGGCGTTCACTGTGGAAGTCACTGTTAAGGGGGCGAGCACTGGAGAGGTCACTGTTAAAGGGGCGGGCACTGTGGAGGTCACTGTTAAGGGGGCAGGGGCCACTATTGAAGGGGCATCTGCTGTAGATGTCACTGTTAAAGGGGCAGACACTGTGGAGGTCACTGTTAAGGAGAGGGCCCCTGAGGAGGTCACTGTCAAGGGAGTGGGGGTGCTGTGAAACTCACTGTTAAAGGGGCGGACTGCTGTAAAGGTCAAAGTTAAGGGGATGGGCTGCTGTGGAGGTCCCATTTTAAAAAGGCTGGGCACTTTGGGGGGGGGGGGTCAGTGTTAAGGGGTGGGGGGCTGTGGAGTTCACTGTTATGAGGGATACTGTTGATATATTTTAATGACACACCCAAACATTAAGTGAAATAGATTTAATATACCCGTGCGAAGCCGGGTCCTTCTGCTAGTACCAAATAAAATATACCCGCGCTGACAATGACTTAAAGAATCAAGATAGTCTAGTACTTGCCGTTGATGGTATGATTTAAATCCTGCTTTAGTTTTAAAAATAAAAGGGCTTGCCAAATGGAGTGGAATACAGCGAGATCTTCAGCTCCTGCGGTCAGCAGCATGCGGCTCCGGCCGGCAGCTCGCGTGCGCAAGGGGAAGCCCGGCAGGTAATTACAGGAGAATGAGCCTTCAGTGTGATGTCACACGCTCCTACGGATACCTCCTAGGTTCATACTTCCTTCCAGCGCGTTTCGGAATGCACGGATTCCTTCATCAGGGATGAGTGTGATTCATTCAACTGGGAATTTATAGGCATTCGTCTCCATGGTAACCATCCTCTTTCCATAAAAAACGTATATCGCTCTAATCCAAGCCTACTTTCTGTCCCTCTTCTTGTCTTACACATCCTGGACAGAGGAGATCTTCACTTTACTAAGGAAAGTCCCTACTCCTATGAATCTCTTTATAATATTCCATATTAAATTCCTATTTATATAAAGCTAATATCTTCTCTAGTATTTCCAACAAATTCTACTCCCCTTATTTGCTATACATATATACGGTATATCATATAAATATACATATAGGTTTTACATCGCCATGTCTATTCCTCTATTTCAATACAGAATATATATTAATTGGAAAGCAAATAGTTCTATCTCCTGATTTAATCATGTGGGTGCAAGACTATTAAAATTGTAAGTCCGTTCACTTTCCTTCCTAGACATGCGTTTAATGTATTCCCCCCTTCTTGGGTCTGGTTTTATCTGTTCTATACCCCCAAAGGTGGATCCATTAAAGTCCCCTCCATGTTTTTCCATGCAATGTCTTGAGAGTGGATGACCCTCAAATTTCTTGTTAATATTCCTAATGTGTTCCCCATTCTAGTTTGTTCTTCCCAGATAAAATTTGTCACAGGAGCATCTGATGTAATAGATGACTCCCATAGAGTGACAAGTGAGATAGCTATTAATTTTATATTTTTTCAGTTCATTTTTCAATTCCATAATGGGTTTTTACATTTCAAAAGTTGACAAGCTTTGCAGGTTTTACAAGTAAAAAAAAATATTTTTATTATAATTTTTATTTATTTTTGTATTTATTTGAATAGAGGGAGCCACTAGATTGCCTAGGTTCCTAGCTTTTCCCAAAAAATATATAGGGTATTGTTATAGTTTTTCTCCTATTGTTTTGTCTTGTTTCAGAATATCCCAATGACGTCTATTTATTTATTTTTTTACTTTGTAATTATGGGAACTCTAAAATCTATTTCATCTTTTCCCTTTTTCTCAATTTTGTTGTCCTTCTTTTGTATTAACATATTCCGATCAATTTGCTTTACTTCTTGTTTAATTTTTGCTAACTCATTTGATCTATATCCTTTTTCTTCAGATTTCATATGGAGATTATTTACTTCCTTCTCAAATTGTTCTATTGTGGTACAATTCCTTCTTAGCCTAATATATTGACTCCGAGGGATATTAGTCTGGAGTGAGTCCCCTCCTGGAGTGAGTCCCCTCCTTTCCATATAAGAATAATATCATCAATGAACCTCTTCCAGAGGACCAGATTTGCGCAGAGTGCGCCATTAGGGTAGATGGCGAATTCCTCCCATCTCCCCATATACAGATTGGCAGATCGGCGCGAATCTGGTCCCCATTGCGGTTCCCGACGTCTGCAAATAAAAAGTGTTCTCATATTAAAATAATTGTGGTTTAAAATAAATGTCATACAGTCCCGAATGAACTGGATCTGTTCATTTGGTATTCTTTTTTCTTTATTCAAAAAGTATTCTACGGCCTCCCTTCCTTTATTATTTTCTATTATTGTGTAAAGGGATGTGACATCTAAAGTACCTATAACGTAGTCATTTTTCCATTCTATAGTTTCCAATATTTGTAAAATGTGTTTCGTGTCTTTCAAATATGCTGGGAGTTTTTGAACATAGTTCTGTAAGAGAACGTCCACATATTTAGCCCTCATGCACACGACCGTATGTATTTTGAAGTCAGCAAAAAACGGATCCGCAAAAAATACGGATGACGTCTGTGTGCATTCCGGATTTTGCGGAATGGAACAGCTGGCCCCTAATAGAACAGTCCGTAATGCGGACAATAATAGGACATGTTCTATTTTTTTGGTGGAACGGAAATACGGACATACGGAAATGGAATGCACACAGAGTACCTTAAGTTTTTTTTTGCTGACCCATTGAAATGACTGGTTCCGTATACAGTCAGCGAAAAATGGAACGGACACGGAGAGGAAATACGTGTGTGTGCATGAGCCCTTAGACAAATTTGAGGTTAGGCTTCCAATTCCTGATATTATAGGCCTACCATGGTGATTGTTGTCTGCTGCCTCCACCTCTCCCTTTCTTCTGTTAAACATTGAGAGAGAGAAACTGCAGCTTTGTCTCCACCTCCATCTTTTCTATTTTCGGTTTTACAGCAGAATGATTTTTTTGGACGCAGGTAACATTATAGTCATTTATTTATAATTTGGAAATATTTTTTCTTTTTCAGTGGTGCCACCTGGAAGTCCTGGTCCCCTCACACGGCATGGCTCATATGATAGCTTAGCCTCAGACCACAGTGGCCAGGATGATGAAGAATGGCTTTCACAGGTAAATAGTTGTCTTTTTTTATTTTTTTTATTATACACTGGATCTGCAGAAAAACATGGTCAAGTTTAAACTTACTGATCTTCCAGTGATGTTTTCATGTTTTTAATTAAAAACAATTCTGCTTGATGATTTTTTTTTTTATGTTATTCCTCACATTTGCTATAGTATTAAACTTTACCTCAACATCTAAACTTAGATTTGCTTCTATGTAGCACAGAGACTTCTCTATGCTATACACATTTAGAGACTGCTACTAGTCAGGTGTCAGATAAGCTCAGGTGTTAAAACAACTTCCACTTTTCTGCTCCTTAGGCCCCTTTCACCCGCACTGAATCCGGACCCATTCATTTCTATGGGGCTGTGCACATAAGCGGTGATTTTCACGCATCACTTGTGCGTTGCGTGAAAATCGCAGCAAGCTCTATATTGTGCGCGGGCCCCATAGAAGTGAATGGGGCTGCGTGAAAATTGCAAGCATCCACAAGCAAGTGCGGATGCGGTGCGATTTTCACGCATGGTTGCTAGGTGACGATCAGGATGGGGACCCGATCTTTATTATTTTCCCTTATAACATGGTTATAAGGGAAAATAATAAAATTTACACAACACCGATCTCAAACGCAAACTTCTGTGAAGAAGTCCGGGTTCGGATCTGGGTACTAAACATGCCGATTTTTCTCATGTGTGTGCAAAACGCATTAAAATGCTTTGCACTCACGCATCCTATCTGGCCTTAGGGTGGTGTCACACAGAACCTTTTGTGGCAGTTTTTGATGCAGTTTTTTGACCAAAGTGATAAATGGATTGGAAGGGAATGGCAAATTTAAAGAAAAGACTTGCCTTCCTGCTGGCTCCACTTCTGGTTTTAGCTAAAAAAAAAAACGGCATCAAAAACTTTTACACAAAGCTGTGTGTGATCCCACCCTAAAGGATTGGCTTTCATTCACTGTATAATGAAAAGTTGTATAACTAAAAAAAGTTTTATTTCTAAAATACATTTTATGACAACTTTTTGCTTTTTTCAGGATATTAACAAGGACCTGTCACCACAAAATTCTATGCAATCTCAAAACATCATGTTATAGAGCAGAAGAAGCTGAACAGATTGATATAGTTTTGTCGGAAAAGATTCAGTAAAACTTATAATTTATTCATTTATATCTTTGCTTTTTTTGACTTCCTATGAAGAACTATCAGTAGAGAGATAAGATCTTATTAGTGACTGACAGTTGTCTCTGTATGCACACAGTGCCATCAATCACTGATAGTACCCTCTCCCTGTACCTATAGTTGTTAGAAAAAGCAAAGATATAAATGTAAAGATTTCTGGTTTTACAGAATCTTTACCCATATATATATATATATATATATATATATATATGTGGACGATAATTCAGGGCAGCACTCCAAGTAGAAAAAGTTGGGTGCCGGCGGAACGAACACCTTACCAAGGTGTATGATATAGAAATAGAAAACACCGCAGCACATCCGTTGGTGAAAATAGTGGATCTTTATTCACCCAAGCTTGGGTGAATAAAGATCCACTATTTTCACCAACGGATGTGCTGCAGTGTTTTCTATTTCTATATATATATACATATATATATAGAGAAACCTAGAATGTGTCGGCAGATAAGAACCATTTGGCCCATCTAGCCTGCCCAATATACGGAATACTATGGATAGCCCCTGACCCTATCTTCTATGAAGGATGGCCTTATGCCTATCCCATGCATGCTTAAACTCTTCCACTGTATTTGCAGCTACCACTTCTGCAGGAAGGCTATTCCATGCATCCGCTACTCTGTCAGTAAAGTAATATATAGTCCAGAAAATGAACGGCACTCCAGTAGATCATAAACAAATGACTCCTTTAATCACCCGCACGGGTGATTAAAGGAGTCATCTGTTTATGATCTACTGGAGTGCCGTTCATTTTCTGGACTGTTTTTTGGGGTAAGAAGCCTATTCCCTCAAGAACGTGCACCCAACTTTGCACTATTTGCCAGTGCCGCCATTTTTCTCAGATTATATATATACAAAAGAAAAAAAACACCAGCAGCACCATCCAAGAAAAAAAGAGAAGGGAACGGGTGCAGAGCCCAAGTATGGCAATAGGTGCTTACCCACTGGTATAGAAAGAAAAATTGGACTGCACCCCTGTAGACTTTCCAAATAGTCAGTGAAGAAACTTTATTTACCCATAAAGTGGCACACAGCGACGTTTCGGCTCATACATGAGCCTTTCTCAAGCGATTTATCAAATCGTTGTTTTACACAATAAAAGCACACAGCCATCTAGAAACCCATGTCCACAGCTCTGTACACAAAATCCCGGTGACAGGTTCCCTTTAAGTTATCTTGAAATATCTAATGTTTTCATATCTTGTCCAAGGCAATGCATTTGATGCTTTTTGGCAGCAGAGAGATCCTTTTTCTTTCCCATATTGCTTGAAACCTGTGGCCTGCTTAATGATATGGAATGTCCTTCTTAAGTAGTTTTTCTTTAATTTGGCTCACCTGGCAAACTAATTATCACAAGTGTTTGAGATTGATTTCAGTGATCCAAAGAGCTCTGAGACACAATACCTCCATGAGTTCAATTGAAAAACAAAAAAGTAAATCTTTATCAAAGTTACATCCAATTTGCATAATAATGTGGCCTATGATTCAGTGGCGACTCTAGGAACAATATATAGGGGGGGGGGGGCACATAAGATACCACAGTCACAAATGGGGGGGCACTAATAATTTTCACCACTTAATCATACTACTGAAAAGAACAAATTAAGTATATATAAATAAGATTACAAAATACAAGTGTATTGCTGTATGCAGGGATACCTGATGTTAAATCCCCGAGCCGCATTCTTTTCTGCCTCTGCAAGCCATGCTATGCTGAAATACACGGGCAGCCATTGGCAGTGCTGCCTTCTCCCTCCCAGCCAATATCAGCTGAGGTGGGCGGGGGAAGATTTACTTGGCTGTCGACTGCCGAGGAGGCCGTAGTAAAGCGGGGGGGGGGGGGGGGGGCAAGGAATACCCTCGCCCCCCTGTAGCGACGCCTATGCATATGAATATGGGCCACTGTTCTTATATGGAATGCAGTTCATTAATGAGCAACTTTGTCTCAACAGCACTTGTTTAATAATGTAATTGGTACATGCCGTGTATCAAAGTCTTCATCTACATCAATAAATAACCTCTTAAAGGCAGTAGTCACTGCTTCCTGCTGCATAGGATAACTTCCTCTGTAAATGTTTGAAACATCTAAGACATCCCCCCTTCCTATGGGAATCTGCTTAACTGGTTGGGTTGTGTTACAGGCACAACAACATTTAGCGATTGTAGGGATACAAGGTGTTGCAATTATCTTCCTCCAGGTTTCTCTGGTCCGTCTTTTAAATGTCAGCTTGTGCAGTAAATACCGAAGCGGCGCTGCTGGATTGAAGAATCGCTAGCTGCTCATGTAACTACAGTGCTGTGAAAATATATTTGCTCTTCATCCGATTTCATCTATTTTTGCTGATTTGTCAGATTTAAATGTCTCAGATCATAGAGCACGAGTAAACGCAAAATGCAGCTTTTACATGATCATTCCATTTAGTGCAAAGCGCAGGAATAGTTGTGTGGCTGGGGCAACTCCCTGGGAAGTCAGTGGCTGCCATATAGGCACTTGACCCCAACACACAACTCACACTAGGATGAAAAAAGTAATTGCCCTCATAAACCTTCACATCTGTATTAGAATCTCTTTAGAACATGACATCATGTGCTGCTTTTTAAGAGGTTCTAGTCCAGTGATGGCAGTCCAGCTGTGGTGAAACTACGACTCCCAGCATGCTCTATTTATTTATATAGAGTTCTGAGAGCAGCAAAGCAAGAGGGGCATCTTGGGAGTCGTAGTTTTACCACAGCTGGAGTGCCGGAGGTTAGCCATCACTGTTTTAGTCTGTTTCATGTTGTCAGAGAGGTTTTACTTAACTCCTTGCCGACGCAGAACAAGAATGCTCGTCCTAACTAGCCAGTACGCATTAGAACAAGCATTAACCGGCTTTTCCTTGCACGTGCCATTGATCTGCTGCAGGGGCCTGGCTGTTACTGAAAACCCCAATTCCGGTAGATTAACCCCCTATATGCTGTGATCAACGCTGACCGCGGTATATAGTAGGTTCACAGAGGGAGCTCCCTTTCTCACCTGATTGGATTCCTGTGCTGCAATGATGGGGTCCCGATGTTTGCCATGGCAGCCCCAAACCTTGCAAAGGCCTTGGGGCCAAGCAGCTACAGGGACCTATGAGGCCCAGGCCCCAGGTGGGGCTTCATAGGTGAACTGTCAGTGTAGTACACTGACAGTCAATGCAGTACAATTCAGAATGTATTGTACTGCATTGAAACAAGGATCAGACAATAAAATGCTGAAGTCCCATAGTGGTACAAAAATAGAAAGGTGAAAAAAGTTTTTTTTTTTTACAATAAAAAATTTCAACTTTAAAGTAAAAAGAACCCTTTACAATAATCAAGCTATGTAGAATAAAAAAAAAAATGGTAAAAAAAATATAAAAATAGACATATTAGGTATCACTGCGTCCGTAAAGTCAGGCTGTATAAAAATATCTCATGTTCTACCCTGTCAGGTATAAGCCAGAAAAAAAAAAAAAAAAATGTTGCCACAAAAATAGCAATTTTTTTGTTCACCTAGCCTTACAAAAAGCATAATAGTAAAAGTATTACGTACCCCAAAATGGCACTAATGAAAAACTCAACTCATCCCCCACACAAGCCAATTGGCAGAAATATTTTAAAAAAATTGCCAAGAAAAAACTGAATTTTTTTCTAAAAAGCTTTTATTTTGTAAGATTGCGAAAAAGAAAAAAAAGACATATTAAGTATCGTCACATCCGTAACGACCGGCTGTATAAAAATCTCACATGATCTACCCTGTCAGATGAACACTTTTAAATAAAAACGGTGTCAAAACAGTCATTGTTTGTCACCATGCCTTACAAAAAGTGTAATAGCAAGCGATCAAAATGTACTCTGTACCCCAAAATGGTACCAATGAAAACCTCAACTCATCCTGCAAAAAATGAGCCCCCATACAAGACGCAGCAGGAAAAAAAAATTGTTCTCACAAAATACTTTGTGTAAAAGTGGCAAAACTTTAAAAAAAATATATAAAATTGGTATCTCTGTAATCATACTGACCAACAGAATAAAGATAATGTGTAATTTTTCCCACACTGTGTTTGCCGCAATAACGAAACCTAAAAAGCAATAAACATGAATGCCAAATGTAAAAAAAAAAAAGAAGAAAGGAATAAAGCACTTATTAAGTTGGTATTGCTTACACTGAGTGTGGTACACTGTACATTCACCTGGTAGGGTTGTTCTTGGAGGCACAACAGCATCAGACTGCCCCGCCCCCCCAGAGTACCAGAGGATCCTCCAGTGGGTCCAGGCTCTGATACCATAATGGGCCCAAAGGTCCAGGAGAAAAACTAAACATTTAGACATCCAAAAACATCCAAATCTATTAGACTTTATTGATGATATGGGGTTTGGGCCCTGAGAATAATTTCCTCTGGTAGGCCCAAGAAACCCCAGTCTGACCTTGGGGCACAACATCTTATAGGGAACTGCTGGGATGTCATAGAAACATGACATCATTTTTCTTCATTGGGTACAATGACCTCCCCCACCCCACACACTAGCACACACTAACTGAAATGAGGGGGCATTGTGTCTCTTTGTTTCTGCTCGGCTCTGCAAGTCAGGGGTGTATGGATTCATAAAAAGGCTACAGACCTACCTTCAATCTGTACATTACCCCCTTCATTATTCAATGGAAATTGAGCAGAGCTCAAGAGAACAAAGTATAGCCCTCATCTGATCTCCATACAAAAGAAGAAAAAAGGATCTTCACCTTGGCAATGCCCCTGGGTATTCCTAAGAGAATGTTTTAGTATGAAATGGGGTCTTTTATTTTCTATAATACAGTACTAGTCGGTAAGGGTGTGGAATATAACTTGAGTCTCTTTTTTTCTGACGTCTAAAATACATAGCAGCTCTCTTTAATCACACCCTAGCTAATGCATTCCTCTGTGATCACACATTGTAGCATGAAATAATAACTTTTCTTGCATCTATCCTTGGACCAAATGTCCTTTCTTGCATTGATTAATATGACAAGATGTTTCAGAGCATAGTGAGATTCCGCACTTCTGCTCCTTGGAGCAGAAGATGTTCTTTGTTCTGTAAAACAATAGGTAAGAGCTTGGCTAAAGTAAACACCTGAGTACAGTGAAGCACAGCGCAAGGATTTTAATGGTGCAAATTCCCTATATGTATGTTACCTTGATGGCATGCCTATGTGAGATATACAAGATGTAGCTGTAGGAAGCTATAAGAGGAAGTCCAATCTTTGACCAAAGAGCATTTAATTGTGTATATTTCAAGGACTTCATAAACAAAAGCCTGGAAATCCTACATCTATGCCGCAAAATTGCAAATATGTGGGATATAATTGTGTTCTCAGACAAGAGAAAAAAGCAAAACCCAAAAACTTAGACACTAGACTTGACCTAATGTCCTCCATACAAGAGAATTTTAAGAGCTCAAGCCACAAAAGTTTATCATAACATGTCACTTTATTACAGGCAAAGTGGTATATCCAGAAAGATATTATAAGTTTTAATAAATGCAGTAGTTCTCAAAAAACATCCTCAGGCATATACAATCATCTACAGTCAGATCATAGAGCTATTTAATCCCTCTTCCCCCCTGCATTTCCCGATCTAAACACAATGTTGGCTAGAGAAATCCTTTCATCCTGGGTTACATTTTAATTTTCCCAGTTTTTCAGGCGGAGTGCTGTAGTCTTCTACTACCATTATGTTGCAGATTAATTTTCTAATCCATTTATTAAATTGGCCATAAACAATCCAAACTTCATTTACATGATCATTCATCAGGGCAAATTTAGCAAATAAATGATTGTTTTAGCCAGCCGATGACAGACTACATCATCTGGAAAGAAGTTGTCTGGATTTACAATTTTTTCACTATTCCATGTACGATCTGCTCCCAAAAATATTGTTCATCCGTAGCCTGTTGTCCAGTGGAATACCGTTAATGGAGGAAAACCATGCAACTACTATGGAGCCCAGGGAGAGGAGGCCCAATGCTTAACTCCATCTTTCTCTTCAGGATGTAAAAACACTGCATTTTCCAGCAGCCACCATTAGGGGAAGCTCTGTGCAAGCAGAGGATTACAGTAACTGTATAAATTCCTATGCACCTAGCTCCCTCTAGTGGTGGCTGCAGGCAGCTGGCTTTGTAATAGACAGGAAGCAGGAGATTTATCTGTCTTTTTATGCTATATGGTGTTCAGAATGAGAACCATATTTATGAAGCATGTGTTCAGCTTTACTGATGTAGAGGTCAGATAAAGTGGGTGAGGACAGGTGTCACTTTTTTATTACAATTTATTTGTAATTGAAATTTCTTCCACTTTATAAAAAAAATGGCAATTCATCAGAAATCTAGGGCGTTGTGCTTTGCATTCTGCAGTGCATGGGAGTGATTGATGCACACAAACTTGGAAACTGAGTCGGTCAGAGGGGGCCCTATGAGATCTGTGCATGGCCCTGCTGTAACTAAAAATGTGTCGTCAGTTTTCATGACTGTAATGGCCAATGTACAGTAAAATGCATATGGCTGCATACTTATAATGAACAGTCATCAGACAATCATTCATTTAACAGTTGCTCAACCATCAACCTACCTTCACTTATCTTATGTACACTTCTGTGTGTACATTCTGCTGCTGTCTGTAGGTGAGATGATTTGTGCTGTAGTAAAATTGTAGAGGTTGGTAAATGCTACATACATGAATAAATTAGTGACAACATATGGCCCTCTAAGCTTCTTCTCCTCTACTTTACTAAGCAAAAACGTAACCAGAAAATATGTAGTATTCTGGTTTAGACAGAGCACCCAGCTATATAATAGACAGCTTTATCAGGATATAACTCTGTGGATATAAGAAACCAGTATCATTTACCAGTAGTTCGATACAATAGCATATTATAACAGTTCCAGAGAGCGGCCCCCAGCAAACATTTTCCCTGAAGTATCCCTGTACATAATAGAGGGTGCCTATAGTACAGAGCTTGCCCCCTCCATGATGCCTGTGTTTTCAACCCAGGATAAAAGCTTGATATTTGAGGAACCAAATAACAAGAGAGAGGGAGTAACCAGAGTTAGGCCCACTCTTTCCATGGGACCAGTAGTAGCCCAGTAATCTATTTCTATGCTACATAAATCTTTGGTTGTTGTTTTTGTGAGACCACCCTTTAAGGCTTATTTACCACTTAAAACTGAGAAAAACCAATTTAATTCTATAAGTTGGACATACCTGTAAATTGCTATCATCCCAGATAAAAAATTCTATTGGAATAGTAAATATCACTTTTGTGGTATATATCTTAAAGATCAATTACAATATTATATGTCCTTTACAAGATAACAGTAAAGCAAAACGATAAAAGCAAAGTAGCTAGAAATGTGAGTGTGCCACGCTGTACATAAACTTTCATTCTCTGTTACAACTCCTGCCCTGACATTATATACATTACATATTTGACAGCCAGACAGATAGATGTAGCCACAGAACATGTGCAGATATTCTTGTAGAAAACTGCCAAGCTCAGTGAAAATGGCTGCAACTTTGGTGGGGGAACTGAAAAGTTTTCCTCTTGCCAGCAATGTTCAGCTCTTTCCACTATACTGGTTTTTAGCTTTCTTTTCGGCATCAAATATTGTCACAGAATTTATTGAGAAAGCCTGCCCTTCACTTCAACTTTTCAATTAGAACAGTGGGTAATGTGTGTTGTCAGTGTGAAGTAGATACAATATGTTTGTCCTGCACACAACAGGAGAGTGAATAGGAACATCTGGCCATAGCCTCGATTAAACTGCAAAGGCATCTGTTTACCTCTCGGCTCTGTGACACTGATGGTTCTGAGCTTAAAATATACAGGATCCTTTATCGTTGGCCTAATTTGCACTGCCTCATGAAGTACAGGCTACGCAAGAAATGAAAATCTCTCAGGGCAACCCAAGAACTGGCGAGAAACAAAAGGTAGCAGCAGAGAGGCTCTTGTACCCTCAGAACCTTCAAGGCTCATAAATCTAACAACATATTCAAAATTCTTGACCGGACAAATCCTCGGAGCTGGGCTGTGAGTAATTTATAGTGGTGGAGAAAAAAGTGTTTCCACGGGCACATTTCTTGTGCGAACCTTATAAACTAGACCGTGGATCACATGCTGAAGCAAAAGAGAATTATATTGCTACAAGTCAGAAGCACAAGGAAACCAGTACAATGTGTAGGCTGGCTGGAGTATTCCTTTGGATCCACAGTATTGTATCTTGGGGTCTAACTCCAGTTTTATTGAGTCCTATTCAGTTTGCAAGAGCATATTGTTATTGGTGGCACACAATGCTATTGCTAAACTTTGGTTATCATCGCGTTTTCCTACTGTTCAGGCTTGGGAGAGGTTTGTCTCAAATGTTATGTTACTGGAGTTTTGACTTTTTAAATCTAATGACAGGGCTAGTGATTGGTCTGCAATTTGGAAATGTTGGGTTAATAATCTAGATCCTAAGGAACGGAGTTAATCTAATTATTGGAATTTGACATTATAGTGAGTCCACTTGTAGCATAAGTGATGTGAAGGTGAGTTTTTTTCTCTCTCCGCAACTGGTGGCTCATCTGAGTGGGGTGGTTGGGAGGAAGGGTTTTTGTAATTTTTCTGTTTGTATTTTTTGTATGTTCAAAATTTGCTTAATAAAATCTATTTAAAAAAACAGTATGTAGACTGGATGATTTTCTTCATTTACATGGCTCCCATTTTTAGATACACTGTTTCATATGTTAAATACATATGCTAAAATCTGCAATGAATATACATCCTATAGCAAAAATTGATTAGTTTGTTTAATTTTTCACTCAAAAATGTGGTGAGGGGAACCACCTGAGGTTCATGTGAACAGTGGTTATCAATTCATCATGGGAACAGTTCTCTATAGATTAGAACATCTGCTGGATGTCCTAATAAAGCTAGCTAGTGGGTTCTGGTGTACCCAGTGAATAGCCATTTGTACCGTATGTAAAATAGCATCTTTCTTGTAGAGGAGTGCCGGATCTGGTCCAGTGATCACTCTCCGTGTGATTTCTGTATACTGTACACCTACTGTACACGTTCCTGATGACATGTTGAGTGGGGGCATTACAGTATGTGGGTTGATATTACACCCATGCACTTAGTGTTATTAGTGTATATGATAAATGCACAAATTTAGGCCTCATGCACACGGCCGTTGTTCTGGTCCGCATCCGAGCCGCAGTTTTTACAGCTCGGGTGGGGACCCATTCACTTCAATGGGGCCGCAAAAGATGCGGACAGCACTCTGTGTGCTGTCTGCATCCGTTGCTCCGTTACGTAGCCCCGCAAAAAAAATATAACATGTCCAATTCTTGTCCGTTTTGCTGACAATAGGCATTTCTACAATGGGCCACCTGTTCCGTTCCGCAAATTGCGGAAGGCACACGGGCGGCTTCCGTGTTTTGTGGATCCGCAATTTGCGAACGGAACGGTCTGTGCATGAGGCCTTATGGAGATCTGTTTTGGTGATAGATTCCCTTATCTTAAATGATGTAGAATCCATATAGTGAAACCATAAAACAATAGCTCCAGCAGGCAAGAGAAATGATGTAGTCTTTATGTTACAACATTAAAATCCACCGATAAGTGTTGCAGATTTAAGTGTGGTCCATAAGCAATGAGCACAACACTAGGAAGCTGGCATTTTTATCTTGAAGACTTGGCCAATGGTGGAGCCCCAGTACCTAAGCCCCAAACATCTCATACCTGAGTTAATTGGTTTGAAGCATTGTACTTTGAAAATGTGTAGTAATTCCTTAATATGATAAAATGATCACAACACCTGTCTTCAGTAGAGCATATAGAGGTAAGGTGGCCCAAGTAAAGATTAAAACACTGATGACATCTGGGAACAGAGGAATCAGTACCAGTTTTCCCTTTATACCCTTTCAATAATCCTTGGTTCAGGTCCCTGCATAAGAGATACAGTCAGGTCCATGCTATGTCTCTCCAGGGCTCTCAGTCCGCCTTTTCCTCCCTTTATCAATTGGAGATTTCCAGTAATAGAATAGAGTACAGCACGCCTCCTACCTGCCTTTTTTGTGGAATTATTCTTCGAAACAAATTCAGGGAGCATGCAAATGTGCCCCAAAATTGCCAGTTCTGTTAGATGTTGTGGGCCTTCCTGAGTGGTGCAGGTTTAAAATGTCCTATAAATGAGGATTCAAGTATTGGGAGCTTGAGAGATTGTATATTCCCTGGAGTCCCGGCAGTAAATCAGTAGACTTTAAGCTTACATTTGTTTGAAATGAATTTTGGCCATTAGTCACTGTGGTGTCCTGGTTCTGTTAGGTTTCAGCTGGCAGGCAGAATGGCGCTTTCTGCTGTACTTTTCTGGCATCAAGCTTCCCATCTGCCTTCCTTGTGTGGAATTATTCTGTGAAACTGGCCTCGCATGCAAATGTGCCCCAGTATTAACAGTTCAATGAGGTTTTGTGGACGTTCCTGGGTGGAGCAGGTTAAGTCCTATGACTGGGGATTCAAATGTTCGGAGGTATGACACAGGGCAGCCAAAATTGTATCATCTCTCCAGCCCCAGTAAATAAACAAGCTTTAAGCTGTCGGAAATGGCATTTGCTTGGTTAATCTCGTGCAGTGCATTTGTGAAAATAAATTTTGGCCAATAGTCACATTGGTGTCATGGTTCTGTTCCATTACATTTCTACGAGCATGCACATTAGTGTAATCTCCTGTGCCTTTGTAAGAAAATAGAGACCCGACTGACCCATTGTAAAGCACTGTCTGGTTCAAGAATAAAACTTCATATTAACTGGAGAATGAACAGAACGATTGCCTAGTGCTCTCCTTTTCATCTTTTTAGTTGCATATCTGCCTAGTTTCGGGCTCTTTTTCTGCCATCCAAGATGGCCATACCGCCTCTCAGACTTCCTGATCAGTGATGGTCACACATGCGGGCTGCCACACATATCGGGAACAGTGATGGTCACACATGCGGGCTGCCATCTTTAGTAAGGTAGACTCACCCTTCCGGCGATGCACAGGTAAGCCCTTACCTGTGCCTGTGACGGGAGCCGGTCTGAAATCAAATGCAGTCACCGGGAGCAGGCAGTTCCGAGAACAGCCACCGGGGGCCTTCATCGGGCTGTTCTGCTCCCTGTGACTGCATTTTATTTCAGACCGGCTCCCGTCATAGGCACAGGTAAGGGCTTACCTGTGCATCGCCGGAAGGGTGAGTCTACCTTACTAAAGATGGCAGGCCGCTTGTGTTTGCTGGCGAACACTGCAAACTGACCATCACTGTTCCTGATACACATCATGCATTGGTTGCCCAAGACCCTTTTAGGCCTCTTGGAGACGAGCGTGTCCAAATTAGGTCCGGATGCGTTGCGAATGCGTTCAGTGAAAAATGCGCGATTTCGCAGGCAAAGTCATTCAGTTTTGCCTTCGATCGCGTTCAGTTGTTCAGTTTTGATTGCGCGGGTGCAATGCGTTTTGCTGCGTTTTGCACGCGGGTGATAAAAAACAACATCTCTTAGCAACCATCCATGAAAAACGCATTGCATTTGCACTTGCTTGCGAATGCGATGCGATTTTCACACAGCTCCATTCACTTCTATGGGGCCAGCATTGCGTGAAAATCGCAGAATATAGAACAAGCTGCGATTTTCACGCAACACAGAAGTGATGCGTGAAAACCAACGCACATGTACACAGCTCCATTGAAATGAATGGGTCCAGATTCCGTGCGGTCGCAATGCGTTCACATGACGCATTGCACCCGCGCGGAATACACGCTCAGCTTTATATAGGGGATTTGTTGTTACATACCCCTTTGACTATATACATTTATCATATGTTATATGCTGTATATGCCCTTGATTTACATGTCAGATATCAAATGAGAGGTATTCATTTCCTGTTGGACTCTTTGGGGGTTCTTTGATTTATTCCCTATGTTTGTATAGGATTATATTTTGCACTGGCACTTTATATGTACTATATATGGATATTTTTCCAAACCCCTCCGTATCCAGTACCATTTGTTTTTGACCAATTTACTTCCAGGTGTCCCTCCTCTTTTGTACGATGTGGATTTCTATGTGTCTCTTTTAACATAATTATGATGTAATATGTTTTTCATGTGATGCTAATAAAGATTCAACTTTTTAGTAACTAATGTGTGATTATTATAAGGGCATACACATTTTTCTAATAGGCGTTGTAGTGGTTTATATGTGGCCCTTATAGGTAAACCTATTGATGAAGTTAAAGACTATATAGTCACTATTCCTAGGGCGAGTGGTGGAAAGGTTCAATCCTACTTTACAGGTGCACAGTGATCTGAGCTACTATTGTTGGCCAGTAATAGACTTATGCTATAACCTGCCACTGGGAAAAAAAGACTGTATTCATTTTCATAAATGCAAAGAATTTTCCCCAGGCTACTTTTTCATTGCTGTTTTTATATCTGCTGAATTTGCTTTAAAAGAACATGTGTTTGCCGTGAATTATTGTGTAAAACATGGCTTGTGTTAAACCACAATCCTGTTTATTCTAAAATAACATTTATTAACATTCAGTGTTACATTTATGAATTCTTACAGATTAATAAAAAATGTTTAATTCCCTTACAAATTTCCAAATATTTTCTCAGCTGGGTCAGTGTAAGGAAAAAGTGGAAGAGCGAATGGAAAATAAACGTAGCACAATCTTAAGGGCAGTAACATGGTTCAGTAGGATTTTCCTTTTCTCATCCTTTTACATTATTGCCTCATGTAAAAGGTTGGATTTATTTGTTAAAATGATGACAGGATAGATATGAAGATATTTCCATATTAGGAATATTGCTATAATTATGTACAACAATTGCAACATATTAGATGTTGGTTTAGAGCAGGCATGTCCAAACTGCGGCCCTCCAGCTGTTGCAAAACTACAACTCCAAGCATGCCTGGATAGCTTACAGCTATTAGGGCATGCTGGGAGTTGTAGTTTTGCAACAGCTGGAGGGCCGCAGTTTGGACATGCCTGGTTTAGAGTATTAGACTGATGATTTCATGCACACAAATTTCCCAGCTAATATTGAACTACATGTACACTGTCTTTGTATGTGAAGTAGAAATCTGCCAATATTTCTTTGTGATGCTTGCAGTTCTGTCCAACATTTGAGAATGTACAGAAACAACTTGTCTGGTTTATTTGTAGGAGTATTCCCACCTTATACTTAATGGCATATTTTTGGGATATTCCATAAATGTTTTATAGGTGCAGGACCCAAACTCTGTTACTCTCACCTGTAGAAAGAACTGGAGTCCCATAACCTCTATTTCAGGCATGGCCAACCTGCGGCTCTCCAGCTGTTGTAAAACTACAACTCCCACCATGCCCTGCTGTAGGTTGATCGCTGTAGACTGTCCAGGCATGATGGGAGTTGTAGTTTTGAAACAGCTGGAGAGCCTCAGGTTGGCCATCCCTGCTCTATTTGCTTATTGATAGTGCTTAATTACTCCCACTGAAATAAATCTCTCTATTGAAATGGTCTGCTTGCTGTGGCTAATGACTGCGTGCATGGGCTTTTCCTGTCTGTTGAGATGGGACCAGGAGGTGGAAGACCAGTGGGGACTTGCTAAGCTTCAGAGTGGTAGCAAAGGGGGTTCGTCGAGGTGAATATACCTTTTTTTAAGGGGCTATAAATAATGTAAAAAATTTACAAAAATACTTCATATAGTCTGTGACAATCTTTTTCTAATAAAGGTAGATCCAACCCTGTACCTCACATGGATCCAGAGCTCTCCCATGTTGTTGCTCCAATTGCTCTGCTCGATTTATGTCAAGCTGGCAGCACAGTCACACGGTAGTAGGGCTGGAGGCAATTGAAGGATGAAACTGAGCATGTGCAACCACCTCAGCCATGTTACTGATGTGGACAGAGAAAGGAAAAGAACCAACAGCAGGTGGCAATATGCAAATTGGGTTTATTAAATAATCCATTGGTGATGCAAAAATTTGAAAAATATAGAATATTTTCCTTGGAACAACTTCTTTAACCCACTTTGTGCCCTTTGAGAAAATGTATTCCCTGCTGGACAATCCCTTTAAATAAATGCAGTTGAACATAGGCTATATGTAAATGACAGTAAACTTCAATAGTATCATTTTAAGAGGACTAAAAACTAGAGTATAGAAATGTATTATCCACAAATGTTTGTGGATATTCGTGTTCCATGCTGAATATCTGGTTACAGGAACTTTCTTTATTGTGCTTTCTTTTGTAATTAGTGATTTTCATGTGTAAGCAGCATTGATCACTGCCATTTCTTGTCATATTCCAGGTGGAAATAGTCACACATACAGGACCTCACAGACGATTGTGGATGGGACCTCAGTTTCAGTTTAAAACGATCCATCCTTCAGGCCAAACAACTGTGATCTCTTCTAGCTCCTCAGTCCTCCACTCACATGCTCCAAGTGATACCCCGCAGCCTTTGCTGGAGTTTGACACAGATGATCTTGATCTAAACAGCCTTAGGTAGATCTTCTATGCACAATTATGTTTTGTTTTTATTTTACTGTTACTGCTGATTTTCTATTTAATATTTTCCAATTTGTCGTATTCGCTTGTTATAAAATGAGTCAATTTGAATATAATTTATAAAGTGTGACATTTTAAAGGAGACTTTATGGCCATCTCTAACAGTGCGAAACGGAAGCACTACGGAGTGCTTTTTGGGGTTCCATTCCATGCTTCCGCACTGCAAAAAGATAGAACTTGCTCTATCTTTTTGAGGAACGGAAGGATCGCAATTCGCAAACCCATTCTAGTGAATTGGTCTGCGATCCTAATGCGGCTGCCCCACGAACAATGCCCGTGCATTGCGTACCACAATTTGCGGTCCACAGCACGGGTACAGGCTTCACATGTTCGTGTTAACGAGCTCTTAGGGCTCATGCACACGACCGATGTTTTGCGGTTCATGTAAATACAGCTCTACTGTGGCTAATAAAATCTGCCCTGTGTCAGTACCTTTTGTAGGTAGTTACAAATTGTCTATTTAAAGAGGTTGTGCACTAATTTCTAGACCTTTCTGACTGGTGGGACCCACATTGATGATCACACTTACCAGCTTGTTTGCTCGCTGACCTAAGCTGCTTGTCTTGGGTGCCCCTATGTAAACTTCTAGACAGATTTAAAAGTGACAGAAAAAACTGTGCAATTAATTAATGCCTCCCCTCATTTCATACATGAACACTTATATAATCACTGCATTTAGGTACATAAAGTGGCATGCAAATCTGGAGTTTTGCTTAAAATAGTAAGGCCCCTTTCACACGGGCATTGCGGGAAAATGTGCGGGTGCGTTGCGGGAACACCCGCGATTTTTCCGTGCGAGTGCAAAATATTGTAATGTGTTTTGCACTCGCATGAGAAAAATCACGCGCGTTTGATACCCAAACCCGAACTTCTTCACAGAAGTTCGGGCTTGGGATCTGTGTTCTGTAGATTGTATTATTTTCCCTTATAACATGGTTATAAGGGAAAATAATAGCATTCTGAATACAGAATGCTTAGTACAATAGCGCTGGAAGGGTTAAAAAAATAAAATTCTTATTTTTTAACCCCTCCAGCGCTATTGTACTAAGCATTCTGTATTCAGAATGCTATTATTTTCCCTTATAACCATGTTATAAGGGAAAATAATAATGATCGGGTCTCCATCCCGATCGTCTCCTAGCAACCGTGCATAAAAATCGCACCGCATCCGCACTTGCTTGCGGATACTTGCGATTTTCACGCAACCCCATTCACTTCTATAACCCCATTCATAAGTGATGCGTGAAAATCACCGCTCATGTGAACAGCCCCATAGAAATGAATGGGTCGGTATTCAGTGCGGGTGCAATGCGTTCAACTCACGCATCGCATCCGTGACCAGGGCTTGCCCATAACTGCAATTGTGACCAGGGCTGCCCAAACTTTTGCATGCCACTGTACCTATAATCACTAGATACTAACACTTACAGATGAATACAATCACATACATGCACACTGGATACATACACTCTAGCTACGTACATGCATGCACATACCCTTTTAGCTCTGATACCGAGTATAGATTTTGCTAGTTCGGTGAGAAGAATACCTTCTACCAGTTTACATTAGCGTATAACTGAGCTAGCACATACTTTACCCTATTAAAAAGACTCATTTAATATGTTTGTATTTGAACTTATTTCCGTCTCTTTTCACTTCTTAATCATGTTGTTTCAACAGAACTTGCAGGTTTTGATTTGACTGATAAGTAAGTTACTAAAATAAATAAGTGTGGCTGAACTGGATGTTTAACCAGTTCTGATCAGCTTCATCCAGAGGAAAGCAAGGAGGGTGTGGGCGGGTGAATTACAGGAATGACCTTGTGATTAGGATTCTAATATTATATACCGTACTCACCACTACCTGTGGACATTTTCTGGCCCCACCTGCTGCTGAATTGCTACAAAATTAAGCCATTGAATTTTATCAGTTTGACACACTTTTAGTCACTGAAAAGAATGTGGAGCCATAAAAACCAGTAAAATATAATAGCAACCAGAGTTAGGTTCACAATTCTGCTGGTTTCTATCGGAGGTAGTTGACAAGCTTGTCAAAAGACACACGTTTAACAGCTTATTTGGGTCTGTAGTGCAGGGTGATAGTTTTTCATACATCATATTAGGCTACTTTCACATTTGATTTTGCACGTCAGGATGCATCTGTTCCATTAGGATGTAGTTGGGGGAAATCAAAACGGAAAAAAAACGGATACATTGTAAATCAGTAGGCGACTGTCCACAAAACGGAATGCGGCCAGAACGGAAGACATCCTGATGCATCCTGAACAGATCTCTTTCCATTCAGAATGCATGAGGACTAAACGGAAAGTTTTTTTTTCCGGTTTTGAGATTCTCAATGGGGCTGATGAGCATTCCCGTTGCATCCAGCAATGCTGGATCCAGAAAGCTACTGCCAGCAGTGTAAAAGAAACCTTATTTGTATGCAGGTGAGATTTATGTCACAAGCTGTAAACTGGGATCATTTCAAGATAAAGGAATGTATTTAGGAAGTTTTATTTTTTATGGTATTCAAAGTTAAACATACTCTTTTACTAACATCATCTCATTTACCATTGACAGAATTTTTACAAAAGTTTTAAAAATATATTGTGAAAATCTTCAAACAAACATGTCTTACAGAATCCAACCTGTTCGCTCTGAGCCTGTAAGCATGCCAGGATCTCCTCGGCCTACTGCTGATCGCAGAGGGGGCTCTACAGTTATTGATGCCACCTCAGGTAGGAAAATCCTTTAATGGTCAAATGGCCATAAAGGAGGACCTTTTTTTTTTTTAGTAAAGGGTTTGGGATCACATTTTTGTTTTGTGTATTTAGATTGTTACTATTATTTAATGATTCCAAGCAAAGTGTCAGATGCTGTAAGGTAATCTATTGAAATGCAGAAAGAAAACAGGAATTATTACTTGCCCCAACTCTTACATACTTTGAATATAATGATATAAACACTGGGTTTAAGGCTCCTGGGCAGCTGTATGCCAGCATGGGGTGCGAGGGGATTTTGTCAAATAAAATCTCTCACAAGTAGAATTATTAAATGCAAAGTATTAGTGAAGCAGTTAGGAGTCGAAGAGGATTTTAATCCATAGTGATTCAGAAATCCCCTGAGAGATTGTTGAGTGGATTGAGGGTTTTAAACTGTAAAAAGAAACTGTAACAAACACAAAAATGGATTTGTATAGGTTGTTTGGAGGATAAAACAATGGATTTAAAATAAAGATTTACAATAAAGATATGCTATGCATATTTGAAACAAGAACTGTCATCCGTAGATCTCAGCATATTACAGTTTTACGGGCATTGATACTGTTAACAAAAAGGCATCCTTGATACCTCGCATTTAGGCAGTATTTCCATGTATGCATATAATATGCTATAATATTATGGCATGGCCTAATTTAAATTGAAACAGGCCCAAACCTATGTAGAGACCAATGATGTAATATCTTTAGAGGTAAATCACAAATTAATAGTTGTCTGCAACCATTACCAAACTGCATACAGATGTAAATAACTCTCATCAAACTGCTGAATAGTAATGAATCTGTATTCGGTAAGCTCTTAAAGCCCATGGACACCTTTACA
This sequence comes from Bufo gargarizans, assembly GCF_014858855.1. Lineage (NCBI taxonomy): Eukaryota > Metazoa > Chordata > Amphibia > Anura > Bufonidae > Bufo > Bufo gargarizans. The sequence goes on from NC_058082.1 coordinate 287,804,963, forward strand.
ATGATTTTTAAATTGTTCATTATCTCCCTAAAATGAAGCAATTTTACATCAGCAGAATATGGCCTCATGCACACGACCGTTGTTTTGGTCCGCATCTGAGCCGCAGTTTTTGCGGCTTGGATGCGGACCCATTAACTTCAATGGGGCCGCAAAAGAGGCAGACAGCACTCTGTGTGCTGTCCGCATTCATTGCTCCGTTCCGTGGTCCGCAAAGAAAATATAACCTGTCCTATTCTTGTCTGTTTTGCGGACAAGAGTAGGCAGTTATATCAATGGCTGTCCGTGCCGTTCCGCAAATTGGTCGTGTGCATGAGGCCTATGTGTAAGTCCTTCTCATAGCAGGTAGTGCTGCTGAATGTGACATAAATCCTGTTACTGCGCCTTTTTCTCAGTGTAAGCGTGTTTTCTCACATTTTTCACATGGATTCCGGTGCATAGACTGTGCTGAAATCCACATGAAATAAATGCACTAGCCACCTCCTACTAATTTCATGGGAGTCTGTGTTATAGTTCATACAGCACATGTGACGTAAATGGATCTAATTTGCTTTTGGATCTGCACAATGACAAACTGTTAATCTGTGGCAGAAGTCTGACGGTCAGCCTGTAATGAAAAAGGTTAACGTGTGAGCATAAGCTTAAAGTAAGAAACATGGAGGGGCAGGAGATTTACATGTCAGTTTGAAGAGGGGGGATACCATACAAGAAGGGCGGCTTACACAGGTTGTAGATGGAAAGGAGGCAAACGCAGGGCAGTTTTCTGGGGGAGACTCAATTAGGCTAGATACAAGTGTAAAGAGACAGCAGACCACCCACTACAAACTCTACAGGAGAATGGGATTCATATACTCTTCATCATCAATGACAGGTGAGAGGAGGTCTCTTTTGAGCTGTAGAAGGAGAAATCAGTCCAGGAATGAAAATTTTCTTATACATGGGAAGTAGTGAAGGCATCAGCATCCTGGACACAAAGACGTCACAGCTCTCATCATTTGTTATTGGGGTAGCCATGTCCACATGAACAAATTCTAAAACTAGAAGCTTGGTGCACTGTAATGTCAGGGGGTCTGAAGATTGCATACTGAAATGGAGTGCCACTTAACCACTTAGTAACCACTAACAAAATATTTTTTCAATATCAAAGATGTCCATAGCCTTTAATCTACCCTTGACGGCTGTTTCAAACAAGATTCTATGATCTAACGCTATTGCTAAGTAAATATGTCCTGGGTTATTGTTGAATTAAATGGGTTGACTGGCTCAGGAGCCGACAAGCCCAATGGCCGGAACATGTGTCCATTAAAGGAAAAAAACACACATCTGTCCTCAGTCCCTCCATTTCTGTGCCACTGCCCCAGTTGCTGAACCGGAAGTTGATTGGTTTTGTGGCCTCTGTGGTCACTGGGCTCAGTGGTCACGTGCTAGAATGGCACATCACTCGCACATCACTAGCATTGATGTGCCATTTTAGCACATGTAACTGCAGAGGTAGGTAATTGGCTGCAAAAGTCACAAGACCAAGCGGTTGAGAACCGGGCAGCACCATGGGAAAGAAGGAACTGAGAACAGAAGAGTTGCTTTTTTGTTTTATAATTGGGCACAGGTTACGACCATTGAGGTTGTCATCTCCTAGGCTGGACAACCCCTTTTTAATGTGCATGGAATTTTGGACAAGGAAAGTCGCAGATACTCATTGTCTACATGTATGGATTTTAGAAAACGATATAGCCATGACATCTCTTGTAAATATTTTTTGGTCCATATCATTTTCGTTAAAACATTGATCTGTTTTGGTTCATATGATTCTGCAGAATTTAATGAAAGCATTGTGGTCTTCTGTACCTCTGCAGTGGGTATAATATTCCTTAATGTTCCTGCACTATATTGTGCCATAGTATGCCGTAAAATATTCCGGTTTCAGATCACCGGTTTTCAGCTTTCGTTAGATCAGCACTGGGGGATCCTAAACACTGCTGTACTTTTGAAAACTGAGCAAATGGCAGCCATACTGCAATATCAATTGTACATTGGATTTGTTTTCAGGACTTGATATCTGTCAGGTCCGCTTACAATCTAAATTCCTGTTCTTAGATGATGGCATTCACAGTCACATTGCATTTGCTACTTAAACCTCAAGAACAGTGTGGTATTTCACAAATTCAGCACAGAATGTGGTCTATGTCTCATGCTTACTTTCTTGTACCAACATTGCAGCACATCTTAAGACATGATTGTGGTATTGCTGTATGACTTGCACATTGTATCACTCACTGGTGGATAGGCAGCCTGGTCTTTTTTTCTATTTGCAGGTGAATCATAATCCAGCAGTTGTGTTACTATTTGACAGTTTGAGGAGTGCAGATTTTCTGCCTGCAGGGTATAATGTCCATTACAATAACATATGGGATTTAGAAGAGCGTCTGAAAACCCTGATGTGTCATCTCAAGGTGTCATGCTGGTTTGAAGGCTTTTAAAGAAGAGACCTTCTACTGTAATACGATGCAAGAACAATCATTTGGAGTGATAGTTGTATCTTTATTAAAGGCATGTTTAAGGCAAAGCCAAGAAAAGTTTAATTAAGCAGTAGCTAGAAGACCCACCGAACCTCCTCTTATTTCCGTTAGCAGGGGTGGACTGGCCATCCTCACGACAACTGGCCATAGAACGGTCTGCTGCTCTCCGCATTAGTTCATGCTAAGAGCACCATGTACTTATGTATCTGGCCAGCAGACGCAGGTCCCCTCCTGAATTCAACTCTATTTCTGTCCTCTATGGTAATAGGGCAGTATTTTATTCTGCACTGTGGTATTTGGTTCTGCTCGGTTGGTATGTTGTGCCGGCCCCACCTACTTCTGTTGTCCCTGTCTACTTATGGCTTGTGTTGGACCTGCCTACTTGTGTTGCCCCACCTATTTTTAAAATTGGACTCGCCTACTGCATGGGGCCATTTTAATTTTTTTTTGACGGCCACTTTAAGTTCCCAGTCCACCCCTGTCCGTTAGTGTCACCAATCTAATTTTTTATTGGTGGGCCATACTAGTGGCATGTAGAGCTCTGTTGTCTATGTCAGTGGCTAGATTATTTCCTCAGCTCTTTTCCTGGTACGCTGGTCATACTCCACTGTGTTCTGTGCCAAGCACCATACTTAATGCCATAGCTCACCTTGCATGTGCCACTCCTAATGGAGCTTAAGTAAAGTGCCAGTGTCAGGACCTATATGTCCTATATCCTCATAAATACTTCTCCTTCTGGGGAGTTGCCTAGGGAAAGGGAGAAGGGAGCTGCCTAAGGAAAGGGATTTGTGGACAGCACTTTTAATTATGCACAGTTGCAATAAAAGGCTTATTGGCCATTCGATTCCTTCCTTATGGTGGAATCTGGTTTATATTATCTTTCAGTTTAAATGTTATTTTATTCTAAAGTTTCTTCAATATATGTATTGCATGTTTTAGTGTGTAATATTTGAGGCATGGGCTGGAGATAATGTTTTATACTTATTTGTTGTTCTAAAAGAGTTATTTAATATTATACTCTTACATGATTTCAAGTAGTGGTTTAGAACCTGACATGACTCCTGGGAGAGACAGTGAGAGTCCTGATTACCCCACCCACACTCAGTGATTGACGGCTCTCCCTATATCAGTGTGTACCTACAGAACGGCCAATCATCCTGTGTGGGCAGGATAGTCAGTACTCTTACTGCCTCTCTTGGGAATTCTGTCAGGATTTACTCTGCTTTTTTGGCTAGATGCACACGACCATAAGCGTTTTGTGGTCCACAACCTCAGATCTGTTAAATATGGATACCGTCTGTGTGCATGCCATAATTTCCTTATAGACATGGCCATTCTTGTCCGCTAAATGGACAAGAATAGGACTTGTTCTACATCTTGCGGAACAGCCACACACATGCGGACAGCACATGGATGACATCCGTGTGCTGTCCTTTAGTTTTTGCAGACCCATACAAATAAATGTGTCCCTGTGCAATCCGCAAAAATGCAGATTGGATGTGGACCCAAAGTACGGTAGTGTACATGTAGCCTAACTCAGAAACCTAAGTTATCCCGCGCCAAAGTATACAAACCTATATGTCACAGAGCTCAGCTTTATATCCTGATCTCAGGTAGGGCAGTAGAAAACACCTGACAAATATCATGCCACAGTACGCATTCAGAGGTCTTGTGGAGTCAGTACCTCTAAAAGTCATAGCTGTTGGAGCAGCACAAGGGGGGCTACCTTCTTTTAGGTTTTAATCTTAGGGACTATACTGTAAATGCAAATATATGGAGTTTGTCAGCTCAAGTCCAGTGGGTGCACGGGATTCATGTGGCATCAGCCATACACAGAATCCAATAAAAGGCAAATCCAGCACTCCAATGAAATATAATAAAATGTAAATAGAAAATAATAATTATCTAAAATATAATACAATGTAGCATTTATTCCAAGCAATACATCAAGTCCAAGTGCAGCATACCAATCTGGCATCTTTCCGACCCCTTCGGGTCCTTAGTCATAGTATACTGTAAATGTATGATATACCAGGCATGCTCAACCTGCGGCCCTCCAGCTGTTGCAAAACTACAACTCCCATAATTCCTGGACAGCCAACAGCTATCAGCCTACAGAAGGGCATGGTGGGAGTTGTAGTTTTACAACAGCTGGAGGGCCGCAGGTTGAGCATCCCTGGTATTTACCAATATTATATACTGTATATAGGTATTTATAGCTCCCCAGCAAAGAGTTAGCTAAACAAATTATTTTTTGATCCTTTGGTTATCATTTAGTGGAGGTGATTCTTATTCCAGCATACTTTCAGTCATATTATAGTTGAAACTTGCAGCTGATGGCGTTGTTGAAAGCCGGCTGACGGTGCCCCTCTAGTACGGTGAGCGTTCTACCATTTACAATAGGCCGCACGTTGCTTTTATCACTTACTTAAATCTTATGAGGATGTTTGTAGCTGTAAACAGGTCTGAAGTAGGGCTTGTAAAAAGTTTACTAGCTGCTTTGAACCAGGAAGTGATTCCAGGCCGTGCACCTTACACTGAGGACATTTGATGCCTATCGGAGTGTTGTTACTTGTCGCCAGGAGATGGAGGCTCTGTGGCGCCTTCTCTTATCACCGCTCATCTCTCTGTCTCACCTAGAAAAAAACTAAGTTGCCATATTGCCACTGGTCGCATTTGTTTTCCCTCTTTTGTGTGTAAAGGACATTGATGGCCTCTCCACATGCCTCCTTCCAGTGATGAGCGTGTTAACATCGCATTACATTTCACAGGAGTCTCTCTGCATTTCCTTTATAATACGCAGCAAAACATTCTAATTGAATCTACATTTATGTTACATTGGTGACAAGACAAGGATATGACTTCATTTGTAATCGAATCATCGTGACTCACACAGATGTGTGACTATAGCAATTTAATTTGGCCTGACCTGGGTAACTGGAAGAAAATAAAGGACATTTTTGTTTGTATTGTAGACCTAAATCTAGTGGCTGAATGATTTCTTATTCTATATCTCCTTATAGCAGTCCGAACATTGATAAAAAGCTGCAATCCTCTGCATAAAGTTAAGTGATAAAGTGTTATCTGCCGCCAGCCTCCTCTAGGTTAGGAGCTCACCACTGCTTATACATTGACTTCAATAAGAAAATGGTCAGCTCCCATAGTGGTGCCGGCAGACAGACATATTTTTTGTCTATGCCTAGGACATTCCCTAACATATCATACATCTAGTGGTGGTCTGTGGTATCCCTTTAAGTTTTAGCACCCAAGTAATATTGTTTGAAAATGTACCGTATGTATATTGTATGTATATACATATATTTTTTGAAGGAAAAGCTGTGTGCACTGCACCCTCTTAATCCTCTGTATTTTGTACATATAAATCTCTGCTCTCTGTGAGCTCAAAACCGCCATTGGCTATTACCATTAATACCATTTGGCTGTTATCAGTGATACCATTTGGCTGTTATCAGTGATACCATTTGGCTATCACCAGTACCAGTGACACGTTTGGGTTTTACCAGTGATGCTATTTGGCTGTTACCGGTGATATAGTTTGGCTATTACCAGTGACACCATTTGCCTATTACCATGGATTAGGGATCGACCGATTACTGGTTTTACTGATATTATGGGCCGATATTCAGGATTTTGAACGTTATCGGCATCTATTTTGCCGATATTCCGATAACGTATGGGGAACAAGGATTGTGCTGCTGACAGCGCTCTCCATGTTCCCTCAGCAGCACAGGGGAGAAGGAAGCAGTGTCTCCCTCCCGCTGTACTGCTGCAGCCAATGAGGGGAAGGAGGACAACAGGGGGGGGGGGCTGTGGCCACTGCGCCACCAATGAAGATAACGCTCTTATTCATTCATGTACAGGAGGTGGGAGCTGGCTGCAGAATCACATAGCCGGCTCCCGACCTCTATGAGCGGTAGCTGTGATCTGCGGTAGTTAACCCTTCAGGTGCGGCACCTGAGGGGTTAACTGCCGCGGATCGCAGCTACCACACATAGAGGTCGGGAGCCGGCTATGTGATTCTGCAGCCAGCTCCCGCCTCCTGTATATGAATGAATGAGAGAGTTATCTTCATCGGTGGCGCAGTGCGCCCCCCCCAACCCCAGTATTAATCATTGGTGGTGCAGTGCGCCCCCCACCTCCACCCCCATATTAAATACATTGGTGGTGCAGTGCGCCCCCCCACCCAAGCCCCCCAGTATTAATCATTGGTGGCAATGGCCACAGGGTCTCCTCTACCCTCCTCCTCAGTGACAGTTCCAATCGGAGCCCCAGCAGTGTAAGCCTGGAGCTCCGATCGGTTACCATGGCAGCCAGGACGCTACTGAAGCCCTGGCTGCCATAGTCGGCTCCCTGCTGCTGTGTGCACAAAGCACAGGGCAGCAGGGAGAGTGTGAGGTCCTATTCACCCTGATAGAGATCTATCAGGGTGAATAGGACAAGGTTTCTTGTCCCCAAGGGGGCTAATAGTTAGTAAAAAAAAAAAAAACGCACCAAAATATTAATTATAAATAAAAAAGAAATATTAACAAAAAAAAAAATACACGTTAACAATAAATATATTCATTTTCAGCAGATTTGTGTAGGAATTTATCGGCTATCGGTCTAAAAGTTTACAGATTATCGGTATCGGCCCTAAAAAATCTATATTGGTCGATCCCTACCATGGATACTATTTGACTGTTACCAGTGATACTATTTGGCTATTACCAGGGATACTATTTGGCTGTTACCAGTGATAATAGTTGGCTATTACCATTGATATGATTTGGCTATTACCAGTGATACCATTTGGCTATTTCCAGAAATATTCTCTGTACAGATGTGTATAGAGATAGTTGTCATTCACTAACAAGATGGCCCCATGTATAACTAAACTAAGAAAGAGCAGAGATATGAATTTACATTGGGGCAGATTTATCAAGACTGACATTCCCATACACCAGTCTTGATCCCTGTTTTACATTGCACCTAGTTTATTAAGGGGCACATTCCTCTTAATAAGTTAGTCTCATCTCTGGCAGCTCATGTGCCAGAAACACAAATGTATACCTGCTAGGGGCAGGAGTAGACTTGAGCTTTAACGTACGCCAGTTTCTGGCATCAGTTATAATAAATCCAGTTGACTCCGCCCCTCCTGCTAGGCCCTGCCCCCTTTTTTCACCACTTTAGAATAGAGGCGAGAAGGTCAAAAAGTTGTCAATTATCATACAAATATGACGTGCACCATAGTTTGCAACGTTTTACTGCCACAGTACTGGCATAAATAGCCACTTCTTTCGCACTCTGTTTTGGTGCAAAGTAAGCCAACCAATAGGTGATATAAACATGCACCGAAACGTATCATCTTTCATCAGCCCCCGCATATTCAGACTGCTTAGTCTAAGTTGTAACTGACAGAATAAGTAAATGTGTCCCAAAGCGTCCCTATTTACAGCGTGCTGCATTGTTAATGGTGACAGTATACGCTATGTTAGATTGCCTGTATTGTAGTCCATTGACTCTCTAGTATATGCAGAAGGCTGCTTCTTTATGATTTGGACTGGATTGCATAATATCTGTGCTGTGTGTGGCACAGCACGTGGTTGTAATAAAGCGCTTCCTCTGTAGCCATATCAAATGGACTCTGTGAAAAGAAGGCGCTGTTGCTGGCGGTGTGACTAATTTGATCCAGGAAATAATTTACTGGCCTCCATTGATGAAAATATAAGTTTGCATAACCAGTTAAGTTGTACACTATGCACTGCAAATTCCTTTAATCTGGCACCCATTTGTCCAGAAACCCGTATATTCTGTGTCACAGTTTTAGTTTGGAACTGATAAAAGCTAAATTCTGAACAAAAGCAATCAGTTATGATTTATGTGATTGAAGGGGTTTTCCAGTTCCTCTGGACTGATGGTCTATTCTCAGGATTGGTCATCAATATCTAATCGGTGGGGGTCTGACTTTCGACACCCCCATGATGAGCTGTTTGAGCTAAGCCAGTGATGTCACATTCGCCAGTCACATGACCTAGATGCATTCGAGTGAATGTTGCTGAGCTTCACTTCCACGGACAGCCACTATCCAGTGGACAACGCAGTGCTTGGTAAGCTGCGAGAAAGCAGTGGCACTCTCCAAAGCTGAACCCCACTGATCAGATATTGATGACCTCAATATTAAACACTTGGATAATCCCCTTGGATAATACACATTTTGGGATTTCTTACTGAATGCTCTCTTTCTTTACAATTCAGTAGTATATACTTTTATATGTCGGATAATACGTAATATTTGATATCTGCCAGGTTCTGTCGCAGACAGGATATAGAACTAAAACTGAAATTAGTATTTTAAAATGAGTCTTGTTTTCTAATTACATATTCCTGCTGCAGACCCTCTAAATTCCTCTTTTGGTATCCAAGATGGCCGCACTGCTTCTCGGACCTCCTCATGCATACTGTGCATTTGGTAGTATAAGACACTTAATGCTGCTCGCAGATCGGTAGTACTGGCCAATCCAAGAGCAGGGCTGGATAAGCAGGAAGTGTCTTGGACTGTTGATGCACAGTGTGCATGAGGTAGTCTATGAAACCATGCGGCCATCTTGGATGACGGAAGAGAAACCTGGGATCCATGGATCTGTGCCTGAAATGATGACACAGAGGGTAATATGTAAGTGTTCTATTCATTCCCCAGTATATGTGATTTTTTTCCTTAAACCGTAGCAGGGGTGTAGCTATAGGGGTGCAGAGGTAGCAGAAGCTACCGGGCCCAAGAGCCTGAGGGGGCCCAAAGACACTTGTGCCACATAAGAAAACACCGGTATTATAGAAAGTGCATGCAGGGAGGACTCTGTCATAGATTTTGGTTAGTCCTCTGGCTGGAAGAAAGTGATTAGGTAAAGAATATGGCATGGGGGTGGGGGGTGGGTGCTTTTTGCCTCAACAGAAGGCTATGTGCTTCCCTGCCCCTGGCCATAAAGCACTGAGGGAAGGGGGGGGGCCAAAGCTGAACTCTTGCACCAGGGCCCATGAGCTTTTAGCTACGCCCTTGAACCGCAGCATTGGTTCAATATTATTATAAAACAGACATTTTGCATAAGCAGATTGATTAATGTACAGCAAATTCTGTAAATTTTCTGAAAATGGCACATTCTATATAATACACAGTGCAACCCACCACATACTAGACACATTTACACCACCTCATGACTGAAGACATCCTGATGCATCCTGAACGGATTACTTTCCATTCAGAATGCATTAGGATAAAACTGATCCGTTTTTTTTCCGGTATTGGGCCCCTAGGATGGAACTCAATACCGGAAAACTTTGACGCAAGTGTGAAAGTACCCTTACATTTAGGGTCCATTCACACGTCTGTAATTTGGGTCTGCATTCGTTCCGCAATTTGCGGACCCATTCACTTTCAATGGGGCTGGAACGGATGCCAATCCACATTTTTGGGATCCGCATTCGTTTTTTAGGGATCCGCAATTCCGTTCCTGAAAATTCCGCAATTGTGGACCAGAAAAGGAATTTTCTATTATAGTGTCTGTGATAGTGTCTGAAATTGCAGATCACACATTGGAGGTGTCCGTGTTTTGCGGATCCGCAAAACACTTACGGACGTTTGAATGGACCCTTAGAATCAGTGCTGAATGTGCCGAAGTTATGTAGAGGCCGGCGCCTCTATGTAACTTTGGCAATCCACAAGAAACTATAGGGCTTATTAAGACCAACGTCTAAAACACCGATCCTAATAAATGTGCCCCTATGTTTGTATGCATCAAGATCAGCATTCCTATAAATTCTATGTTATTGACCAACCATTGCTTATGAGAACTATACAATACACTTTATGCTTTATGGTATGATAGCATACTAATACTTATTTGTTTGTATGTAGCGTCCCGTCTTTCTGCTTTGAATTCTCTGCTGCATCTCATCATTCATGTAGCAGTGATCATGTGTGAATGCTGTATGAACTCCCAATCTGCTTTATTTGCCCTGGGCAACAAGTGCAATGCTCGAGTAGTCATCGGTGTCTTATTACTAGCAATGATAGGGCCTTAGGATTTCTGGCGTCACAAACTCTTTAAGGCAGTCCGTGCATGAGCAGATCTAGTCAGTGCTTGAGGGTCATTACAGGTACAGCGGTGAAATCAATATGGTCTTGAATCCTTGACCTGAGCCTGTAATTACCTGAATGGCATAAAGGCTGCTTGTGTTGTTACAGATAGTGCTTGTTTTCAGACCTGACATGCGTGGGATCAATCTGTTAAGGAAGGATATTGCTCTTTTTGTATTTCTTATAGCAGTCAACAATATACGCTAGGCTTTATCAATCCAGGTTCATGTTACTCTTGCGTGGTTGCATACATCGTATGTTTAATGTTGTATAGCTGTGATTGCATGGCATTCACGCAGGCAGCAATACACAGCATCAGACACAGTATTAATCTACATTAAGAAAGAACGTCTCTTAGGAAGCTGGGCATTGCTGTATTTGTAACACCTTGGTATAGATAAAACGCCTCTAGGAGGGAGATACGTTGCAAGAGATGTTTGATTTTGGTGATTGGAGGCTGATATCTCTTATGGTGGCCATACACATTAGATGGCAGGTTGAATACTGAACAGCAGTTGAACAAACAGAGATCTGGTGAAGGATTGTTTCGTAGACACGGCCATACACATTTTAGTCCTTATTGAAAGATCTTTCGTTCACCAACAATCAGGTGAAAGTTTCAAAGGTGGCTAAGTTCTATTCAGAAAACAATGGTCATTAGTCGGCTAAAACGATCATTTTTTTGTTAAATTTCACCCGGCAAACAATAGTTTTGATTAAAGTTGTCCATTTTGATAAACTTCAGACTAATATGTATGGGAACCTTCAATGGTTAGGAAGAATCAAAGGTGCTATCATACACATTAGATAGATGTTAGACAAATGTTGTTGATTTTGGCCGAACATCTAACGTATATGGAGGTGTCCCAAATGTCCCCAGGTGGTAGATGACCAGGAAGGAAGGGTTTCAGGTGTCATGCTCAATCCTTTCACTATCAAAGAAAATAGGCTGCCACCAGAGGTAAAATTCCAAAAGAAAAGTGAATTTGTTCTCTAACACTCGTTAAAAATCAATGCTTTATTAAATACTTCCTAAAAACATCTTTCAAAAACCAATATTGTCCTATGCATTTCATACATTGTATGAATTGTTCTTAGTCATGGGGTCATTTACCAAAGTGGTGTAAAGTAGAACTGCCCATAGCAACCAATCAGACTCCACCTTTCATTTTTGACAGCTCCTTTAGAAAATGAAAGGTGGAATCTGATTGGTTGCTATGGGCAGTTCTACTTTACACCACTTTGGTAAATGACCCCATGACTAAGAACAATTCATACAATGTATGAAATGCATAGGACAATATTGGTTTTTGAAAGATGTTTTTAGGAAGTATTTAATAAAGCATTGATTTTTAACAAGTGTTAGAGAACAAATTCACTTTTCTTTTGGAATTTTACCTCTGGTGGCAGCCTATTTTCTTTGATAGTGAAAGGATTGAGCAGTTTGATAAATGACCACGTTAGCGCCATGACTAAGGACAAGTCCTACTATGTCTGAAATGTGCAGGCCTTTTTTTTTTTTTTTTTACTGTTCTTTGCAAGTTGTTTTTAAGATGCATTTAATAAAACATTGATTTTCAATGAGTGCTGGAGAACAAATTTACTTTTCTATTGGAATTTCACTTGTTTGCGTGTCTCTGATTCAGGACTCGTCCCTGCACCCGATGTCTGGACTTCCATCATTAGGAGACTGCTGGTGAGGATACCTTTGTATGTGTTTTTCTGGGATGTAGACTTCGGACATTTTATTTGTTACTTTTGTTTTGCTGTTATTAACGTGTTATTTGGACTTGCTTGTACTTTGCCTTTTTGACACACAACACTAAATGATTGCATATGCATTTCTCCTCAAAGTAGATTTAATAGTAGAGGAATATTGGATTCCTTGACCCTTTAATTGAATAGATAAATCATGTTAACTCAATACAGAACATATGTTTTCATATTTAATACACTGGGCTTTGTAATTTAGCTGTTGCACGTATGCGAATGTTTGCTAAGTGCAGAAAACCTGTGAGAAAAATGTATCAAGTTTTTTCATGATTACAGCTGAGGAAAACCTACTTTTTTGTATATCCGAATTCACCTTTATCTAGTTCCTCTGTTGTATTGCACGGGATATTGAAACATTCATAACAAACTGTAAGTCTGGTCTGCGACCAAAGAGGAGAATAATTCAATATCAGTGGCCATTGCTGAAACAGAATCTTTCTCCAAAATGGCCCCTTTAAGACAGAGCATATATGAGGTGGTCATTCTGAATAAAATCAGTGGGTGAATATGCATGCTCTATGCAGGTTTATGTGTTCACCAGCCTTATTGGTTAAAGGGGGAGAATATTGATGACCTCTGCTTGGATGGGGGCCGACTCCCGACACCTCTGACAATCAGCTGTTTGAAGAGGCCACAACCCTCCAGTGAGTGCCGTGGCCTCTTCCCAGGGCAGAGGAGTCATGTTCATCAGTCCCATTCAGGTGACTACAGTACCAAACACAGCTGCAATATAGTATGTTGGGCTGTGCTTGGTATGCTGTAGGGGGGCCGCAGAGCTCACCTGAGCAGCTGATCAGTGGCAGTGCCCGATGATAGAACCCCACTTATCTGATATGATGACCTATACTGAGGATATGTAATCAATTTTTTACTCCTGGAAAACCCCTTTGAGAGGCATCACATGGTCACATCAGCTTAAAGGAACCTTTATGGAGTGGGTTGCCTTGATTTAGGAAATAGCCTTCTTTTTGTTCGGAAGCTTTGCAAGTTTTGACCATGGATTAGTATTGCAGCTCAGGCCCATTCACTTGAAGTGTGGCACTGCTTCTGGAGAAATACTGGCCCCCTTTGTTTAAATCTTATAACGTTTCATTTAATGTAAAAAGTTTAAAACCCATGTGATTTATTGTAATTAATTTAAAATATTTTTCAGAATCTTTAAAGCATTACTGTCTTTCCGGTGACTTTCTAGAATAAGCTGTTTTGGGTGTGTACATGAGGAATAATATCTTATCTGGCCTTTTTGTGACATTTACCACAGTTTACCCATCTGTAGGCAACATCTTTAATTGTCAGTTTTCCCTAAGGTAATGGGTGGTGAATAGTTGCTGTGATGTCTCCCATACATAGCACTTATCCTGCTTCCATATCTCTATCATACACTCAGAGGCAACAGCAGTATGGAGGACATTATGTAGCAGTAATGAGCAGTGCGGCTGTAAATCCATATCTGGGGTGAGATAGTAACCTTACTACAAGCTGTGTTCATTTCTCCTCCCACATCCCATAGACTTCTATGGCAGACATGTAATTTGATCACCCAGTGAATTGACAGTCTGTCTCATCTAAGGCCTAGTTCACACGAACGTTTTTTTTGCGGGTGTACGGGCCGTTTTTTTGTGTTCCGTATACGGTCCGTATACGGAACCATTCATTTCAATGGTTCCGCAAAAAAAACGGAATGTGTTCCGTATGCATTCCGTTTCCGTATTTCCGTTTTTCCGTTCCGTTGAAAGATAGAGCTTGTCCTATATTTGGCCGTAAATCACGGGTCGTGGCTCCATTCAAGTCAATGGGTCCGCAAAAAAAACGGAACACATACGGAAATGCATCCGTATGTCTTCCGTTTCCGTTCCGTTTTTTCTGAATCATCTATTGAAAATGTTATGCCCAGCCCAATTTTTTCTATGTAATTACTGTATACTGTATATGCCATACGGAAAAACGGAACGGAAAAATGGAAAGGAAACGGAAACACAACTGAACTTAAAAACGGAACAACGGATCCGTGAAAAACGGACCGCAAAAAACAATAAAAGCCATACGGTCGTGTGAACTAGGCCTAAGACTGATTGTAGCAGTGAATTGAAATTGTATTATCAGTTCATGAGGCTAAGGGAGCAGATGAAGTGGCTTATAAGTGGAAACATTTTGCTCTATTAAGATATATTACAAAGTTTCTTATATTTGCATGTACTATTGATTTATACAAACGTTTTTTTAAAGTACCATACCTTAGGGTAGGCCATCCATATTGATTGGGGGGGGGGGGGGTCCAACCTTTGGGCCCCTGTGCCCCATTTTTTATATAGGAACTGCCGCTTGTCCATACCAGTGGCTGTACCTAGTACTACAGCTTGTTCGCTTCGACTGAACAGTGATCAAACCAATTATTTAATGTATGCATGATCGAATAAATCTGTTACTTTGATGAATTAGAGAATATTAAATCCATATGGCATAAACGATATTCCAGAATGTGCCCTTTCTACTTGTTTTTTTCTCTCTGATGAATGTGTATTCCTGCGGTATTAATAGAGTTTAGACTAGATTAATAGAGTAATAGACCTGTGATTACACAACATTTCACCCTTGGTAACAGATTGTCAAATCAGTAACTGGAACAAAAGTACAAACTGAGTTCTTGCTTCATGTCACACATATAATAGTCGTTTTTCATGCTATTAAGTGCTTTTGAACACTACCTAGAGAAAGTGTTGATTGTAATTAGGCCTGACACTTTGGTCCTGCATCGTGAAGCTGCACATAGCACCAGGGTTTCCCTTGGGTGCCCTGGAATACAATATTTACTCGACAGAAGATTTAAGAGCTGCTAATCACCGTCTGGAATGTTATAGAACAGTGAGTCCCAATGTTCCTAAAAATCTCCCAGAATTATGATTTTCATTGAGGCCATTTACAGCATTGAAGTGCTATTACAATACATGCTGCAAACCTATATACAGTATGTGAAGTCAAAAAAAAAGCAGACTTAGAACATTTATACCCCACATCCACTATATTTTAAGGGTAAAATGTTCTCCTATACCTAATTACCTCTTTATAGATGGTTGATTGCTGGATTGACAAATGATTCAGTAGAGATTATAGGGGTCATTTACTATACTGAAATACGCCTAAATGAGGTTAGTTGTGCCATTATCTGCGACTTTGCCCCGCTCACACCAGGTCTGAAATTGTGGGCGTTGGAAGGGTACGGGTCGGCATTCACCATTTTCTGCGCCTGTTTTAGATGTAGAAAATGGTCTAAATGTAAGACAGCTAGGAAGCTATCTTACATTTAGAACTGGCACTGGATGTGCTGAAGTTATGGAGAGACCTGCACCTCGGATCCACCGCCAGCTTAGGGATTTATTAAGACCGACCCCTATTAGTCTGGCAATTTGATTATTTCCTAGTTTAGGCTAGTTTCACACTAGCATTAGACATCTCCGACAGCCTGCCAGAGGTGTTTGGATCTGACGTTGCCAGATGCTATCTGATACCCGCCAGCCCCATTAATTTGCGCTCAGCAGTTTTAGTCTGGCCGGTTCTCTGCATATATGCTGGGTTGCATCCGGTTCTCTGCCAGTCCCTATTTTAATTAATGGGGCGGATGACGGCGCTTTAGCTTCCGACAATGTCAGAATGCAGAGAGATCCAGCAACTGTTCCCTGCCGGGTCTAAAAGAGCTAGAGTGAAGCTAGCCTTAACAGGCTGTTCATGGATTTTAATATTGATGGCTTATCCTCAGTAGTAAATTGGAGGAGGTCTTGCCTATCCTCAGGATAGGCCATCAATATCAGATTGATGGGGGGTCCAACTCCCTGCACCCTCACCAGTCATCTGTTTCAAATTAGATCCAGTGCTAGAACTACAATACTACAGAATTAAGATGAATCAGTTATAAGTATTAAACAAATCTCCTCTTTAATATGGAAAATTTCAGCCCGCACAACCCCTAGCAGGTGCAGATTGCTGTGGCGAAATAGAGATATAAATGTAAAAACACAAAATGCAATCGCACACTGCAACCAGCACTCTGCCCTGCCTTTATGCTGGATGTTGAATAAGGCATTGGTGTACATTTTGGCCAAAGCGTAATAAGCCACTCACCACGTCAAGGTCGCCTTCATGAGTGGTCCCTAACACTAGTTCCTACCTTTTATGGGCCATGACAGCCACATAAAGTCCAGGGAGCGCAGGTACAGCATGCACGCCAAGCACACTCTGCTTTTAACCCCGTCCGGTGCCATTACAGCTTTCATCGGATCCAGGGATGCAAGTACTCACATGCATGCTGAGCCCACTTTATACTTCTCCTGGAGCCTAATGGCTACTGGTAGGTGCTGTATAAGCAGACTCAGTTTTATACTGACTTTAAAACCAGCCTCCAGGGGGGCAGATTAACTGGACAGGTGTGCTTGACTGCTTGGAGATCGCCACGCCTCCAATACGTACTACAAAGAGAAAAATATGGAAAATTTCAGCCCGCACAACCCCTAGCAGGTGCAGATTGCTGTGGCGAAATAGAGATATAAATGTAAAAACACAAAATGAAATCGCACACTGCAACCAGCACTCTGCCCTGCCTTTATGCTGGATGTTGAATAAGGCATTGGTGTACATTTTGGCCAAAGCGTAATAAGCCACTCACCACGTCAAGGTCGCCTTCATGAGTGGTCCCTAACACTAGTTCCTACCTTTTATGGGCCATGACAGCCACATAAAGTCCAGGGAGCGCAGGTACAGCATGCACACCAAGCACACTCTGCTTTTAACCCCGTCCGGTGCCATTACAGCTTTCATCGGATCCAGGGATGCAAGTACTCACATGCATGCTGAGCCCACTTTATACTTCTCCTGGAGCCTAATGGCTACTGGTAGGTGCTGTATAAGCAGACTCAGTTTTATACTGACTTTAAAACCAGCCTCCAGGGGGGCAGATTAACTGGACAGGTGTGCTTGACTGCTTGGAGATCGCCACGCCTCCAATACGTACTACAAAGAGAAAAATATGGAAAATTTCAGCCCGCACAACCCCTAGCAGGTGCAGATTGCTGTGGCGAAATAGAGATATAAATGTAAAAACACAAAATGCAATCGCACTCTGCAACCAGCACTCTGCCCTGCCTCTATGCTGGATGTTGAATAAGGCATTGGTGTACATTTTGGCCAAAGCGTAATAAGCCACTCACCACGTCAAGGTCGCCTTCATGAGTGGTCCCTAACACTAGTTCCTACCTTTTATGGGCCATGACAGCCACATAAAGTCCAGGGAGCGCAGGTACAGCATGCACGCCAAGCACACTCTGCTTTTAACCCCGTCCGGTGCCATTACAGCTTTCATCGGATCCAGGGATGCAAGTACTCACATGCATGCTGAGCCCACTTTATACTTCTCCTGGAACCTAATGGCTACTGGTAGGTGCTGTATAAGCAGACTCAGTTTTATACTGACTTTAAAACCAGCCTCCAGGGGGGCAGATTAACTGGACAGGTGTGCTTGACTGCTTGGAGATCGCCACGCCTCCAATACGTACTACAAAGAGAAAAATATGGAAAATTTCAGCCCGCACAACCCCTAGCAGGTGCAGATTGCTGTGGCAAAATAGAGATATAAATGTAAAAACACAAAATGCAATCGCACACTGCAACCAGCACTCTGCCTTGCCTTTATGCTGGATGTTGAATAAGGCATTGGTGTACATTTTGGCCAAAGCGTAATAAGCCACTCACCACCTCTTTAATATACCTGGAGATTGGCAGCCACATTTCCCAGGCTGACTGAGGTTCATCCTGACCGCAGGTCTACTGTACCCTCAGCATAATTTTAGTACTGGACATTAGATCCATGGTTGGGCTGGAACTCATGGTATTGTAGATCACTATAATGCAGTGGGTTTGGCCCACATGAACCAAGGTCGGTCCGGGAAATGTGGCTGTCACATGAACTGCGTCACACTGACTGCACATGGCCATGTCAATGCACCTTTAGCCTGAGAACAGACTGACATTTCTATTATTAAAGGGGTTTTCTAGGCTCCTGATATTGATGACTTCAGAATAAGTCATTACTATCCAATCAGTCAGAATCTGACACTCTGCACCCCACCGATCAGCTGTTCTCTGCCACCTGTGGTGCTGGAACCAACACTTAGAATAGAAACAGGAAGTCCAATGCCATTCAAAGTGTAGTGGCCATGCCAGGTTACGGCAACTCATCTGCCATTGAACTGAATGTGCTTCTGGTCAATTCAAAGTGCTAGCCTCTGCAACAGCTGGTTGGTGGGGGTGAAGGGTGTTAGACCCTCACCCATCAGAGATTAATGGCCTATCCTGAGTAAAACCCTTGTAATTGCACATACATGGTTGAGTAAAGTCCCATAAATAGCTATTAAACACTATTAGTGGACAGAACTTATGTCATTCAGGGGTAGACTATCTACCACATAAGAGCTAAGAAGACCAACCTTTGCTATCCCAATAGTCATTCATTTCATAGAACCATCTGTATCTGTGTTCACAATGTTCATGTGATTTTGTGTCCATTTCCACATATGATGAGGCTAAAAGCTGACTTTTTATTGCACGAATTATGATAAGGTTTTTCCACAATACGCATGAAACTGCAAGTCGTCGTACAGCCTAAGCATTATACTTCTAGATCTTCTCATGACTACCTCAATTTTAGGGATGTATTCCACATGCCAAGTTTCTGAAGGTCACTTCAGTTTCATGCAAATAAATAGTACAGATTAAGAAGTGTTATGACATATACCATATATTTCTGTTAGATTGTATATACACACACGTGAATATTTACAGCCCTGTGAACACAGTGTAAAAAATGTCATAGAAAAAAACCCATGTAGCTGTGAGATTTTTTAAACAACATACAACAACATGTTCTCAGATTAAGCACGCAAGGCATGTCAGAATTTTTGACAATACTAGCCCAGGAAAGATCCCCATGGAATCTTAAGTGTGTCATGATGACGGCTCCTTAAATATGAGAAGCTATCCAACAAGCGTCTGAAAGAAACTAGATGGAGCATTGCATAATCTGCATTAGACAATCAAATATTCTTTAATAAAAGAGGGAATTAAATGTTAAAATGTCATGAAACCACAATACACAGAGTGCCAGATGTTACCCAGGCAGATATGCAAGAAGACGACATCAACTCATCTAGCTGTTCAATTTTATTGTCCTTAATAAAGGTGACAACTCTTGCGTTTTTCATCTGCTATCATATTGTATATATTTTTTAGAGCGGCTGTATGGTTTATAGTCTCTAGATGCCCTATTTTAATGCTAAGTAGAGTAGACAGTTTAGTGATGTGGAAGACCATTATCTCACCTTTGTGCATTTAAACGACAGTCACTTGCCTTTGCCTTTTTCATAATACATTGACTGCGTTACAGCTGAGGAACTTTTTAACACCTATTGGAAGCATTAAATAACTAGATATGCCATGGTGATGATGGATCTTTTAAATATGTATGAAGATAAAACAAAAATAGACAATTTTCTATGCCACTTACTCTGAGTGCACTCATCCAAAAGCTAAAAAATGCAAAGTTGGGTCATCTTTGGACACATTTTTCTGCATTCACATTGCCACCTACTGTTTGATACACTTTTCTATGTATTTGTTCTATGTTTTCGCAGCTACATACGGCATTTCTAAGGCACTGAAACTTAGTTAAACCAATAAGAGCTATGGGGGTCATTTATGAATAGATATACACCAATTCTTGGCGCATATCTGTCCCAGATTCGGTAGCAAAGAAGATCTGTGGTCAAGTCTGTGACTTCTTCCCATTCCATGCCACGTGGGTCAGTTCTAAAAAGGGGGTCGTGGCGTGGGAACGGGCCGGGCCGACTCATTTATCATTTTCTACTCCTGTTTTAGGCGTATAAAATAATGTACATCTTTGCCAGCAATGGAGCTGGTGTTGATTTAGGCCAGTATTGGATGCGCCTAAATTATGTAGAGGCCAACGCATCAAGGGTCTAAAACACTGGTCTTAATAAATGACCCCATATATCTTAAAACAAAAAAAACAGCCTGTCACCATGAAATACAATGCAATCTGCAGGAAACAGGTTATAGAGCAAGAGGAGCTGAGCACATTGATGTATATCCTGAGGATAGGTCATCAATATCAGTATATATACATCTGCTCCACTCCTTCTGCTTTATAACATGCTACCTGTAGATCGTACTGAACTTTGTAGTGACAGGTTCTCTTGAAATGGAGAAGATTCAGAAGAGAGTTTAATCTTTCCATGTCTGATCAGGCTGATTAGCTAATCCAAGTTGTTTAATAAATATCCAAAAAAATAAATAATCACTCTCAGAGATACAAAACCTTGGTAGCCCAAGCTAAGGTCAGTGTATAGAGAAACTGGGCTAGTGGTAGCCCTACATAGTGATTGAGAGCATACAGAGATAGCTTTACAGTGCTGGTGCAGTAGTGGATCCTCTAAGCTGTGATCCAGTTGGCACAGCCTAATCTGGTGTGTAGACTAAAGGAGATCCAGACCAGAGTCTTGGTCAGTCAGGAGATGTAGAAGATCCGGTCCAGATCATGGACGGATGAGTAACAGCTGTCAAACACTGAGTAGGAATGCCCACTGGACTTCTAAACCCAGAATGAGCAGAGGTTTAAATAAATAAATTTCTGTTTTTTCCGCAAATATGTACGGTATATCCATCTGCTCAGCTCCTCCTGCCGTATAATATACTGCCTGCAGATTAGACTGTATGTACATGATGAGTTTCCTTTAGTGGTAGTGTAACTATACTTTATAAAAAAATAATAATAATGTATCCTTCCATTGGGTGATATGGGGGCACTAGATGTTCATTTTGTAGAAAGGTTCTCTAGGCAGGCAGCTGTCATTGTTCTTGTGTGTGACATCACTGTGAAAAAACTTTATCCAGCTCACCTCCCAGTCTTGTATAATCCCAATTCCGAAACCCTGGGGGTGTGACCCCGTCGCAGGCTGCAGGTAATTTGAAAGGATAGGTCTCAGATTCAAATTGGATCCATGTTAAAACTGCTTCTTTATTGGAACATCATGTAGACATGACAAACTGCCACTTGGTACAACAGAATAGCGTTGACGCGTTTCGGGTACTAAGACCCTTAGTCGTAATGTTGTTGCACAGTGAGACACCCCAATATAAAGGAAATAGGTAACCATTCCTCCAAACAATCCATGGGAGGCGGCATTATCCCTATTGGTCGTCTCACTGTGCATCACACCCTGATTACCACCCACTCATTACCGAGTTGATGCATTACAGACTGTGCTGGGGCTTAGCATAAGGTTAACCCTTAGAGAACTCTGATCCTGTTCCCATGAACAATTCAGTGGGAAAGGAAACAGAGAAAAATCCAAAGAACCGCACAGTGTGAACACACCAACTCTTGCAACATATAAAAACATATATTGTACATCACCAATAAGGCCTTCGCCCTTATACCAGTATTATTCTACTTGAAGGACCAATACCACATTTCCTATTCATATTATGCAAGCGAAAACCAAAATTAGAACCAAAAACTGAAGACTGGAGGGACAAGCAGGAGGGGGGGGGGAGGGAAAAGAGAAAAAAGAAGAATAATGAACATAGACACATATATTTTCTTTGCTTATTATTGGTATATGTACATTAGTTCTTTCTTCAAATTGAGGCCAGATGGAACTCTAGTGTTAAGCCTAAAAATCCAGTACGCCTCCCGTAGGAGGAGTTTCTTGCGGTGGTCACCCCCTCTCTTAGGGGCGAAGACCCTCTCTATTGCGAAGGCTTTAAAGCCCCTTACTTGACGGTCATGCATATGTATAAAATGTCTGGCTGCATTCGAGATGTTGAGTGCATTCGGATTGCTGATATAATTTAAATGTTCCAGAAGGCGATTTCTGAACCTTCGGATCGTACTTCCAACATACATTAGATTATGTTCGATGGTGTGCACTACCTACAGACACGCGGGGTGTCAATGGGGGCGAAATTTTCACCCTCGCTGGCGAATTTAACCATGGCATATTGGGAGGAAAAATTCATATATAGTTTGGACAATCCTTTTGAGCATGGATTGGTCTGGTACGGCAGATACATCGATGACCTGCTCATGATTTGGGTGGGCGATGTATCTGCCGTCCCGGACCTCCAGGCGTACCTCAATGCCAATGACTATAACTTACGTTTCACATGTACTTCCAGTGAGACCACCATCAACTTCCTAGACTTGACACTCCGTGGTTGTCCAGGGGAGGTGGTGCACACCCGAACGTATAGAAAAGAGGTGGCTGGGAACTCCATCCTGAATGCCAGGAGCCATCATCCTTTACATACTATCAGGGCGATCCCCGTGGGGGAATACACACGAGCAGCTAGAAATTGCAGTCTACCTGCACTTCTGAATGAAGAATTCAATAAGGTAGATGCAAGATTAAAAGCCAGGAACTACCCCACCTGGATGCTAGAGAGGGGCAGAACTATTGCGCAGAGAAAAAATAGACGAGAAATGCTTTTTGGTAAAATGGAAGCACAAGGCAAACAGGATACCCCAGACAGGAAGGTGGGGAGGTATGGGGACAGTGACCAGGACAATGTACCAACTTTATCGTTGGCATATAGCAAGGAATTCAATAAAATTAGCTCCATAATCAAGGGATGTTTACCAATTCTATATGACGATGAAATTTTATATAATGCCTTAAAATCAGGCCTCAGAATTGTTTCTAGAAGAGCCACCACGTTGTCCTGCTCGCTGTCCCCATCCCTCTTCACGGCTAATAGGATGGGAGCTAGTACGAAGTCAAGTTGGCTTAGATACAAGGGTTTCTCCAGATGTGGGGGCAACCCCTGCAAGACTTGCAATTATGTCACCCCCTCAAAGTCCTTTGACAGATCTGACCACTCCTGCAGTTTTCCAATACAAAGTTATATCAATTGTAACACTGCAGGGGTGGTCTACATCATACAGTGCACGGATTGCGACCTAATGTATGTTGGAAGTACGATCCGAAGGTTCAGAAATCGCCTTCTGGAACATTTAAATTATATCAGCAATCCGAATGCACTCAACATCTCGAATGCAGCCAGACATTTTATACATATGCATGACCGTCAAGTAAGGGGCTTTAAAGCCTTCGCAATAGAGAGGGTCTTCACCCCTAAGAGAGGGGGTGACCACCGCAAGAAACTCCTCCTACGGGAGGCGTACTGGATTTTTAGGCTTAATACTAGAGTTCCATCTGGCCTCAATTTGAAGAAAGAACTAATGTACATATAACAATAATAAGCAAAGAAAATATATGTGTCTATGTTCATAATTCTTCTTTTTTTTCTCTCTTTCCTTCCTCCCCCCCCTCCCCCCCCCTCTCCCTCCTGCTTGTCCCTCCTAGTCTTCAGTTTTTGGTTCTAATTTTGGTTTTTAGCTTGCATAATATGAATAGTAAATGTGGTATTGGTCCTTCAAGTAGAATAACATGGTATAAGGGCGAAGGCCTTATTGGTGATGTACAATATATGTTTTTATATGTTGCAAGAGTTGGTGTGTTCACACTGTGCGGTTCTTTGGATTTTTCTCTGTTTCCTTTTCCACTGAATTGTTCATGGGAACAGGATCAGAGTTCTCTAAGGGTTAACCTTATGCTAAGCCCCAGCACAGTCTGTAATGCATCAACTCGGTAATGAGTGGGTGGTAATCAGGGTGTGATGCACAGTGAGACGACCAATAGGGCTAATGCCGCCTCCCATGGATTGTTTGGAGGAATGGTTACCTATTTCCTTTATATTGGGGTGTCTCACTGTGCAACAACGTTACGACTAAGGGTCTTAGTACCCGAAACGCGTCAATGCTATTCTGTTGTATCAAGTGGCAGTTTGTCATGTCTACATGATGTTCCAATAAAGAAGCAGTTTTAACATGGATCCAATTTGAATCTGAGACCTATCCTTTCAAATTTACCTGCAGCCTGCGACATCACTGTGCCTGACAAAAGTTTTCTAAAATGCTGTTCACGGATATTGGATTTTCAAAGGTTTTAGTCTATCCTTTGTCTATATAGCATGGTTATTACTTTATTTTCCTAAATATTTGTCTTTTACATTGGTGTCTGCACATTATAGCAGTCGAATGTAACTTTTTTATTTTTGGTTCACATATATTTAATGAACGTTTGTAATATTTCTTTGCTTTTTCTTGTTCAATCTTTGTGCTGCTGCAAAGCATTCTAACTGTAATGTTAATAACTTCTTTGAGTTCTTTGTAGTAGTAGTAGGAGTAGTAGCTGTGCCAAGGTAATTTACAGTTACATATTTCAATCTTGCTTTTCCTTTATACTACCATATGGCCCAGTAAATACATCTAGAAAGCATATCTTTAGTTCATTAGTCAGCATTTGGTTTCAATATTTTGTGAAGTGTGCACTCAAAACCTTTCCAGGTTGGTTGCAAAAAAAACTGGATAAAATATCCCTATGTGTTTGCCAGCTTTAGTGATCGAACAGCTTGCCAGGCTCCAGCGTTACCCTACCCTATCATGGTCAATGTATCCTTTGAAAAAAGCTTCAAGTCAGCATCAAGTCATGTTTCCCCCTTCTTCTTTTTGTTAAAATATAAAGTTATCTTTTTGCTTATTTGTACCGTATATATTGGTTTAGTATCAGTGTGAATTCCCTTAAATCATATAATGTATCTATTTCTGTTTATAATTTATAAATTATTTATTATTAAAGCGCCATTCATTCCCTAGCGCTGCACATATGAAAAGGGTATACATACATAATGCAGACAGTTGCACTAAGCATCAACAAGACGAGTTACAGAAGGAGAGAGGGCCCTGCCCGTGAGGGCTTACAATCTACACAAATTCTACATATATTTAGTGCAAGCCTTATATAAAGATCATCCCTATGTTCACTCCCCAAAATCAGAAAAAGAAAAATTTATAGCAGATCAGCAGTGGACTCAGCAGCTGTAAACAGGTCCTCTTCGGTGGTGTAGATGCCACAAAATACATTCCATATATGGCTCCTGCTCGTCAGTATATTTTACCCTTTTCCCACTGACGTCTATAGAAAAACAGCCTAAAAAATGCTGCATTTTTTCAAATCAGCTGGTGAAGAAGAACTTTGAACCAGGATTTTGCAGTAGAAGATGCCCATATTCCTCTGCTGACCCAGTGGCAGATTGTGCCCATGTGAACACAGCCTTATTCTTTTTTTAGCAGCAGGTATCTCAGTCTATTACAGTGTACAGTAGTAAAATTAATTATAGAGCTTATTTTATTGGTCCAAGTGCATAATCTTAAATTTATCCACATTAAAGGGCTTCTGTCACCCCACTAAACCGTTTTATTTTTTTTGTTTACTTATAATCCCTATACTGCGATTTATGCCTACATAATCTAATTAATCATTTCGGTTCAGTAGATTGTGTTAAAAATGTGCTTTTAAAATATGCAAATTACCTGCGCCTGCGCCGTTACGGTATTCAGTCGGCGCAGGCGCACTGAGAGGTGGCCGCTCGCTCGGCCGCTCCATCCTCAATGCTCCTGCGCCGATGACGTCACATCTACACCCGGCGTAGGCGCATTGAGGATGGAGCGGCCGAGCGAGCGGCCGCCTCTCAGTGCGCCTGTGTCGACTGAATACCGTTACGGCGCAGGCGCGAGATTTTGAATGCAAACAGGGCCAGCAGAGAACGACCCCGTTCCCTGGCCCTGTCAATCAACATGAGGAGGGGGCGTCTTTAGGATCGGAGGATGCGGCTGCTACCAGCAAGTAGCCGCCCTACTTGCTGGTAGCAAGGTAATTTGCATATTTTAAAAGCACGTTTTTAACACAATCTACTGAACCGAAATGATTAATTAGATTATGTAGGCATAAATCGCAGTATAGGGATTATAAGTAAACAAAAAAAAAAAAAAAAGGTTTAGTGGGGTGACAGAAGCCCTTTAAACTTAATTTCCACCCAAGTCTTCAGCTTCCTCAAATCTCTTTGCTATATTATAATATCCTCCTTTGTATTGATTAGTTAGCAGAATTTGGTATCATCTGCATGTATTGAAATTCTACTCTGTATGTCCTCTACCAAATCAGTAATAAAAAAATATTGAAGAGGTGAAGGCCCAGTACTGACCCCTGTGGTACCCCACTGGTGACTGTGACCTGTTACCATTAATAACCATCCTCTGTTCCCTATCACTAAGCTACTTATTAACCCTGTTACACATATTCTCCCTCGTCCCAGAATTCTCTTTTATGTGGTATACTGTCAAACCTCTCTGAAAAGTCTAGATAGACCACCTCCTCAGCCATCTAGGATTCAGTCCAGCAATGTAAAAGTCACGTGTGTTCCACCCACAAAAATGGATGGCGTCCGTGTCCGCGTTTCTCGCCAAGTCTGAAAGAAGACCATAGATCGCTCTGCAACTTTCTTTGCATGGACTGGTGGTCCGTTTAGAAAATTGCGCATGTGAATTGACCCTTTGATTATAATGGGTCAGTATTCATTCTGTGTGCTGTCCCGTCTACACCGGCACAAGGATGAGAATGAGTCCTTAGCTGATCACATTAGTATGACAGGTTGCGTCCCTCATAAACGTATGCTTATGCTGCGTTACATAGACTTACCGGCGTTCGTAGACCTACCGGCCTATGGTTTCAGTGCTCACTTTTTGACCCATTTTTTTATATTTTGCACCAATTTGAATTCTTTTTTCTGCACAATTCTGAATATGATGCCTGGAATTTTATCCTTCATTACAGTAATGAATTAACAGTTGGCTCCATCAATTAAAGCCTATTATGATAAATTAACATTTTTATCAGCTTTTGAGTATTTAAATATTTCTGAAAGAAAAGGAAAATCAAGCTTTTCAGCAGCTTTTCTTACCAAGCGGTCGCAGGTGTGGAGTTGCGGCAGGTAATTTCCTGCAGATGATTTTCTGTGTCGGAAGATGGTATCACCTCACCTGGCCTTTCCCCGTGACAGAGAAATCCTTTGTTTATTCATTTAGCGGAGAGATTAACCCTAATGAATATGGCTTCCTGGAAACAGATACAGGTGACAATGGCACAGAGAGCGGTCTAAGGAGCGAACGGGGGGCGTCAGGGGTATATTCCCATTTCTTTCTTCACTTACAAATAATAGCAGCTTTCATTAAAGCAGACTCTCTAAGTCAGAAAAGAACGCAAAAAATGTCATGTGATTTCTTTTTCACTTTGTACGTTGTACCACTGCGTTCTGGTTGCATGACAATGTGCTTGAGTCATTCCTTCATGTGCAGGTTTTTATAGCCTGCCCTTTGTTGCTATGGATGCTATGGGATCATATCCACGCTGTCACTTTCTGCTGTAGCAGATGTGTGTGCGAATAGCTTACATCAAAGGGAATGTGTCATCAGAGAATGACCTATTATTAAATCAAGCTTTTATGTTAGATATATTTTTAAAGGGGGTTTTCCATGAAAAACACTGTACATTTTTTAAACCAGCACCTGAATACTTTTGTAATCGCATGTAATTAAAAAATCTGTGTAGCCAGTGAGTTATTCAATAAAATGTATCTGTATAGCGATACCTGCTGTTTACTTTCCCTATTATTTGTCCACTCACCTCACTGAGGTGGTCGCACGCGCTCAGTTTAAATCTTCAACTGTCACCAGCCATATTATTGTTAAAAGCTTCATCAGAAAGAGCACGCCCCTTGAGCTTCCAGCTTGAAATAAATCTAGCAGAACAATTGGAGCAGTGAATGAGGAGATCTCTGGATCCATGTGAGATACAGGGCTGGTTCTAGCGTTGTGGTGGTGATATTGTATTTCCTTCTCTATGTCACTATATATATATATATATATATATATATATATTTATTTATTTTTATCCTAAAATCCTGCATTTTTTGCCACTTCTTGCTCTGTACAGATCACTTTTCCATAGCCATTTCGTTATCATCACAGGCAGATTTCCAGTGACAGATATCACTAGAGATGGGCGCCGGGTGTCTGCTGTTTTAAAGAGCAGACACCTGGCACTAATGTCTGCGACCCTTCTGCTGCTTTGGTCATCCGGGTGTTTTCTGGCTTCCCCCTGGCAGGAATCGGGGGAGCCGAAGCATTCATACAGCTGCCCCTTTCCTGCTGTGTGATGGTACTAGAGATGGTACACAGCACTCAATTGGTGTCCTTCTCAAAGCAATAAAATTGAGGGATCCACATCAGGGATGACCATAATCTCATGTGGATTTTACTTTTAAAATTATTAGGGTTAAAACCAGATGGCAGAACATGGTGGATGGATCAAACATGGCCGCTGGATTATTGCAGCAACACTGTCCCTAGTGCACGTGCGCTTGCCACATCTCTCCCTAAGCTCAGCCCCCAGGACTGTGGCTGAGGCTGCGTGGGATCAGGGTTTTATGGGGCTGTGACATCACAGGGGATTACTATCGGTGGATTGGCTGGCTGCACGGCATTATGAGTCATATCACATTCCCAGGCTTTTTAGTTTCACTTTGTAACACGTGCAGCCTACATTTTAGAAAAAAACTGATTCGTTACCACGAAGTGCGAGGAAATTTGGATTCACGTTGAATTGAATTAGTTTTTGCTAAACTGTGGACCAAATTCCTCTTTGGATGCTTTGATTCGCTCAACACTAGATATCACCTCTGTATAAATAACACAGGATCTACCATTCACAATATGATGTCACAGCTTGTCTACTCCTGGTTGACCTCTAGAGCATGCCTAGAAAACGCTCCCATAGAAGTCAGCGAGGTACCCTCCCTTCCTATGTGGCTGCTGTAAAGCACATTTCTAAATGCTGTTAACAATAGCTCAGTCAAGATGGCCGCCCCCAAAATCATGTTCAGGAAATAGAATAAAACTATCTGCAATCAGAAAATAAAACCAGATTAGTTTAAAAGGAGATTCACTGTCTAGTTTTATTTGGCAGAAAAAATTCTAGCGTTCACATTTCCTATTAAGGGATTCTGTCACCTCATTTTAACCTATAAATACAGTAAGTACTGTAATCGTAGTGTGGTCAACATAAACATGTCTAAACAGCAATCTGTCGCCCAGAAACCATGCAGCTGTATGAGGATGTGATCGCAGCAGCCATTGCTCGTTCTCATACTGTGGAGGTGATCGCTGCATGTAAATGCTTCACCTCCACTGAACGAGCAGGCAATTGTCCGGAAGGAATGCCTCCTTACCGATAGTTGGATGCACCTGTAAATCCACCTTTAGGCTCTGTTCACACTGCATTCATTGTGCAGGTTCAAGAATTGCTGACAGTACATATGCCACTCAGGTCCATAGATCATCTATGGAGCTGACAGATGGTATACGAGTAAGGCTACTTTTACATCAGCCTTGAGATTCATCATAGGATCTCAATACCGGAGGAAAAATCTTCATTTTTGTCTCCATTCATTGTCAATGGGGACAAAACAGAACAGAACGCAGTGCACTAGAATGCTTTCCGTTCTGTTTCGTTGTGTTCTCATGCTGGACAGAAAAAACGCTGCAAGCAAGACGGATCCGGCATGAAACACAATGTAAGTCAATGATGCCGGATCCGTTTTCTTGGACACGAATAAAAACGGTGCCTATTGATTTACAATGGTTTTAGTGCTGGATCCGTCATGGCTATTTTAGAGATAATACAACCGTATTCGTTCAGAACGGATGCAGACTGTTGTATTATCATAATGGAAGCGTTTTCGCGGATTCATGCCAGATCCAGCAAAGATGTGAAAGTAGCCTAAGTTAGTGTACTTTTTTTTTTTCACTGTGGTATATATTGCATTCTATAAGTTTTTTTTTTTTCTTTTAGGCAGCATATTCAACTGTATAGTATAGAGTTACATAGGTTCACATTTGGTTTATTTGTTGGGAGATTTTCCTGGTGAACATATAACACATAACACTAAAATATAAACTGGACAACCCTTGGGCTCAGCCTGCAGTAAAGAACTGGTAAATACTTTCCTAGCAGACCCAGTACCCCTCCTCTGGTTCTTTCTGCAGGGCTCTATTTACCCGGCTGCAGCAGTGATGTCATGTCGACACCACGTGACCTCTGCAGCCAATCACTGGCTTCTTTAGTGCGCCACTGTACTGTCAGCTTGATGTCATTGCTACAGCTGGGTACATAGAGCCCTGCCAGGAGAACCGGAGTGTTGGCACTGGATCGTCAGGTACGTACTTACCATTTCTTCATTCCAGGGCTGATCCCCAGGGTTTTCCAGTTTCCTTCTCAAACCAAACAACCCCTTTATGAACATGTGCACTAATTAACCATCAGTATAATTCTCGATTGTGGAAGAAGCTGGAATATTTATTTTCTAATTTTCATATTTAAATGCAATTTTAAGACAAGTAACCATTGTATAGGTATTGGGTAGTTTTCACTTTTTCAAAAGACCCCTCCTCATTTCATTTTATATATTTTTTTTTGGGGGGGTGGACATGTAGCTTATTTTGGTGTATATATTATGCATCTATTGATGTTGATTACATGTTGTTGGGCCCATATGTTCTACATTTGTTCTTTGTACTGTAATGCATGTACCCCATACTAGGACTCATTATTGCCGCCCCCTCCACCCCCGCCCCACATCCTACTTGAGCTGCAGACAGGAAATCACAAGTAGCATCGGCTCTTTTGCTACATTTTTGGGAAGGAACATTTTCTCACATTTTTCTGTGAACATTAGGACATATCCATTATTCCCTAGACACTAATGTGCAGACGCAGATGTGAAAATCTCTGCACTTCTACCCAAACTTTCCAGATTCTTATCACTATAATTTACTCTTCATATTCTCTAGGGACCTCAAAAATAACTTTTGTTTAACATTAGGCATAGAGAAAATTAATGTCTGTTACGAGACCTTAATAGCCACTTTTTGTCAGATGTTTTCCTGCACTTTATGATTATTTCTGTAGCACTCATTTCTTATTCTTATCATGCGTTCATGTATGACACGCCATTCATCACTTAGTTATCTGCCATTGCGTAGTGTCATCATAGTGCACACTGCTGTATTTTGAATGAATGTACTTATTTCCCAGTGGAGCTTACAGTTGAATTGCCCCCAAACACACATGCACGCTGGCTAATTTCATAGGTAACCATCTAACCTAAGTATGATTCAGCAGTATCACAGATACCACAGACATAGGGAGAATGTGCTGGTTTTTGAACACATGTATTGCTCTTAAAGGGGTTGTATTATCTCAGACAATGGGGCCATATCACTAGAATATGCCCCTATTGTCTTATAGGTGTGGCTCCCACCACTGGGACCCGCACTTATCTCCTAAATGGAGCCCCGCAAAGTGGTGGCTGGAAGACTCTGGTCTGGCCAGCCACCACCAAGCACTCCACCTATAGAAGCGATTGGGAGCGCAACACGCATGACCGACCACCACTCCCATTCACTTCTATGTGCCCGATGGAAATAGCCGAGCTAGTGTTATTTTTGGCGGCCCCATGGAAATGTGCAGATGCACAGTGCACCCTCTACCACTTTCGGGGCTCCGTTCTCGATATAGTCTGGGTCCCAGTGGTGGGACCCTTACCCATCAGATAATGGCGGCATATGCTAGTGATTTATCTTGCTATTATTCTTGCCTTAGAGGTAATGTGTCATCAGAAAATGACCTATTGTTTGATTATGTTTTTGTGTTAAACATATTTTTAAAGAATTCTTAATGATTTTCCATGTCACTACTTATATTTAAAAAATCCTAAAATCCTGCAGTTTTGGCACTGGCAACTAAGCCTTATAACAGGCACCATTTTTTAGTCTGTACAGATCACTTTACTGCAGTCATCTCAATATCATCACAAGCATGATTACAATGACCAATATCACCTCTCTGTAGATAAAACAGGATCTACCATTCAGAGTAGGGGATATCACAGCTTATCTACTCCCTCCTAACCTCTACACAGAGCGTGTCTAGAATACTCTCCCATAGAAATCAGAGAGGTCTACTCCTGTCCATTGTTTCTATGCTGTAAAGCAGGCATGCTCAACCTGCGGCCCTCCAGCTGTTGCAAAACTACAACTCCCAGCATGCCTGAACAGCCTACAGCTATGAGCCTACAGCAGGGCATTGTGGGAGTTGTAGTTTTACAACAGCTGGAAGGCCGCAGGTTGAGCATGCCTGCTGTAAAGCATCTCTCTAACTGCTGTTGACAACAGCTCAGGCAAGATGGCTGCCTCCATAATCATGTTCAGGAAATAGAATAACAAATTTACAATCAGAAAATAAAGAAATATTAGGGAAAAAAAGATATGTCACTGGTTGTGTCTGGCAGAAAAAAATAAAAGGTGACACATTTCCTTCAAAGGTGGTTTTCATAATATGGATAGATTATCGGTTAGGGTACTTTCACACTTGCGTTGTTGGATTCAGGCAGGCAGTTCTGACGGAACTGCCTCTCGGATCCAGCAATCTGTATGCAAACTGATACCATTTGTAGACAGATCCTGATGCGGATCCTTCTCACAAAAGCATTGCAATTCCAGTTGTCATCCAGAAAAATTGATGTTTTGGAGGTAGGTACTATAGTATATGTATAAATCAGGAGAGCTGAAAGTGTTGGCAGAGTTTAGGACAGTTTGGAGAGGTGCTGGTCCACCCATTGGTCAGCTATATGCACTAATCTAGCAGGGAGATGATACATTGTGATCATATTGCACTGATCACAAGGGTTGGTAACTCGCCATATTGCACGTATTGATGGAGATATAAAACATTTGCTACATATGCAGACTTGCAAGAATGGGCTGGAAACATAGAAAATTCTCCGAAGTTTAATGTAAATGACTGCATATCCCACACACTGAACCCCAGAATTATGAATGATATTTTAAACAGCTGTAAACTGTGATGAGAATAGTGTGCTGTATATTTAGATCACACTGTCCCTCTTAAACATAATGTTGATATAACCTCTGACCATTCATGCAATCACTAGAATATTTTTCAAGGGTGAGAATTATGCTTGCGTAATACAGCCTCCGTTCACACTGTGTGGTGAGTGAGAAGGGTTACATGCTGGTCATTTATCAGCGCGGCTCTTTATGACATTGAGTAAACCCTGCACATCATGAAAAGTGAGGGGAAATGCTTGTACAGTACAGCTAACTCCATCCATCTACTTATCTATCTATCTATCTACTTATCTATTATCTATCTCTCTATCTATTATCTATCTATCTATCTATCTATCTATCTATCTACTTATCTATTATCTATCTCTCTATCTATTATCTATCTATCTATCTATCTATCCATCTACTTATCTATTATCTATCTCTCTATCTATCTACTTATCTATCTATTATCTATCTATCTATCCATCTACTTATCTATTATCTATCTCTCTATCTATCTACTTATCTATCTATCTATTATCTATCTATCTATCTATCTAATTATCTATTTATCCATCTACTTATCTATCTATTATCTATATATCTATCTATCCATCTACTTATCTATCTATTATCTATCTATCTATCTATTTATAATTATCCATCTATCAATATTATCTATCTATCTATCTATCTATCTATCTATCTATCTATAATTATCCATCTACTTATCTATCTATCCATCTACTTATCTATCTATTATCTATCTATCTATCTATCTATTATCTATCTATCTATCTATAATTATCCATCTATCTACTTATCTATCTATTATCTATCTATCCATCTATTATCTATCTATCTATCTATCTATCCGTCCATCTTCTATCTATCTATCTATCTATCTATCTATCTATCTATCTATCCATCTACTTATCTATCTATTATCTATCTATTATCTATCTATCTATCTATTATCTACAGACGTGGACAAAATTGTTGGTACCCTTTGGTCAATGAAAGAAAAAGTCACAATGGTCACAGAAATAACTTTAATCTGACAAAAGTAATAATAAATTAAAATTCTATAAATGTTAACCAATGAAAGTCAGACATTGTTTTTCAACCATGCTTCAACAGAATTATGTAAAAAAATAAACTCATGAAACAGGCATGGACAAAAATGATGGTACCCCTAGAAAACACAGAACATAATGTGACCAAAGGGACATGTTAATTCAAGGTGTGTCCACTAATTAGCATCACAGGTGTCTACAACCTTGTAATCAGCCATTGGGCCTATATATATGGCTCCAGGTAATCACTGTGTTGTTTGGTGATATGGTGTGTACCACACTCGACATGGACCAGAGGAAGCAAAGGAAAGAGCTGTCTCAAGAGATCAGAAAGAAAATTATAGACAAGCATGTTAAAGGTAAAGGCTATAAGACCATCTCCAAGCAACTAGATGTTCCTGTGAGTACAGTTGCACATATTATTCATAAGTTTAAGATCCATGGGACTGTAGCCAACCTCCCTGGACGTGGCCGCAGGAGGAAAATTGATGACAAATCTAAGAGACGGATAATCCGAATGGTAACAAAAGAGCCTAGAAAGACTTCTAAAGAGATTCAAGGTGAACTTCATGCTCAAGGAACATCAGTGTCAGATCGCACCATCCGTCGTTGTTTGAGCCAAAGTGGACTACATGGGAGACGACCAAGGAGGACACCATTGTTGAAAACGAATCATAAAAAAGCAAGACTGGAATATGCCAAACTACATGTTGACAAGCCACAAAGCTTCTGGGAGAATGTCCTGTGGACAGATGAGACAAAAATCGAAGTTTTTGCCAAGGCACATCAGCTGTATGTTCAC
This sequence comes from Bufo gargarizans, assembly GCF_014858855.1. Taxonomy (NCBI): domain Eukaryota; kingdom Metazoa; phylum Chordata; class Amphibia; order Anura; family Bufonidae; genus Bufo; species Bufo gargarizans. Next base: position 287,840,190 of record NC_058082.1, read on the forward strand.
AGACGAAAAAATGAAGCATATCAAGAAAAGAACACTGTCCCTACTGTGAAACATGGAGGAGGCTCTGTTATGTTCTGGGGCTGCTTTGCTGCGTCTGGCACAGGGTGTCTTGAATCTGTGCAGGGTACAATGAAATCTCAAGACTATCAAGGAATTCTAGAGAGAAATGTACTAGCCAGTGTCAGAAAGCTTGGTCTCAGTCGCAGGTCATGGGTCTTGCAACAGGACAATGACCCAAAACACACCGCTAAAAACACCCAAGAATGGCTAAGAGGAAAAAATTGGACTATTCTAAAGTGGCCTTCTATGAGCCCTGACCTCAATCCTATTGAGCATCTTTGGAAGGAGCTGAAACATGCAGTCTGGAAAAGGCACCCTTCAAACCGGACACAACTGGAGCAGTTTGCTCATGAGGAGTGGGCCAAAATACCTGCTGAGAGGTGCAGATGTCTCATTGACAGTTACAGGAAGCGTTTGATTGCAGTGATTGCCTCAAAAGGTTGCGCAACAAAATATTAAGTTAGGGGTACCATCATTTTTGTCCATGCCTGTTTCATGAGTTTATTTTTTTACATAATTCTGTTGAAGCATGGTTGAAAAACAATGTCTGACTTTCATTGGTTAACATTTATAGAATTTTAATTTATTATTACTTTTGTCAGATTAAAGTTATTTCTGTGACCATTGTGACTTTTTCTTTCATTGACCAAAGGGTACCAACAATTTTGTCCACGTCTGTATCTATCTATCTATCTATCTATCTATCTATTATCTATCTATCTATCCATCTACTTATCTATCTATCTATCTATCTATCTATCTATCCATCTACTTATCTATCTATTATCTATCTATCTATCCATCTACTTATCTATCTATTATGTATCTATCTATCTATCTATCTATCTATTATCTAGGTATCTATCTATCTACTTATCTATCTATTATGTATCTATCTATCTATCCATCTACTTATCTATCTATAATTATCTATCTATCTATCTATCTATCTATCTATCTATCTATCATCTATCTATTATCTAGGTATCTATCTATATATCTATCATTCTACTTAGAAAGAAGATACAAAGTCTGGGTAGCACAGCAGTATAACTTGTAGATGCAGGATGCCAGTGGCTGTAGGGATGATCCACCCCTTAAAAATCTAATGGATAAGAAATCCCACTGCACATCCAAGGCGTAAAAAACAAGTAGATACTTTATTCACTAGACAGCGACGTTTCGGTCCACTTGCTGGGACCTTTCTCAAGCAGTGACAAAGTGCAATAGGTGCCATGTGCTTATTTATGCAGGTTAACATCATTATCAATCAAATAATATAATTAACCAGATCTAATACATGTTATCAAAATAACTCATCCATTATATCAAATCACAGTGCATAGTAAAGTGCTTGCTATATATAGCTTAAATTTTTTTTCCCATAAACGTGCATCATATTATAAGACATAATTCATAAATGATGTCATCAATGTAATTAAAAACATATGTGCCAATGTCTAAAAACAATACCTCAGTGCAGGTGTCATTAATAAAAACATATGGGAAGGGAGCCATAGAGTCGGCAGGGGTCTGGTCCACATGGAATTGGCATTTTGTTTTCCTCAATGCACATGTCAGGACACCGATGCCAATAGTGCAATGCGCTTCCGGAAACATCGGATCATTGCACATTAAGTCACATGATTGTAAGTCTGATCATGTGGCCGCATCGGAGCGGAATGATGCGTTCCACTACATGATGCGTTCTTTCTCTCATGTCTATCTATCTATTATGTATGTATCTATCTATTTATCATCTATCTCATGTCTATCTATCTATCTTTTTCCTTTTTTTTTTCTTTCTTTCTTTCTTTCTGTCTATCATCTATCTACTTACTATCTATGTATTCTATCTACCTATCTATTTATCTATCTTTCTGTCTATTTTATCTGCTATCTACTATCTATCTGTTATCTATATGGCAGCACGGTGGCTCAGTGGTTAGCACTGGTGCCTTGCAGCACTGGGATCCTAGGTTTGAATCCGACCAAGGACAACATCTGCATAGAGTTTGCGTGGGTTTCCTCCAGGTACTCTGGTTTCCTTCCGCAATTCAAAGACATACTGATAGGGACCTTACATTGTGAGCTCCGTTGGAGATAGTGTGATGCTAATGTCTGTAAAGCGCTGGAATATAGTAGCGTAATATAAGTGCATAAAATATATATATTTTTATCTATCATATCTGTCTGTGTATATATCTATCTACCCAAGTGGAGCTCACAAACTAACTTCTCCCACGTCTTTGAAGTGTGGGAGAAAACCAGAGTACCCGGAGGAAACCCAAGCAAACAAGGGGGAGCACATCTATCTATCTGTCTAGCTCTCCATTCACACTGATGTACTGTGTGTTCTGACACCTTTCAATGATAGCCATCACATTAACATTTTTAGCCGTTTGTGCTACAGTAGGTCTTCTGTGAAATTAGACCAGACATTCAGTTTTGGTTGGTAGTAACCACCATATACCAGGAACACACTGCAAGATCTGCCATTGGAGATGCTCCAACTCAGTCATGGCCATTACCGAAGTCACTCAGACCCTTATGGTTGCCCATTTTCCTTCTTCCCTGCACATCAAGAACTGACTGCTCACTTAACATTTAATGTTTGCCACTCTCTGATCCGAGGTGCAAAAGTAAGGCGTAAATTTGTGGTTTTGATGTTATGACTATGGGGAAAAGCATATAGCTAACAAGCTGGTAGGCAGGCTATAGGGTTTTGAATTTCCTGAGCTGATCTGCCATATTATCACAGTATTCTAACTAAAGGAAGTGATTGTCCTAATAACACTATATCAGGAAATGGTATTGTTGACAAGCACTTAAACAGTCAGGATTAGTTATGTGGAACTTTGTTGTTTTTATCAGAGATGTTCACGTAGTTGCTTACATCATGTAATTCTTCCCCATGCTTTTGTTTTTCAATTTGGCCTCTCGATGCGTTTTTCGCCATGTCATTAAATCCTTCTCGTTCACTCACATCCTGTATAGAAAAAACACCCTCCTGTATACAGTGGTCCCTCAAGTTGCAATATTTACTGGTTCCAGGACGGTCATTGTATGCTGAAACCATTGTAAGTTGAGTAATCGGTTCCAAACCCCCAAAATGTCATCCAAGATAAGAGAAAGTGAAGATGTGTACAATCATACCCATGATGCACTTCTCCTTCCTCTATCTCAGCTCCAGCACCGCCCCTAACACCATCCAGCTAGTTTATAGCTCCTCCCACCAGCTAGTTACATAGACACTGCTCTATTATTGCCCCGCCCATGGACAGAACATCACAGGAAATAAGAAAGCTGCATGGACACGGTCATGTGACCAAAGCCCAGAACAGAAGATAGGAGCAATAAAAGTACAAGAAATACATTACAAAATGACAGCCACCTTCATAAATGATTATTTTAAAGGGTGTTGATGCAATGAGGAAAATCCCTTTAAGAGATAAAATGGGAACTATTCCAATGAGGTGGATGACAGAGCCTCTCTGTACGTGTAGAGGTTAGGCAAGAGATTGCTATGTAATTTGTCTCCACAGTGTAAGTAAATTAGACACCTATAAACAACCATGCGGCGGCAGGATTCAGGTAGTACGTGTCAGCACTGTAATAGCCGCCCTGAGATGTCTATTTCTTTTTTCACTTGAGTGGAAAGCCGAAAGCACGGCAGTCATTATGTGATTTTGTATTTTAAGTATTTTCATAATCCAGCATAAATTGGCCCACCCAAAGATTATGTCGTTATTATAAGGATGTGTTTATATAGTCTTTGGGTGAAAGATTGCAGAAGGCGAACCACTAGTTTTGAAAGCTGAGCCAGGCCAGGAAAAATCAGGATACAATTTGGCACTTATGGAGCCTAAATGATTTCCTTTTTAGCTGCTGATTTCTACTGGGAAATGTATCCTTGGACAGAAAATTGCATCCGGAAAAATGTTTATGTAGTGTTTTTCAAGTGACTGATTATTCCTCTAACCTTTAACACGCACTGCCAGTGATTCTGGTCTTATTAACACTTTCTCTGCCGTGGGCTGCCTTAACATAGAAAACTTTGCTGAGGGTCTCAAAAACTCCCCGAGCAGTAGACAAGGAAATAGGGGAGAAAAATGCCACCTCTGACCATATGCAGGGAAATTTGTTCACAGGCTTACATAAATAAGCAGCACTCAGCACGTTAATTAGTAGAACAGGTCCTCTTCTGCGCTGAAATGATTCTTGTTTCTTCTCACTAAATATTTCTGCAGGTCCTGAGAGACACAAAGCTGTTTTTAGGGGGTCGGATGTTGGCTCTTTGTGCTGTAAACAGCTTGTATTATCTTGTATTTTCATTTAGGAGCTGACTAGTAATTATGATGTCACCAGCTTGTCGAATTTGGATTCAGACCAATATTTTTATACATGGTCCCCCACTAGTGTTTGCATAGCGTTTCAGATAATATAATTTCTATAATTATTACGGTAACTATTTTGTATAATCATTATGTGCACATTCAACATACAAGTTGTTGGTTCTCACTTATTTTTTGTTACAAATAACCATTTTGTTTATGGGAAAATAATATTGTGTGATATTTGTTTCCAATACTGGGCAACCCCTTCAAGAAGACTTGTCATATTTTATGTTTGTTTTGTTTTGTTACACTGATATGTTCTTAAGCAGATTCCAGCGCAGTTTTTTTTTTTCTCAGCAAGACCAATAAGGATATACAGTATGAGGTTAGATCGTAAAAAACATATAATCACACAAAAGAAATGTCATTTGTTCATTTTATTTACAAAATATTACTCAACATGATTAGCAAACACAAGAATTAAAAAATTATTAAAAACAAATTGATTATGGTGGTCTGGGAACAAGGTAAAGGTAATAATGTGCAAGTGCATAAATCAATAGGAGGCAGTGTAACCACGGAGCAACACGTATGGCCGTGAGAGTAACTATTTATACAAAGGCCATATTGCCCAATTTACATACAATGTCAATAATGCATTAACAAAGTAAGATATAAAGAACAATCAACATGCCCACCAAAATAGGTAATGCCATACCAAGTCAGACCAACACCATTCCCCAAAGTCCCTAATTCTTTCTCACATTGGCCCCTCTGTTCCACCACTTGCCCCCCCTCTCTGTATTGGCATGTAATATGTAAATGCAGAGTAAAGCTACAGGGAGGAGGAGACCTCTGCTTTCCTCAGTGGGCGCAGTCTTCTCCCTTGCTGTGACGCTGTCCAGTCATTGCGGACCGCTCCACATACAGGGAGAAGACATGCTGCTCTCATGAAATGTACTTAATGTTGCGAGAACAGCCTAAAAGGAAGTCATTCCATAGATAACGCCTTTGTGAAGACAGCTCTGGAATGACTTCCTTATATAGGTTGTTTTCGCAACATTAAGTAAATCTCATGAGAACAGCTCATCTTCTTCCCGTTCTGCAAAAAAATCAGTTGGACAGCGCCACTGCCATGGAGAAGAAGACCGCCACTGAGGAAAGAGGAGGTTTCCTCCTCCCTGTACATTTACATACTAGGCCCAAAAACAGAGCGAGGGCCATAGCGGAGAAACGGAGGGACCTATAGCTAATAAAGACAACAAAAGAAGGTATTAGCTGTAACAACAAAAAAAAAAAAAAAAAAATGTAAAAGGTCCTCTTTAAGACTTGGCTATAATCAGATAATCATTCTCATATCAGACTCTTTATTTTAAAACCACATACAAGCAAAGATATGTTCTATGATACTGTAATGTGTAGTAAAAAAATACAGCAAAATCTAGGTGCGCACCGACACACGTATGCGTAAATGTGGGCCCATGATGTCCAATACTTGTATCACATGACCCAGTAGCCAGTCTGTAACAATGAAGATGTCTGTACACATTAGATGAACGTTGGCCAACTATATATTATTTATAAGGTTGTGCTTACTTCTCCAACAATGTTAGATCAGGCATGTTGGATTTCAACATATCCAATCTTTTTTTGTCACTAGAGAGCTGTTTGGTAGCAGCTAATTCCCCTTTCCCCATTGACTCCCCTGGCTCGATTATGCATGTGTATGGGTGGAGGGTCCAGGAAGAATAGCTGTTGGCCAACAGGTATTTAAAGTGAATGTCTGCATTTTTTTTCTTCCAAAAAAAGTACCTCACCTTCCCAACCCCCCAGTGATCCAGTGCTGCCAATCCATTCTTTTTGCCACTCTGCACCCATGATGTATTGGTTTAGTTGAAGCTTTAATGTCTTGTATACCGCTGCAGCCCATCTCTGGTCTCAGCGGTCTTGTGCCATACACCGCTGAGGCCACTGATTGGCTGCTGCAGCATATAGGACATTACCACTGCAGACAAAACAATAAGTCACAGCCCAGGAAAGAGGAAGGAACTCCAGCACTTTTTTATTATTTTAACATACTCCTGACAGTATGGAAAAATAAAAAAATGAACTCGGACAACCCCTTGGTGTATGATCAATTTTGATCAGATGGGATGGATTTATTCCAGATTTTACAGTGCCCATTTTGCACTTCAAGAAGTTATAGTATAAAGTAAGTGAATTAGGTTTTTAAAGCCATCTCAATGCAGTGTAAATGTTCTGATCAAAGCGATTATTTCCATCAGTTGACTTGATCATTTTGCGACCTCTGGATGGGATCCACTAAATCATCTTTGTATGGCCCACATAGACACAACTGTTGAAAGGTGACTGATCAGATCATGATCTCTTTTATCGGAAGGCCTTCATACATCAGGTGAATAAGTAGAGTTTGTGTTCAAGTATTCTGCTTCTCTACTGCCATTATACATCTTAGCGTCACTAAAGAAAATCTTTGTTTTTGAAAGAATTGAATGAACTTTTTATCACACCGTTGTTAAACTGATTTATAAATGTAGTTAAAACATTACTAATGTTGCAAAAGCCTATTACAGCTTGAAATAATTGACTTTTTATGACTTGTTCTCATATGACTGAAAAGCCCCGTTTTCAGCAGCCATTACTCCAGTATCATAACAGTATAGCCTGTAAATTCATCCTCAAAGGGGTCGTACGAGATCTGCTTTTCTTTACCAGAAGGTATTTCAGCAGTAAGTACAAGCTGATGTTCCAAAATGGCAGAAACAGGCGCATTTTGGTGTCATTCACTTGTTTTTCACAATGAGGACATTCATTCCTCCATCAGATGAACAAGAATCGGAAGGTTTCATTTCATATGTCTGCCACTTTCATGAGAGAAGAGACCAAACTGGAACTAGCCAAGGTAAAAAAATGAAGGAAGGCCCAGATGCACAGAATCAAAAGTTCTGCAGTTTTTTTAAGACAAAGCTAGGAGTGGTTCCAGTAGGAAGTAGAAGTTCTTCCTTTATATTTCTGGTTCCTTTTGAATCCATTTCTGGCTTTGGCCAAAAAAACCTGCAGGAAACTCTGCCTCAAAACCTCCTTCAAAAACTCTGTGTGAACCTACCCTTAAAGGGATATTCCCAGCCAGTTATAACTTATCTATGGGATAAATGTTAGATCTGTAGGTGTCGACCTACCTAAGTCCACCATTTCCCACAGCCTCAGTATCATAGTTAGGCCTCATGCACACGACTGTATGTATTTTGCGGTCCGCAAAAAGCAGATCTGCAAAAAATACGGATGACGTCCCTGTGTATTCCGTATTTTGTGGAATGGAACAGCTGGCCCCTAATAGAACAGTCCTATTCTTGTCCGTAATGCGGACAATAATAGGACATGTTCTATTTTTTTGCGGAACGGAAATACGGACAAACGAAAATGGAATGCACACGGCGTAACTTCAGTTTTTTTTCTGATCCATTGAAATGAATTGTTCCGTATATGGTCTGCAAAAAAAAAAAAAATCGGAACGACACAGAAGGAAAATGTGTTCATATGTTAAAGGGGTTATCCCGTGACTAATGTAAAAAATGAAAATCAGACATCATATAGTACACAACATTCTCTTTCTAACAAAGCTAGAACCAGCCCTGTACCTCACATGGATCCAGAAATCAGAAATCTCCACATTCATTGCTCTGCTAGATTTCTATCAAACTGAAAGCTCAAGGGTTGTCTCTTTTCTGCTGCATCTCAGGGGGCGTGTCCATGCTCTACCTATCACAGCTCAGGAGGAAATTGAAGGATGAGCAGGTGCGGCCTTCTCAGTAAGCAAGTCAAAGATATAAGAAAAAGTACAAACAGCAGGTGACTGTCAGGGTCCCTCCAGTGACAGAGGCTAGAAAATCTGAGAGACTGGCTGCAGGTTAGGTCATCTGACAGCCTATCTGTTTTCACTTGTTGCAGTGTTGTTGTTGGTAATGATCACACCTCTTGTCTCAGGTGTAGCTTGTGGTCATTACTGCTCCTCTATTTTGTCTGGACTCACACTTCATACCATGCGGTTGGTATTCTCTGCCTGGAGTTGGAAGAGCTTGTGTCTGGTCCTCATCTGAGTTCCTTCATCTTGGAAGGCACCAGTAGTCTCAGACCCTGTCACTAATCTTAGGGATTTTCAGGGTTACTGGGGCCTAGGTTATGACTATTCCCACCTTCAGGGTCATTTTATACTGAAAGGAGTCAGGGCTAGGTTTAGGGTTTCCTTAGGTGGTCACCATTTCCCTAGCCTTAAGGCCTAGTTCCTGGTATTTTTCCTTCTGTTGTCATTCTGGTTTTCCTTCCCTCCCCCTACACCGTGATAGTGAAACTGCACAGATACATTTTTTTGATAACTCAGTGGCTATTGTAAATTATTAATTACATGCAATTACAGGAGTATTCAGATATTAAATATTTTTCATGGGACAACCCCTTTAAACAAGGTGGTTTTTACTTGATTTACCTGGGGCAAGGAGTGTAATGCTTATAGTATTTGACAGGCAGCAAGTTCAGTGGTTACAGTCTTTGTATGAGGTCACACACTTAGGCCTCTTGCACCTCTTGCCCCGTTGCCGTATTGCAGACCGCATTTGTGGATCCGCAATACACGGGTGCACTACAGAGTGCTTCCGTGGGGTTTCGTCCCATACTTGTCCTATCTTTTTGCAGAACGGCCGGATCGCAGACCCATTAAAGTGAATGGGTCTGCAATCTGCTGCGGCTGCCCCACGGACAGTGTTTGTGCATTGCTGCCTGCATTTTGCAGCCGCAGCACGACCACGGGGCACACTCGTTCGTGTGCAGGAGACCTTAGTTAAAGGCAACAGCATAATTAAGTACCGTGTCTCTTTATGTGGTAACTTGCATATGATGCTTTCCCTTTAAGAGGTAACAGTATACTCTTCCTCTGGCTTGTGTTTTAGCCAGCTCTGTCTCTAGTCTCCACAGAGTGGCAGTGCTAAAGATGGCTGTCCCTGCATTGATCACCATGGCTTTCTCTCGCAGGTTACAGTATTTCATGACCACACAAACACATATTATTGCACACAGAAGGGGGAAATTTATCAAAATTGGTGTAAAGAAAAACTGGCTTACTTGACCATAGCAACCATACAGATTCCACCTTGCATTTTTCAGAGCTGCTTTGGAAAATGAAAGGTGGAATATGATTGGTTGCGATGGACAACTAATCCAGTTTTCCTGCTGTTCATGCTCTCTGCACATGAGCATTCACTCCATACCTAAGGACCTTCTCTGATAAGCTGACCCAAAATGTCTTTCACCCCGACTTTATCTAACTGCAATCCAAATCCAACCTACCATTGGTCAGTAGATGCCAGTATTACTTCAGTGCTGTTCACACACATTTACAATGCCCACAATGGCGTTATGCAGTGCATGTATTTACATTATATATATATATATTCAGTACAGTAACTGGGCGTATCTCACTTTTTCCAGTGTCACATCTTACCCAAGGTATATGAGTGTCAGTATGCTGCCCATGACATCGCTATACATTCCTGCCATGGTCCCACTTGCAGGGCATTTCGCCCACACTAGCGTACATACATTCCCTTGCTGCTGTCTTATTATGATTTAATAAAGTATGATCCATATTATTCATACATTTTGTGTCTTGGGCTATATTTGGTGGGATAGGTGTTGCAGTATTTTAATAAGTTAAAGGGATATTACAGTTTCAGCAAACCTTTTTTTAATCAATCCCTTCTAGTTTTCAAGATCTCTGCTTGCCCTCATGCCATAGGAATCTTCGTTGTTTACTGAAAGGGTAAATTAGTTGTAATCAACATTCATCTCATCGTTGTTGTTTTTTTTCGGCGTAAAACACATGGATTTTGGCACTCCCCATTTAGATGAATGAAATATACCCTAGCAAGCCGGGCACTTGTGTCCCATCACATGATCTGAAAAGCGCGGCATTTACATACAGCAATTACCTCACTCGTCCTCATACAGATTCATTGGGGGTGATTTATCAAAACTGGAGCAAGGGAAAACTGGCTTAGTTGCCCATGTCAACCAATCATGTTCGTCCTTTCATTTTCCAAAGGAGCGCTTAAAAATGTAAGGTGGAATCTGATTAGTTGTTATGGGAAACTAAGCCAGTTTCCCCTTGCAACAGTTTTAATAAATAGTTTCTGGGTAGCAGAGTGCTGATAACACAGAATGATTGAGGTGTCCACCATGACGGCGTAGTGTTCTACCGACAGCGACCTTTGAAACTGTGGTTCCAGCTCTCTTCATGTCATTGACCAGGTCCTTCCTTGTAGTTCTGGGCTGATTCCTCACCTTTCTTATCATCAGTGATACCCCCTGAGGTGAGATCTTGCATTGAGCCCCAGTCCGAGAGAGACTGACAGTCGTCTTTAGGCTTCGTAAGAAGTATATCAAGGTCCTGGAGTGGCCTAGCCAGTCTCCAGACCTAAATCCAATAGAACATCTTTGGAGGGAGCTGAAACTCTGTGTTGCTCAGCGACAGCCCCAAAACCTGACAGATCTAGAGGAGATCTTTGTGGAGGAGTGGGCCAAAATCCCTGTTGCAGTGTGTGCAAACCTGGTCAAGAACTGCAGGAAAGGTTTGACCTCTGTAATTGCAAACAAAGGCTTCTGTACCAAATATTAAGGCCTCATGCACACGACCGTTGTGTGCATCCGCATCCGTTCCGTCATTTTTCACAGTTTAGCGGAGGTCCTATTCATTTTTATGGAGCTGTGAAAAAAAATGATAGTCCTCATTTTTTTCTCCGCGTCCGTGATCCGTGATTCCAGTCCGTCAAAAAAATGTAACCTATCCTATTCATGTCAGTGGAAAACGGAGGACGGACCCATTCAAGTCAATGGGTCCGTCAAAAAAAATGGATGCACAACTGGTATGTCATCCGTGTCCGCGTCCGCATCCGTGTCAGTTTTTTTCTACAAGACCTTGGTGCAATAAAATTACACTTTTCATTAACCTTCCTTTTTTTTCCCCTGTCAGACAAAAAAAAAGGTAGACACAAGGAAACACAACTGAAGAAAAATCGGACACGGACCACTGAAGCCAAATCACTGACAGTGAAAAAACACTGTTGTGTGCATGAGGCCTAAGGCTACTTTCATATTAGCGTTCAGGACTCCGCTTGTGAGCTCCGTTTGAAGGCTCTCACAAGCGGCCCCGAACGCATCCGTCCAGCCCTAATGCATTCTGAGTGGATGCGGAGCCGCTCAGAATGCATGAGTCTGGCAGCGCTTGGCCTCCGCTCCGCTCAGTAGGCGGACACCTGAACGCTGCTTGCAGCGTTCGGGTGTCCGCCTGGCCGTGCGGAGCCAAACGGATCCGTCCAGGCTTACAATGTAAGTCAATGGGGAGGGATCCGTTTGAAGTTGACACAATATGGTGCAATTTTCAAACGGATCCGTCCCCCATTGACTTTCAATGTAAAGTCTGGACGGATCCGCCTGAAGCCACTTTCCCACTTAGAATTTTTTCTAAACTATAAGGCAGACGGATCCGTTCTGAACGGATCCCATCGTCTGCATTATAGGAGCGGATCCGTCTGTGCAGACACCAGACGGATCCGCTCTGAACGCAAGTGTGAAAGTAGCCTTACACGGATTTTCTCAGGTGTTCAAATACTTATGTTCAGCAATGCAAGACAAATACATTCTTTAAACATCATACAATGTGATTTCCTGATTTTTTTTATTTTTATTCTGTCTCTCAGAGTGGGAATGCACCTACAATGTGAATTTCAGACCCCTCCATGATTTCTAAGTGGGAGAACTTGCAAAATCGCAGGGTGTTCAAATACTTCTGCTCCTCACTCCGTGCTTTATGTGAGGCTCACTGTATGTAAACAGTTTTACATCAAGCACTAAATGTGTTTTTTTTCTGTTAAAAAAATTGGGCCCCTTTCACACAAGGGAGTTTTCCACGTGGGTGCAATTTGTGACGTGAACGCATAGCACCCGCACTGTATTCCGACCCATTTATTTCAGTGGGTCTGTGTACATGAGCGTTTTTTTTACGCATCAGTTCTGCGTTGCGTGAAAAAACACAGCATGTTCTATATTCTGCGTTTTTCACGCAGCCCTGGCCCCATAGAAGTGAATGGGGCTGCAGTGAAAAACGCATTATGATCCGGATACAGCCCAGGTGCGATGCGTTTTTCTCTAAAGGTTTCTAGGAGATGTTGTTTGTAAACCTTCAGTTTTTTATCCCGCGCGTGAAAAACGCATCAAAACGCATTGCTCCCGCGTGGGAAAATCTGAACGCAATTGCAGACAAAACTGACTGAACTTGCTTGCAAAATGGTGCGAGTTTCACTGAACGCATCCTGAATCGGAGCCAATCATTCACGCTCGTGTGAAAGAGGCCTTAACCCTCCTCCCTCCCAAAAAAAAGAAACAGAACTGATGAATAAGCTGCACTTTGGTGCCTAACTGATGGCCCATGTGTGAACGAGGCCTTATGATTTCAGTTGTATCAGGATTCTCTGGACTTTATGCATTGAGCTTGCGCCCCTAGTGTTTAGAAAAGGTTACTACAACACAACAGATTTCTGCCTCAAATCACCCTTATAATAAACATGCGACTGCCAGGAAACATTTCTCCATCCTGCTTCCAGCCTCTTGGTGTCACTCTCTAAAATTGGAGGCGATAATGTGCTCCTTATTCGCTAAGGTAAATGGGATAGAGGTTTAATTTACGCCGGCAGCTCTGTCGTGAGGCTCTGATGGGCGGATTGCAGAGCTGTAATAGTCTGTGTAGTAAAAGTCAGGACTGTTTGGTAAGGGGATATTCACAGGTAGCAGACTACTTTCCATACATTTGAATAGGGTTTGCAGAAATCCATGCACATGCTGCAGAAACAGCCACAGTCAGATGGATGGAATGGTTTTTTCTTTGGCAGGAATTTCTACAATGAAACTGCTAAATGTGAACACGCCCTAACTGTGCAAATGTTCAATGTTAATGTTTAAAGGGGTTCTCTAGGATTAGAATATTGATATCCTATTCTCAGCACAGATCATAGATATTAGATCTGTCGGGGTCTGACTCCCGGCACCCCCACCCAGGGGTGGATTGGCCATAGACCTTACAGGGAAATCTCACGGTGGGTCGATGTCCAGGGGGCTGCCTGGGCGCTCCTCACAGCCGGCCAGTAGTTTTTGGGGATGTATATTGTGCTGCTGGCAGTATTTTGTGATGGACTGTGGTATTTGGCTTTGTTGGGATAGTATAATGTGCCATAGTATGGTACCGCTGGCCCTGTATTCCATCAATTTATACCTAACTACAAAATTGGGCCACTTTTAGTATTTTTTCCAGGGCCACTTTAAGTTCCCAGTCCGTCCTTCCTCCACCTCTCCAGCTACATTGTATAGAAGACTGCGCTTGGTATTGCAATCCAGGCCCATTTACTTGAATGGGACTGAGCTGCACATAGGCAAAGTGACCAATGGCCAAGGAAGAGGCCACAGCGTTTAATGGAGTGAAACGGTCTCTTCAGACAGCTGATTGGTAGGGATGCTGGAAGTTGGAACACCACTGAAGATAGGCCATCAATATTCCATCCTGGAAAACCCCTTTAAAGAGATATTCCCAATAACAACATTTTACCCTATCCACAAAATAGGTGACAAATGTACGATCGCTGACTGGGGCACATTGGAAACTTAAGCGTACTTGGAAAAATATAAAAGTGGCCCTGTGTTGTAGGTGTATCTAAATTGGCAGCATGTTGAGTCACCACAAGTTGGTATGGTCGAACTTCTGTACTGGAGCAATTTTTTACCAGAAAATTAAGTTATGTCATCATTACTGGGGACTTCAGCTATGTCTGAATTAGACCTCTAGTCCCAGTCTTGCGCTGCATCACAAATTTAGGCTTCTTTCACACTGGCGTTAGGTTTGTCCGGCATCTGCACTAACGTTTACACACGTGTGCTGCCGGAAGCGGACTTCCGGCAGCACACATGGGCAAACGTTAGTACGGATCCGGCAGGCTGTTCCCCTGTCGGAACAGCCTGCTTGGCAGTCCTAATGCCAGTGTGAAAGAAACGTAAGGCTTCGTCCACACTTCCGCTTTGCACGGACGCATGCTGTCCGCTTTTTTTTACAGACATAATACTGATCCATTTATTTTAATATGTTTGTCCACATTTCCATGATTTTTCTGCAGTCTGTGTGTCTGCAAAAATTCCATGGATTCTTGCACTACTTTCATCCATGCCCCGAACTACAGGCGTCCATTGAAGTCTATGGGTCCGTGACAATCCGTGAGACAACACAGATGGCATCCGTGGTGCGTTTTTTTTTTTTTTTTACGGAAGCCGGATAGCAAATTCTCATGAAATTAATTTTCATCTGTGCAACATCCGTGGATTAAGCATGACACATGGAGAGTGAAAACTGACAGATGGACCAAACACGGATCCTTCTAGGACAGGGGTGGCCAACCTTACAAACACAAAGAGCCCCCCAAAAAACATATGACTACCAGGAGCCACAAGCTTTACATTTACACACGAGTCACAGTATTTTTCGCCATACAAGATGCACCTAGGTTTTAACAAAGAAAAATAAGAAGAAAAAAAATTCATCTTATCTGAGGTCTGATAAAAATATTTTTTCTTATTTTTCATTAGCAGAGAAAAAAATAAAAAATATATTTTTCATCAGACCTCAGATCAGATCCCCAATCCTTATCTGACCTAAAATAAGATCCCCAAACCTCGTCAGACCTCCAAATCAGATCCCCAAAATAAGACCCCCAATGCTTGGATCAGACAACACAAATCAGACCCTCAGTGCTCATACCTCCCCTCTTCTCAGATCTGACCCCCCATGCTCAGACCTGACCAACCCATGCTCAAACAAGGTCCCCCATGCTCAGATCTGGCCCCCATTGCTCAGATCAGACCCCCATTGCTCAGATCAGGACCCCCCCATGCCCAGATCAGGACCACCCCCATGCTTAAATCTATAATTTAAAAAAATCTCTTCTCTCTCCTGATCAGGCACTGGGCTCCTGCTACTCTGCAGGTCTGACACACTCTCCACTGTGACCTGATGAGCACAACGTCATGTCATAGTTCACAACGTCATGTCTCCACGTACTAGGTTCTTACACTGTGTGCATCAGAACGTAGTGGAGAGTGAGCTGGAACTGCAAAGTAGCAACAGTGTCTGATCAGGAAAAAAGATCTGAGCATGGGGTGGAGAGTCAGCCGGCCTGACTGCTTCCCGACTCCACAGCTAGAGCCGCACTTGAAGAAGCAAAGAGCCGCATGCGGCTCAAGAGCCACGGGTTGGCCACCCCTGTTCTAGGACATGTTCACGGATTATATAACGACATTTTAATTCACGTATGTCATACTGACACGGAAGTGTGGACAAGACCTGACCCAGGGATCAGCAGAAGTAAATGGAGTGCTGGTCACTAGAGATGAGTGAATATTTTGCCAACTTTTTGGAAACATTTACTTCAATCCAAATTTATTTGCGGTGAATCGCATTAAAAAACTTATATTTCCGGGCTGCAGAGAGCCTTTATAGGGGTGTAGAACACTGTGCCTTGCAGTAACACACATTGGGATTCTGCTGTGGTAGTGAAATAATACTGGGAGTCAGTATGACAAGCACATGACAGGGGTCGCTCTTAGAATCACTGCACACTTCACTTATTTGGATAGTTACGGGGCCAAAACTGACCAAATAACTCAAGTATGCCGTCGCCAGCTGATTCCACATAGATGTCAACAGAACTTGTTCTATTAAACGCTAATACAAGTAGAGCCCCCCCAGACAGAGTGGAGAGGGTGTCAGCAGTAAGTTTGTCTTGATGTCACTGATTAATTTGCCCTTCCTCTGATCTGCCAGAACAATAACCCACAATAAGCGGATCCTGTCTGTGGAGCATCCGCCTTCACTCGGTCAGCATTTGCTCAATAATCCATCAGTATTGCCAATGCTAAAAAAAAAACAGGAGTGGATGTAAAACAGAGATGACACGTGAAGGTAATATTTGCATGTCTTCTGTGTTTTGTACCCACTCCTGCTTTTGGCTACCAAATCATAAGCCAATTCTGATGGTACCATACAGGTCTTACAGCTGCTACACAGACAGGATCCGTTGTGCGTCTAATTTTTCCTTACTTCTGACAGATCAGAAGAAAGGTCAAATAAATCATTATGTCAGCCAGGCCGAAAGGCAAAATAGTGGCCCAGTCATGAAGTGGGGAGGGTGGGAATAGCATGAGAAGTCCACAGAGTAGCCCTGTGACATAGTGGTGAGGTGGAAGTAGCATGAGGAGGCCACAGAATGGCTCAATGACAGAGTCTGAAGGTGGGGGCAGCATCAGGAGGCCCCAGAGTGGCACAATAACTGAGTCTAGAGGTGGTGAAAGTAACAGCATCAGGAGGATACCACAGAGTGGCAAGGTGACATTGTGTGGAAATGGAAGCAGCATGAGGATACCACAGAGTGGCAAGGTGACATAGTTTGGAGGTGGCGGCAGCATCCGGAGACCACAGAGTGGCAAGGTGATCTAGTGTGGAGATGGCAGCAGCAGCATCAGGAGACCACAGAGTGGCAAGTTGACATAATGCGGAGATCGCAGTAGCAGCAGCAGCATGAGTAGACCACAGAGTGGCAATGTGATGTATTGTGAAGATAGCAGCAGCAGGATACCACATAGTGGCAAGGTGACATAGTGTGGAGATGGCAGTAGAAGCAGCATCATCAGGAGACCACACAGTACAAAGGTGACATAGTGTGGAGATAGCAGTAGCAGCACCATCAGGAGGATACCACAGAGTGGCAAGGTGACATAGTGTGGAGTTAGCAGCAGCAGCAGGATACCACAGAGTGGCAAGGTGACCTAGTGTGGATATGGTAGCAGCATGAGGAGACCACAAAGTAGCAAGGTGACAAAGTTTGGAGATGGCAGCAGCAGCTGCATCAGGAGACCAGAAAGTGACCTGGTAACAGAGTGGAACGGTGGGTGGCAATACCAGTACCCGCTGACAAAGGTGGGTGAAATAAGCGGCACTTGTCATCAGATTTGTGGCATCAGGCAGGTTGCAGCATCAGAATTGTAGCTGAAGCAGGTAGCCAGAAGAAACCAGTCTCTATTATCAAAGTGTTGGTGTGGCACCATGGATGATCTAGTCTGATGTATCAGGAATTGGTGGTTGGAAATCCTGGCTGATCCACGCTTGATTTATCTTGACAAAGGTCAGTCTCTCCACATTTTGGGTGGACAGGCGAGTTCTCCTTGGGGTAACTGGCCCCCGCCACACTAAAAACCCGCTCTGATGCCACACTACTGGCCAGGCAGGACAGCTTTTCCATGGCAAACTTTGCTAGTTGCGGCCACAAATCCAGTTTGGCTACCCAGTAGTTCAGTGGATCTTCAATGTTGGGTGGCAGGGTGCTGTCCAAGTATGCCACCACCTGCTGGTTTAGGTCCTGCTCCAGGTCTACCTGCTGCTGCTGCTGGTGAGTAGTTCCTTCACTGTGCGGTTGAAGAAAGCTACTCATCAGCGACTGTAGACTCATGCTGCTGCTGATGGAGCTGGTACTGCTCCTGCCACCCCACCCCTCCCCACCAGCCATGGCAGTGGAACGTGAGCGCAGAGGCCCCCCCCCTTCCCCGGTCAGACCTGCGATAGGATGGACGATGGTGCAGATAGGTAGCGGCAAACTGACTACATAGGATGTCTCTGTAGTAGTTTTAGTTTGTCCTTCCTCTCGGTGGGTGTAAAAAAGGCCTCCATTCTGCACCGGTAGCGAGGGTCCAACAAGGTGGAGAGCCAGAAGTCATACCTCTGCCGAATGGTGACAATTCGGCTATCACTACGCAAGCAAGTGAGCATGCATTGTGCCATTTGTGACTCGGAGGGACTCCCTGCCTCCATCTCCACTACATACTGCCACGGTGTGTCTGGTTCCTCTCTCTCATCTACCCCATTGCCCTGTAGCTCCTCTGGCTGCTCCTCCTCTTCTGTCAGCTGAGTAGAAAAACCAGCCATTTGGCTACACATTGCCTGTGCTCCAATGTCCTCCTCCTCTTCCAGTTCTGCCCCCACAGGGCTCATGTGGCTGTGAGATTGAGGTGCCACGTCTCCTGTCTCCTGACCAGCCATAATTACCAGCATCTGTTCCAGGGCAGCAAGCAGTGGAATGACGTTGTTCATTCCGTAGTCCTGGCGACTGACAAATAACATGGCCTCCTCAAAGGGTCTGAGCAAATGGCAGGTGTCAGGCATGAGCTGCCACTGGCTGACACCGAAGTTACACAATGGAGTACTCATATCTGCTTGCATAATCAAGAAATTGTTCATGGCCTTTCGCTGTTCGTATAGTCGGTCCAACATATGGAGGTTGGAATTCCAAAGTGTGGAAACGTCGCATATCAGCCTATGTTGGGGGATGCCGTTCTGCTGCTGCAGCTCAAGGAGGGGGTGCTTTGCAGTGTATGAGTGGCTGAAGTGCATGCAAAGTTTCCTGCCCATTTTTAGGATGTCTTGCAGATGGGTGGAAGACTTCAGGAACCACTTGACAACCAGATTAAACACGTGTGCCATGCAGGGCACATAGCTCAGCCTTCCTTGATGCAGCGCCGACACCATGTTCTTCCCATTGTCGGTCAGCATGGTTCCGATTTTCAATTGCCTCAGAGAAAGTCAGGATTTGATTTCTTGATGCATCACACGGAGCAGTTCCTCCCCTGTGTGACTCCGTTTGCCAAGGCAAACCAGGTGCAGAACATTGTGACAACGCCGAGTCCTGCACATGTGGAATGCTGAAGGGGCACTGTGACTTGTCCCTGCAGTGGAGGCTGAGGACACGGTGGAGGATGAGGAGGCAGAGGCAGACATTGTCGCAGGAACAAGGGCATGAAAATGTGGAGATGGAAGCAGCGTGACCTGGCCAAGTTGCTGGTGTGGCTGTGCAGGAACCACATTCACCCAGTGGGCTGTAAAGGACATGTACTGTCCCTGACTATAGTTACAGCTCCACATGCCGGCGCTGCCGTGCACTTCGGCAGACACCGACAGGCTCAAGGACCGGCCCACCTTCTGTTCTACATATTCGTGCAGGGCTGGTACTGCCTCTTTTGCAAAGAAATGACAGCTTGGGACTCTCCACCTCGGCTCGGTCCAAGCCATCTGTTCTCTGAAAGGTGCAGAGTCCACCACTTGGAAAGGGAGGGAATGCAGCACTAGCAACTTAGACAGGAGCACGTCCAGCTTCTGCGCCGTTGGATGCGTGCACGCATACTGCTGTCTCTTGGCAATCGTTTTGGTGATCGATTGCTGACGTAATGACTGATGACGATGAGGAGGAGGAGGAGCAGAAACATCTGGACCAGCAGAAGATAAGAATGACAGACAGCTTCCTTCGGCTGAGGTGGTGGAGCCTTGACTGGTTGAAACCGGGTGCGTGCCACTGGGTCATGCAGCGATAGCTGCGGCAGCCTGAACCACCACATCGGAGCCACGGTTCTCCCAGACCACTGTATGGCGACCCTGCATATGTTGACGCAGGGCTGTAGTGCCAACATTGGCACCCTGGCCATGCTTCACCTTCTGCCCACATATTCTACATGTGGCCACGTTAACCTCCTCTGGCAGCTTAATAAAAATCTGCCACACCGCCGAGTAAGTGATTTCCCCCCCCCCCCCCCAGCAGTCCACATTGACTGACTGCTACCGCCGCTGCCTTCGTGAACCCCTGCACCACTACTTCCTGGGCAGGTAGGCTGCTGCAAAGCAGGGGGTCTACCTCGGGCACGTTTGGCTCCCGACCTGCAACTGCTGCCACCCTGCTGACTCCTAGCCATGCTATCACACAGCTGGCTCAGCCGCTGCCTCACAAGCAAGCTGCCACCCTCTTCTGATGATGATGATGAAGCCCCTTTTGCACCCAGCTCCCAAGTGCGATCGGCCTCATCATCATCAAGTAGTGTCTGCACTTCACTGATGTCCTCTTCAACGGTCTCTGGGTCAGGAGCCTGACCGCTCACAACACAAGCTCCTGCGCCACTCTCCTCATCACTACTTGCCCGCCTGGCAGAGGAAGTGGCGGATGTCTCTTTCAGAACAACTTGGCAGGGCAGTAGCTGCTGACTGTCCTCTAGCAGCTTGTCCTCGCTGTATAGTGGAGCGGAGCCCACATCATACAATACTTCTGTGGCTGAGGGAACAGAAAAGGACAGAGGCAGGTTGAGGACAGGTGAGGGCAAAGGGCCTGCTACCGGGCCATGCCAACTAAGGATTGTGTCTGAGGAACCTGGGATGGGGGTGTCTGATGTCACTTGGGATGACGTGGATGACTGAGTTAACTAATCAAGAACTGCTGGGTTGCTGGTCAAGACACGACCGCTAGCTGACACCGGGAGCTCAGGCCTCTCGCTGCAACTGCTTGCGCCCAAAACATTCAGGCCTCTGCCACTCCTATGTGTATGGCCTGGCACTTCTCTTTCTGACATACTTGTAGCTGAACTACACAAATTAAACGGAAATTAAAACACCCCTAAAAGCGACAAATATATTTTTCTTTTTGTACTAAAATAGTCCACTAAAAGCTTTCACCACAATTAACTGCAGAAATGCACTGAGAATATATTTTTCTTGTTGTACTGAAATACGACCCTATACGCATTGACCAGAAAAAACTCAGAGTGAAGTGCGTATATATTTTTATTTTTTACTGAAATACGCCCCTATATGCTTTTAACAGAAATAACTGCAACAGTGCAGTGCATATATTTTCCCTTCTTTTTTTTTTACTGAAATACGCCCCTATATGCTTTCACCAGAAATAACTGCAACAGTACAGTGCGTGTATATTTTTATTTTTTTACTGAAATACGCCCCTATATGCTTTCAACAGAAATACCTTCAACAGTGCAGTGCGTATATATTTTCCTTTTTATACTGAAATACGCCCCAGTATGCTTTCACCAGAAATAACTGCAACAGTACAATGCGTATCTATTTTTCTTGTTGTTCTGAAATACGCCCCTATACGCTTTCACCAGAAATAACTGCAACAGTGCAGTGCATATATATTTTTCTTGTTGTACTGAAATAAGCCCCTATACGCTTTCACCAGAAATAACTGCAACAGTGCAGTTCGTATATATTTTCATTTTTTTACTGAAATACGCCCCTATATACTTTAACTAGAAATACCTGCAACAGTACAGTGCGTAAATATTTTTCTTTATTTACTGAAATACGCCCCTATATGCTTAAACCAGAAATAACTGCAGCAGTGCAGTGCTTATCTATTTTTCTTGTTGTACTGAAATATGCCCCTATACGCTTTCACCAGAAAAAACTGCAACAGTGCAGTGCGTATATATTTTCTTTTTTTTACTGAAATACGCCCCTATATGCTTTCGCCAGAAATAACTGCAACAGTGCGTGCGTATCTATTTTTCTCGTTGTACTGAAATACGCCCCTATACGCTTTCAACAGAAATAACTGCAGAAGTGAACTGAGAATATATTTTTTTGTTGTACTGAAATACGCCCCTATATGCTTTCAACAGAAATAACTGCAGAAGTGAAATGCGTATATATTTTTCTTGTTGTGCTGAATAAGATATAAGCCACTAAAGGCTTTTTAACATAACACTTGCAGCCCAATAACAAAAATCTGCAATGACAGGGCTGTCTAATGACTATTTGGATCCCCAAATAATCGTTCCCTGCACTTGTAAATCACTTTCCTATCAATGTCCCTAGCGCCTTCTGACGTCTCTCCCTGCACTAAGATGCTGTGAAATGATTCCTATCCTTTACCTGCACTTATAAATCATTTTTTCAGTTTTTTGTTTGTTCCACAATCGTTTTTCCACTTGCTGTCCCTAGCACATTCACACGTCTGTCCTTGCACTGTGAACGCTGGAAAATGTCTGACTGAAGGGTGGCTTGGGGACCTCTGTTCTTTGCATTGGTAAGGGTCCTATTGGCCAGATCCCCAGTCATCATACATTTATAGCCAATACTGTAGATAAATCTTGTTAATAGGAAAACTGCCATAAAGGTCTAGCATTTTTCACTGTGTTTTCAGCAAAGATCTTTGGAAAAATGGCAGAATGAGATGTATCAAAAGCAAGTTGGATTCTGAAAAAAGGACCAAAATGCTAAAAAGAAAAATGCACTGTTTGTAGGTTGCTTTACATTGAAATGTAACTGTACAAAAAAAAACACTTCTAGGACCTGTGCACACAGCATTTTTGACACTCTTTTTCATGTGTTTTCCGGCTAAAAAAAAGTACTCTAAAAAGCGTTCCATTCATTTCAGTGGGAATCACAGCATGCCCTATTTTGGAGACGAATCTGCCCTGATTCCCCCATTGAAATGAATGGGAAGATGGATCTAAATCCATCGTGTGAACATACCCTTAAAACACCATGAATGCAGCGTTTTTCTGAAATGTCTGGGAAACAACTCTTAGGCTGAAATTGTACATGCAGTTATTTTTGCAGATTTGATGCAGTTTTTTGAAACCGAACATGGGATATGTTCTCACAGTACATTTTCCAGAGAAATTTTGGCATGTTTTCCACAACAATATCTGCACAGAATCCACTTTTACTTCGCCCTCCATTGTATTAAATGGTAAATTTGTGCTTATGGAGTGCTTTTTTTTGCATGTTGATTGAAAATTTGCATGGGTTCAACAACATGTTTATTCTTGGTACAGATACATTCCCATTGAAATCAATAGTGGGCCTAGAAACCACATTGAATTTTGATATGGATTCTTTTCTTAAATATTTAGTGTGCTAATACAACCATATCAACATACGCTGACGCTTCCTTTTGTATCCACACCACTCCTCCAAAAATTGCATGTGACTCCTCGCTTAAAGGAGTTCTCTGAGAGCAATCAGTTTTTAGCGAGAACCCACAACCTGCCTTTCCCCACATTGTTTACATCTGGGGCCGCATGGACATGGTCGCATGCTCCACTACAGCCAATAACTGACTTCAGCAGTGACATGGCCACAAGGAGCACATCACTGCTGAAGCCAGTCATCGGCTGCAGCAGAGCAAGTGGCCATTCCCATGCTGCATCGGATATCAATACTGCGGGGACCTGGACATGGATACAGTGGAGGCAGCGTGGAGGACCAGAGTGACAAATTTTTTATGTGGCCGTGTGTGTTCGATCTCACGCCCCCAGTAGGAAGCTGGGCGAAACGTACGTCAGGGTGGCTGCGGTCTCCCCCTACTCTGGGTCTGTACTCTACTATGCTCTTGGTTATGATATTTATTGTATATGCAATCTATTGTATGTGTATGGCATAGCACTTTAGATGGAGTTTTACTGCATATATAATCCTCAATGGTCCCACAATATGTTTGAATTGCTCTAATCAATCTACTATTCATATTATCAACCGCCCATCTGGAATATGGTGTGTTGATTTTTTGAGTCCCTGATAGATTTATTTGTTGTTTAGAGCATATTACAACTATTGCGGGGTACCATTATATCTTGTGGTTGATAGAGCTATGTGGTAGAAGGCTGGACCTGCAGTTTAGGTGGGAGGGCTGACTATATTGTGAGTCCATACTGCATATTTTGTAATGATTTTATCTCTATTGTTTTCTACGAAGTAATAAAGAATGTGTTTATACTTTATGAGTGGCTTTACATTTTTGGCGGGTCAAGTGCTGTCTCTAGCATAGGAGATTGATAAGGCAGTTATCAGGAATTCTGGTTGGTTCCTGATAATTGCCTGACACATCTGTCCGTTTAACAGGACCCTAAGGCTGGAGTGAAGTAAAGGGCTTTTCTGGTTGTATCAAGTAACTATTAGATCTGTGGGTGTCCTACCGCTGCAGCCCCCCAAAATGAACAGACCACCCAGTCGCACATGCACGTGGCCGCTTCATTAATTTCCATGGGAGTTATGGAGATAGCCAAGTGCAGCCAATTCCCATAGAAATGAATGGAGCAGCCGTGGCACCCCTGACTTGAACTGATTGCATCAAAATGATTTATGATACAGTCAGTCCCTCTACTGTATTGTACTCACATCATCCATGTGAAACACAGTAGAGCTTGGTCGGATAGGCACTGACTATCTCCGCAGTTTAGGAGATGAGACCCACACGCATTGCATGTTTCTTGGGCTGAGCATGGTCGTATGAGTCAGCCCTTAGACTTTTTTTTGTGTAACATAGTACATAACATAGTAACATAGTACATAAGGCCGAAAAAAGACATTTGTCCATCCAGTTCGGCCTGTCATCCTGCAAGTTGATCCAGAGGAAGGCAAAAAACCCCTGTGAGGTAGAAGCCAATTTTCCTCACTTTAGGGGAATAAAAATTCCTTCCCGACTCCAATCAGGCAATCAGACTAGAATAGTGTAGACTATTTTCCATATGCCATTTTGGAAGATGTGGAGGTGGAGCAGGTACCCCAATCCCCCCTATCCCAATAGTCAGAGTGAAAAGCCACTGTAATGTTTATGTGTCTGATTGACCTCACATTTATAGTTAGATTTTTTTAAACTAATTTACACCATGCAGGCTTTCAAATCATTTTTGTAAAGTAATCTTGACATCCGCACAAACATTTATATTTGTTTTTGGAAGTAAACATGTAAAAAAAAAAGTTGTTTTTGCTTGTAACAGTGCAACATAAATTCACATGTCAAGAATTTGGGACTTCTTAGGAATAAAGATGCCAACAGCAATCAAGGCTCTGGATCACATGAGAACGCTTGTCTTTAAAACTCAAAGGAAAGCTTATTTTTTTTTCAGTTTCCTAAATTGAAGCTTTAAACCAAAAACTGTCCGAGATGTTTAAAAATGGGCATTAAACTTTGTTTTTGATTTATTTCATCTTTGTAAATGATTTGACAGCTGTGCAGATCCCTCGGTCCTTTGGCGCTCCGAATGTGAGGAACCCAGCAGAGTTACTGACGGAAACTGTTGACCTTTCTTGTGTAGTTTTTGCACTGTCTAGTTAAACATCTGGAACACAGCATGTACCGAAAGCCTTTTCACAACATGATTTTGCATTTACGTTACTGCAAACAAAAGAGATGGATTCACAGATATACAGACCAAGAAAAGTAATACATATAGGTTTATATATATATAAAATAAGAAGAAACGTTTGGCATACAATAAAAAACACCATAATATACCATGTTCTTAATTAAACATATCATGCATGTTGCATAAGATCACGTGCAGAGCATTCAGAACATGATTATCTCTGAATATTTGAGACAGTTTCCCCCAAAAAATTTGGTAACTATTAAGAGACTTCCTATGTCAGTTCCGGATAGCAGCAGTGGAAAGGGGATTGGAGCCACATTAAGCTGTTCTGCAGTTTTCCAGTACAACAGAAGGGGGGTTAGTTTGGCAGCTTGTTCAACTAAGGAGCGAATCACGCAAAGCATTGCTAGACAGGAAACACTTCTGAGAGTGAGTGTTTTGATAGAGGATCAGGAGATAGGGCAAGAAACTGTGAACTTTATATGCAACCAAGGCCAAAGTGAGTTGGTCTGGACACCTGAGGGCTTACAGAGGCTAAAGGAAATGAAAGGATAATTTAAGTGAGAGAGGAATCAGACACAGTTCAGGCAATTTCAGGATTTATTTTTTTCCTTTAGACGATAACGTAGATGTCACATTCTTGCTGGAATATGTAGAATTCCTTTGTAAAAATAAAAAAAGCTCAAAACGATGTGTTTAAAGGCACTTCACTATTAAAGTAGCAAGGACGTATAAAGCCAGAGTAATAAGGGAGAAAAGCTGTATATGTATTTTATGACACAGTGAGGGGTTGTGGCTGGCAAGGCAGGTATTTTTCTCCCCGCATGTGCGGCTGGGCTGGTTTCTAGCCAGGTGAGGATAAATACCGGACCGGAGTTTAAGTGCCTGTCCGGGTTTTGGCAGCACCTGGCTGTCCTTAAATAGGCAGCTGGGCTCAGCGGAGAGGTCTCTGTTTTTGGGATCTGAGGCTTTGTGCCGTGCCGGAGGGCTGAGAGTCGCACGCTGGGGAAACAGGCCCCCTAAAGCCAGCAAGGTGACTTGTGTTATATAAACTTTCCATTGTGTGTGAATTAACACCAAGACTGCAAAGTTACGTGCTGTTTTCTGCAATTGCCTCAAGTGTGAATAAACACTGATGTTTTGAGTTAAGAACTTGTATTTTGCCTCTGTACTGCACCCGCTTACCCTATCTACCAGAGCGAAACCCCACAATTGGTGGAAGATGTGGTAAAGAGCAGTGAGGCTGGCGTCAACGCCGATATTTTTGGTTTCTGGATTTTTCAGGCACGGTTGTATGTTGTACAGTAAACCAGCTGTATTACAACCAGTGCCCCACGACAAAATAGAGGCTGTTGTGAAGGCCCTCATGGAGGCTAATCTGCAGCAGCGAGAGAAAAACATGCAGCAACGCAAGGCTAATAAGCAGCAGAAGGAGACTAACCAGTTACTGCTACAACACCTGATGGCTTTGCAGACAGCAGGAGCAACCCCGAGCATCCACGATGCCCGGAAAGCAGTCTGTTCCGCGATTCCTAAGATGACCCCACAGACGACATCAAACCTACCTGGCGATGTACGAGAAAGTGGCCATCAGGGAAAAACTATCCAGTGACCAGTGGACTGAGGTCGTCACTCCATTCCTGGCTTTTGATTCCCAGCGGGTGTATTTCGACTTGCTGGACGATCAAGCGACCGACTACCAAAAAGTAAAGGGTGAGATTTTGGCAAGACTGGTGGTGAATGTGTTGGTCCAGGCCCAGCGAGTACATCAGTGGGGGTTTAAGCCGGCTGAGCCCGTGAGATCCCAGTATTATGACCTACTCCAGCTCTTGCAAAAGTGGCTACAGCCTGATGTACCACTGCTATGCTGGATAGCATATTGGCTGATATGTTCTGGAAGGCTTTGCCACCCCCCCTCCAGCACTGGATCGGCCAGGTGTCTCCTGGCAACGCCCTAGAAATGGTGGAACTGGTGGAGCGCTGCGAGGCTACTAAGACTGTTACAGGGGGTTATTTTGGGAGGGGGGCAGTCAAACCCTGTAAATCTCCATCCCAGACCCGGCAACTTGTACCAACCAAACCCAGCTGGCGTGTACCCTTTACGGACCTGGCTCCGATAGTCTGCTGACGGTGTCAGGAGCCAGGCCATGTAAGAGCTGATTGTCCCCATCAGGTGGAACCCATGGATACTAACTATGGCTACTGTCAGTCGCTATATGCCAGGATGCTGTGTGCAGCATGTACCCCAAAATTTCTAAACCACCTGTGCCAGGTGGAGGTAGGAGACACTCCAGTGGAGGCTCTGCTGGACTCAGGGAGTCAGGTGTCCTTAGTAAGGGCTCCCCTGGTATGGTCAGCGGAGGATACTGGCCGGAAAGTTGGGGTCATGTGCATCCATGGAGACTTAAAGGACTATCCCACCTCCCTGGTATCTCTAACCACAGGGGCTTGGCTGATGGACTCACGAAGTGGCAGTTGCCACAAATTTACACTACGAACTTATAATAGGGAGAGGCTTCCCGTCACTGTGGCCTGCTATGAGAGTGACTGATACCCATGAGACAGGGGTAACCCTAGCAGAGTGGCCCGGCTCGGGGGGTAGACCAGAACCATGGGAACCTGAGACCGAACAGCCAGCGGTAGGGGTGACCGTCACTTCGGTGGAAGAGAGGGAGACAATCCCGCTAAGTGTGATGGTGGGAGACGTGGAGGACTTGCCACCGGGTCCTGAATTGGCACACCTCAATGTCTCCGGGGATAATTTTGGTACCGCCCGATGTCGGGACCCAACCCTATCCCGCGCCTGGGAAAACGTGTTAATAGTAGATGGTGAACCATAACAACCTGGGGCAGAGTCAATGTTTCCCCGTTTTGTGGTTTATCAGTACATGTTGTATCGGGTAAACCAACTATAGGGTGAGCCTATTGAACAGTTGGTGGTCCCCAAGACTTATTGCAAGCTTGTGTTAGATCTAGGCCACCAACACGTTCTTGGGGTCACCTGGGGCGACAGAAAACTCAGGATCGTATTCTACAGCAGTTTTACTGGCCCAGCATATTCAAAGAAGTGGAAGAGTTTTGTAAGTCTTGCCCGACCTGCCAGATAACTAGCCCCCAGCCACAATTCTGTAGTCTCCTAGTACCTCTCCCGATTATCAAAGTACCGTTTGACCAAATAGCTTTGGACCTCATAGGCCCAGTACCGAAGTCCGCCAGAGGGCATAAACACATCTTAGTCATTCTAGATTATGCCACGCGGTGCCACTACGACATACCAAGGCCAAACTCATAGCTAAGGAGTTAATAGAGATGTTTTCCCGAGTAGGACTACCTAAAGAGGTTCTGACCGACCAAAGGACCCCTTTTATGTCCAAGGTGATGAGGGAACTCTGTAAGTTGCTGCACATAAAACAACTACGGACGTATGTTTACCATCCGCAAACGGACAGTCTGATAGAACAGTTTAACCAAACATTAAAAAGTATGTTGAAAAAGGTAGAGTCAAAATATGGGAAGGACTGGGATCTCCTTTTGCCCTATCCCATGTTTGCAGTGCGAGAGGTACCCCAGGCCTCTACTGGGTTCTCGCCCTTCGAACTGCTATATGGCAGACACCCTCGCGGTCTCTTGGACTTGGCCAAAGAGGCATGGGAACAACAACCCACTCCACATAAAAGTGTCATTTGTACCTTACCCAGATGCAAGATCGGATAGAGACAGTGTTGCCTCTTGTTAGGGAGCATATGGAGGCAGCTCAGTAAGCCCAGAGTTGGGTCTATAATTAGCAGGCTCGGGTCTGGATATTAAACCCGGGTGATGGGGATTTGGTTCTTACCGTGGACAGTAAGTTACTGGCTAGGTGGCAGGGGCCCTACGAGGTACTTGAGAAAATTTGAGATGTAAACTACAAGGTACACCAGCCAGGGCCGCGAAAGCTGGAGCAGGTTTACCATGTGAATTTACTTAAACTGTGGAAAGATAGGGAAACCTTTACAGAAGACAGCCCATGGCTGGGTTTTCTAGGAGAAGAAGAACTGGCCCCTATGTCTGATGCAAGAGAGGCAGCTGCCATAGTAAAAATTGCTGACAGCCTCTTCTCTAAACAGACTCAGGAGGCCAGGGAGTTCATTTGTCGGAACATGGATTTGTTCTTGGACCTCCCTGGGCGCACTTCGATAATCCAGCATGACATTGTCACTGAGCCTCAGGCAAAAGTCTGATTAAAACCATACCGGGTACCCGAGACTCGGCGACAACAAAAATCGGAGGAGGTGCAGCTAATGTTGCAGCTAGACGTCATTGAGGAGTCAAAAGGTGAGTGGGCCAGTCCTATAGTGCTGATACCCAAGCCAGATGGGACGTTGCAATTTTGTAATGACTTTCGAAAACTTTCCAAATTTGATGCATATCCCATGCCCTGGGTGGATAAGCTTATCGAGAAGTTAGGACAAGCCTGGCATTTTTCTGTTTTGGACATCACGAAAGGGTACTGGCAGGTGCCCTTAACGGAGGCTGCCAAAGAGAAAACTGCCTTAATCATGCCTGAGTGGCTGTATCAAAAGGTCTTTTGATACCCTTTGGTCTGCATGGCGCAATCGCCACTTTTCTTCGACATGGACAATGGACATTGTGCTTCGTCCACATCGTCTGTACACTTTGGCTTACCTGGACGATATTGTCATCCACAGTACCGACTGGGAAAGTCACCTACCCAAAGTGGACGTACCCTGTAGTGAAATCCCTCCGGAAAGCTGGCCTAACCGCTAACCCAAAAAATTGTGCAATAGGGTTAGAAGAGACTAAGTACCTGGGGTATGTCATTGGGTGCAGAGTCATCAAGCCCCAAGTGAACAAAAAAGAGGCGATACGAAATTGGCCCCGACCTGTCACTACTAGGCAAATAAAGTAATTCCTGGGAATGATGGGCTATATTATGAGGTTTGTTCCCCACTTTGCTACTCTGGCCTCGCCCCCTTGACAGTTCTTGAAGGGATGAAAATCAGCGATGGTTGACTGGGATGATCAGGTGGAAGAGGCTTTTGCCGCTTTGAAGTCGGCCCTGTGTGGGTTTTGGTGATGCCCGACTTCATGAGGGAGTTCGTGGTATAAACGGATGCCTCCGAAGTAGGCCTCGGTGCTGTACTGTCTCAGGAAGTCAACGGGGAGGAGCATCCCATTGTCTTCCTAAGCTGCAAGTTCACCCCATCCGAAACCAGGTACAGTATAGTGGAGAGAGAGTGCCTGGCTATCAACTCGGCGCTCGAGTCTCTCCGCTACTATTTGTTTGAAAGAAAGTTCCGCCTGGTGACCGACCACTCCCCTCATAAGTGGATGAGTCAGGCCAAAGACAGGAATGCCTGTGTCACCAGATGTTTTTTGTCTCTGCAGAACTTTAAGTTCTCGGTAGAACACAGAGCAGGCCGGTTGTAGGGAAACACGGATGTCCTGTCCTGGGTGCATTGTCTGGCGTGTGTCCACCCCCTCAGGGTTGAACAAAGAGGGGGGTATGTGACACAGTGAGGGGTTGTGTCTGGCAAGGCTGGTATTTTCCTCCCAGCATGTGCAGCTGGGCTGGTTTCCAACCTGTTGAGGTCAAATACCATACCGGAGTTTAAGTGCCAGTCCGGGTTTTGGCAGCAACTGGCTGTCCTTAAATAGGCAGCCGGGCTCAGCAGAGAGGTCTCTATTTTTGGGATCTGAGGCTTTGTGCCATGCTGGAGGGCTGAGAGACGCACGCTGGGAAAACAGGCACCCTAAAGCCTACTACTTGAGGCAGAACTGCGAGCAAGGTGACTTGTGTTATATGAACTTTCCATTGTGTGTGAATTAACACTGAGACTGCAAAGTTGCGTGCTGTTTTGTGCAATTGCCTCAAGTTTGAATAAACACTGACGTTTTGCGTTAAGAACTTGTATTTTGCCCCTGTACTGCGCCTGCTTACCCTATCTACTAGAGCGAAACCCCACATTTTCTATCTTTCGGCTACTCTCACATCTGCGGCAGCAATTTCAGTAGGCTGTTTTGGCCAATGCAAATGTAATGCCTGCCGGCCCCATTAAGTATAATGGGGTCCGACGGTGATCCGGGCGCATTTCGGGAAAAATGCTGAAAATCAGTGGGATTCAAACTGCTGCATGCTCCGTTCCGCAAATGTAAAAGTAGCCTTATCAGGTTATTTTACACACTTAACCTTATGATAACAATGATTAAATTAACTTATCTGGTATGTTGTCACATACTGTTCTCTACAAAGAAATACGCCCTCTGCTGGGCTGCTGCAGGTCTTGACGGTATATCTAATCACTTGAAGAATGCTGAAGAATCTCCATAATTGTTGGATTTGGGGTGGGGGTTAAATTTTCCCTGTTTTAATCATTACATTTTAACCCATGTTTAGTTTCATTAGAACTTTTACAAACCGGATTCCAAAAAAGTTGGGACACTATACAAATTGTGAATAAAAACTGAATGCAATGATGTGGAGGTGCCAACTTCTAACATTTTATTCTGCATAGAACATAAATCACGGAACAAAAGTTTAAACTGAGAAAATGTACCATTTTAAGGGAAAAATATGTTGAATCAGAGTTTCATGGTGTCAACAAATCCCCAAAAAGTTGGTACAAGGCCATTTTCACCACTGTGTGGCATCTCCCCTTCTTCTTACAACACTCAACAGACGTCTGGGGACTGAGGAGACCAGTTTCTCA
Source organism: Bufo gargarizans (assembly GCF_014858855.1). Lineage (NCBI taxonomy): Eukaryota > Metazoa > Chordata > Amphibia > Anura > Bufonidae > Bufo > Bufo gargarizans. The sequence continues at coordinate 287,872,387 of NC_058082.1, forward strand.
AGTTTAGAAATAGGAATGCTCTCCCATTCTTGTCTAATACAGGCCTCTAACTGTTCAATCGTCTTGGGCCTTCTTTGTTGCACCTTCCTCTTTATGATGCGCCAAATGTTCTCTATAGGTGAAAGATCTGGACTGCAGACTGGCCATTTCAGTACCCGGATCCTTCTCCTACGCAGCCATGATGTTGTGATTGATGCAGAATGTGGTCTGGCAGTATCTTGTTGAAAGGGTCTTCCCAGAAAGAGATGATGTCTGGATGGGAGCTATGTTGTTCTAGAACCTGAATATATTTTTCTGCATTGATGGTGCCTTTCCAGACATGCAAGCTGCCCATGCCACACGCACTCATGCAACCCCATACCATCAGAGATGCAGGCTTCTGAACTGAGCGTTTATAACAACTTGGGTTGTCCTTGTTCTCTTTGGTCCGGGTGACATGGCGTCCCAGATTTCCAAAAAGAACTTTGAATCGTGACTCGTCTGACCACAGAACAGTCTTCCATTTTACCACACTCCATTTTAAATGATCCCTGGCCCAGTGAAAACGCCTGAGCTTGTGGATCTTGCTTAGAAATGGCTTCTTCTTTGCACTGTAGAGTTTCAGCTGGCAACGGCGGATGGCACGGTGGATTGTGTTCACTGACAATGGTTTCTGGAAGTATTCCTGAGCCCATTCTGTGATTTCCTTTACAGTAGCATTCCTGTTTGTGGTGCAGTGTCGTTTAAGGGCCCGGAGATCACGGGCATCCAGTATGGTTTTACGGCCTTGACCCTTACGCACAGAGATTGTTCCAGATTCTCTGAATATTCGGATGATGTTATGCACAGTTGATGATGATAGATGCAAAGTCTTTGCAATTTTTTGCTGGGTAACACCTTTCTGATATTGCTCCACTATCTTTCTGCGCAACATTGTAGGAATTGGTGATCCTCTAGCCATCTTGGCTTCTGAGAGACACTGCCACTCTGAGAAGCTCTTTTTATACCCAATCATGTTGCCAATTGACCTAATTAGTGTTAATTGGTCTTCCAGCTCTTCGTTATGCTCAAATTTACTTTTTCCAGCCTCTTATTGCTACTTGTCCCAACTTTTTGGGGATTTGTTGACACCGTGAAATTTTTAATTCAACGTATTTTTCCTTTAAAAGGATACATTTACTCGGATTAAACGTTTGATCTGTCATCTACGTTCTATTACAAATAAAATATTGACATTTGCCATCTCCACATCATTGCATTCAGTTTTTATTCACGATTTGTTTAGTGTCCCAACTTTTTTGGAATCCGGTTTGTACAAGTTTTCCATATTATCTGAAAATATCTAATCACTTGAAGTATTCTGAGGAATCTCCTTTATTGTTGGGATGGGGGGGGTAAACTTTCTCCTGTTTAAATCATTACATTTTAACTCATGTTTAGTTTCATTAGAACTTTTACAAGTTTTCCATATTATATGAAAATGGTAATGTTAATCACGCTATAGATAAATGCCCTGATTTATCAAAACTTGTGTAAAACTGTAAAGATTCTGCCTTTTATTTTCCAAAGGAGTTCTGAAACATGAAAAGTGAAAGCTGATTGGTTGCTATGGTCAACTAAGCCAGTTTTCCTTTACAACAGCTTCGATAAATCATGGCCAAAATTTTCTACTTTGTCTTTTAATTCAGCCTCATTTTTAGGGCTCGTGCACACGGCCTTTACCCGGCCGTGCCCATATTGCGGGCCGCAAACAGCGGGTCCGCAATACATGGGCACTAGCCGTGTGCACTCTGCATCACGGATGCGGACACGGAAGCACTACGGAGAACATGTTCTATTTCTTGCGGTGCGGACGGACCACAGACCCATTCAAGTTTAGTGGGTCTGGATGCGTCTGCGGCAACCGCACGGATGTTGCCCCTGTATTAGGGACCTTAGGATGCTTGTTAACTGTCAATAAATAAAATCATTCTCCCTTACAGTCACAATCTGTAATCCTGAGCATACCTAGTCTTGCTGATATATTAGCTCACAGAGCATATAATCTGTCAGCTTTCATCTAGTTAAAATCCCTTTATCTGCTTGATGACTCTTTGCCTTTTGAGTTTAAAACAGAGAATTAAAGGGTTTCTCCAGGCTATAGATATTGAAGACCTATCCTTCTGTATTGTGTGACAGCTCCATAAACTGTGTAGTGGCCATGTTGGGGTACTGCAGCGTAGCTCACATTCAAGTGAGTGGGAACTTAGCTTTAGTAGGCCAGTGCTGGAAACTACACATTGTATTGAGCTTTCTGCTTCCGCTCCATACACTGGTGCTCTGTGGCAGTCTAAAACAGTTTATTGGTGGAGTGCTGTGTGTTGGACCATTACCAATTTTGATATTGACAAACTACTCTGAGGATAGGCCATCAATATCTGTAGCCCTAAGAATCCCTTGAAAGGGGTTGTGCAAAAATGTGGGGTTTTGGCACGCCCCTCCCCCCTCTCTTCCACTTGGCCAGATCTGTAAAAGGATGATTACTTACCTGCTTCCTGGGGCTGGCTCCCTGCTCCTCCTCCTCCGGGCCTGTGGTGATCCGCTGGGCTCCTTCGTTGTAAACATTTGGTTTGACATCGCTTGCAGCCAATGACTGGTCATGGTGGTGATTGGCTCCCCTTACATCATGTACACCTAATAGTAAATATAGGCACTCACGTATTTTCACCAAAGAGGTAAATTATCTCTAATATAACTCACCAAAAAATTCATCAATAAACCTCCAGGTTACAAATAAATAGAACTTTATTGAGTATAATACATACACATGTTAAAAGTTTGTAAAAAGAATAGCAGCAAATATCAACCCAAAGTAGGATAAATAGGGGGAAGAAGAGTCCATCCTCCACACTCAATAATCATTTAAGGCAATGGCTCTCACCATAATGATACACGATAAATGGTATTTGAGGCTCAAAACAGGGCCATGCAAATCTACCCAGAAATTAACTGTTGTAATACACAGCGGTGTAAAAACACATTGCACATACCAATTTAATAGCGTGTATAATAATAGCATGAGTAAGGCCAAATGCACACGGCCGTGGAATACAGACGTAAGCGGTCCATGGTATCCCGGCCTGGCATCCTGCTGACAGCAGAAGCGCACGGCGTCATTGGTTGCTATGACGCCATGCGCTTCATGCCGCCGCTGCACTACAGTAATACACTGGTATGATATATATACGAGTGTATTACTGTAGTGCAGCGGTGGCATGAAGCGCATGGCGTCATAGCAACCAATGACGCTGTCAGCAGGATGCCAGGCCGGGATACCATGGCCGTGTGTATTCAGCCTAATATAAAGCACAGCCATCAAGCCATACCAAATGTGGGAATGGGACTCTGCTGCCCCCTCCTTATCCTCCTTTGGGTTGATATTTGCTGCTATTCATTTTATGAACTTTTAACATGTGTATGTATTATACTCAATAAAGTACTATTTATTTGTAACCTGGAGGTTTATTGATGAATTTTTTGGTGGGTCCCCTTACATCATGACAAATGGTTACGGGATGGAAAGGGATCTGGTCTCCGCCATGGCCAGTGATTGGCTATGACAAAGTCAATCCGGATGTTTACAACGAGGAAGCCAAGCGGAGCAGCCCAGGCCTGGAAGAGAAGGAGCGGGGAGCCAGCCCTGGGAAGCTGGTAACTAAGCTTCGCTTCACAGGTCCGTCCAAGTGTGGGAGGGGGGGGGGGGAGACTTGCCCAATCCCTTTAAGAAAATGTAACCCTTCACCCATTATGCTTAGACAGCTACAAAGGTAATAAAGTCTAGCATAGGAGAGAAAGGCCTATTTTATTGAAACATCCACTAAAAGCCACTGTACAAGACAGAAAAATCACTGGTTGTCTGTTCCAGGCTATTAGTAGCCCTGAGTCATAGTTATCACTTAAGGCTACCAATAGCCTGAGTTCTTAAGTGGTAATTATTTTTTGGTCTTGTACAATGGAATTTTGAGGATGTTTCAATAAAAGCTGGAGATTTTTCTGCCTTTATCTCTGATGTTGAAATTTGTTTCCTTTCATTTGACTTGTGGTGTAATTCTACACTGCCGTGCATTGGAGGAACTTGTCTATGCTTAGTCTACTACTCCATGTGTCAACTTACTGTTAATTAGAGTAGTACATGAATGATAATTATATGTGTTCCCAAAGTGAAGAGAAAAAAGTACTGGTTAATGCAACATGTGGACATAGAAATAAGGGTTCATGTTTGTATCTGTTTATATGAGCAGTTGTATTGCCCAGACGCAAGCACAAACTTTTATTGTCGAGGCTAAAATGCCTGGGGCTGCCGCAAAGCAGAAGAAAACTTTGAAGTTTGCAAGTCCCATATGTTGATGAGTTCTCGTTTCTGGAGTCATTTTCAAGTGTGAGCATCAACAATCAGAACAAATATTTAGAACTCCGAACATTAATCTGTCTGTTGAATCACAAAGGAGTTCTTGAATGTCAAACATAAGCCGACCTAAGGAGGGAAGTGAACCTGAAGCCTTGTCCACATCACACTCCTCAGCTAATGGCCTGAAACATTTAACAATTGACAAAATTGGCCCCCGTCTACAAACATATGTTAATGTGCAATTTAAATGTTTTTTGAGGGGTGGCTTTCAAAACCTGCTCAAAACCATTTAAGGCAGATGTGACCCAGGGCTTGTACATCCTTGAACATTTTTGAGGTATAAAATAAACAGCTTTACTGAATATGGTATATATTTGTTGCCTTCATCCTGAGGGAAAAGTATCTAGTTATTTCAAGGGTTTTATGATAATTGTATTTGGATTTTTTTCATAATATTATTATGGCTTTCCCGCATATAGTTTGTATGTTCTCCTAGTGTTTGTGTAGGTTTACTCCAGGTACTCTGGTTTCCCCCGACAAAGACATACTGATAGGGAACTTCGATTGTGAGCTCTATTGGGGACAGTGAGTGATGATAATGTCTGTAAAGAGCACAAGAATATGTTGGAGCTATATAAGTATATAAATTATAATAATGCAGCTCTGACTCATGTGATGCTTGTATGGTTCCATATCTTATGATATTTTCATATACTCTGACTTTCTATTGACAAGTATAGTTTTTCTAGTTTTTTGCCTGGTTGAAAGTATTCCTTCATACCCATTTATTATTATTTAACTGGCTTATATAGCACAGACATACTCCTTAGCATTGTACAGAGATTGTCCTCACTCACATGAGTCCCTGAGGAGACTCGCACTATCTTAGACACTCATACTCTACAACCAAATTTAATGGGAAGCCAATTAACCTACCATTATGTTTTGAAGTGTTGGAAGAAATCCATCTAAGCAGAGTGATAAGATATAAACTCCATGCAGATATTGCCCCATTTGAACCGAGGAGCTTGTTTGATTTCCTTATATTGGTTTCATAAAATTGAACAGGTGGGAAGATCTAGACGACCACTGACCAGATATGACCCTCAGATGCCTTTGACTTCTCTCATGATCCTGAGTAGTTTTGTGTCACATTGATTTCTCTATAGCATTTGACTAGTGATAATTTGTTGTAAAATATCTGTGACCTTTTTGTGAAATCTTTTTGCAATTGACTTTTTGATTCTGTGTGTCAGTTCATTAATCATTAGCAGGCCACTCGTGTCTGGTTAATGTATTGTTTTCTCCTGCTAGATCTCCTCCGCACAAACTTAAATGATTAGCGTAGCTTGTTATATGTCTTATCCACTATGTAACAATACATATGCGCTCTTCATCTGCCACCATTTGTATCTTAAAAGCCAAAAGCCTCAGTACCAGTAAGCCTTTGGGTCTAGCAATGGTTCACTGACATATACCATTCTAGGCAGGACACGTCCTATAAGCCAGTAAGCCTCCAGGTTTTCCAAGCCTTTAGTGGTCTGAACTTTGCTGTTATCCTTTCCTTAAGGAGTGCTGATTAGTGACTTGCGGTATGGATGCTGATTTATCGCAGGGCAGAGTTGCCCCGTGGGGGTTGAGCAGAAACAGTCAGGCAGGAGTCCTGATTAAAAAGAGTAGTAATGAAGACAAATGATTCACAAGGAGTCAACAGCAAACCCATGCCCTGACATTTCCCACTGCTCCTCTGAGCTTTTTGAAGAGGAGTTGATGGTGGCCAAAGGACGTATTCCCCTTCTCCTGTTTATTTCTCATGGCACTGTTGAAATGTTTCTTTCCCTCCTGGGTGTTCTAAGTCTCACTTGTTAACTGCTTTTCATGCGGAGTGTAATTAACCCTTGACAGATAGTTAGCACACTCTCTTTATGAGGGTACCCAGTACATAAAAGAAGTTTTAATGTTCTGACCTGTTAAGCACTTAAGCTTCTTTGAGGAATTAGTGTGCCAACATAAGACATACAATTAGCATTGCTTAGCTTATGAGCCTTACACTTTTTAATTGATGACTCTTAAGCTACTTTCCCCATACTGTATTAAAAGTGTAGGTGTAATCATTTGCATTAATCATTATTATTCGAATCATCCTTGTGACTTATTAAATATGATTTTTCTATAATACCATTTTTTCTTTGTGTTATTTTGGTTGCTTTTCTTTCTTCTTATAGCTCCTGAATTCTGCTGTATTTCCATGACAAGTGCAAGTTCTCACATTATTAATGCAGGTTCCTATGTTTATTTGCTTTCTTACATCCTTCTACTGAACAGTGTTGGAGGTCCTAAAACCATACTGAAAACTTGAAATGGGTTCACTGTTTATCCATATCCATCACATTTGATCTCTCCTTCATCTAGACCCCCCCCCGCACGCTGATTTCATTGTGACATTGCACTTCACCTCTCATTCTATGCTTGTAATCAAACTTTATTTTTTACTAATGCCATTTAGACTCTTCATCAGCCAGATATGCAGTTTCCTTTTCCACTCAGCAAAACTTTTATATGCCGTATGCCCTCATCATTTCCTGCCTTGATTACTACAACTCTCTTTTAGCAGGGTTTCCTGCTGCAGAGCTTTGAAGTGTAATCAAATCGGTGAAGCAGAATATATGTCTAACCAATGCAACGTTTGTAGGAACATAAAATGAAAATCTGTTTAATGACCTGTTTTCCAGTTTCCAGCAGGTCCGACCATAGGTCTTGTAAATACAGAGAACTACCTTATTACCCTGATCCTGCTCTTCCGCACATGCATATGCCTTGTAAGGTATTTCCAGGATCCATTTAACTAGGCAATGTGTAGAATAGTTTTATTAGTTGTATGATCCCAGTAACCAAAAGACTGGGATGAAATGGTTTATCTCATTGAGGGATAGCAAAGTCTTAAATAGCACAGGATTTTTTCTCCTATCTCTTGGGGAGCATATCAACCTGTAGATGTCCTGGTCTTGTAACATTACCAGTGGTAAAATGTCCTTGTAATGTTTTTTTACTAGCTGATGTGCCCACAACATTGACCCAGATTTACTAATGTATCAGTGCCAAAAAATCTGTTTAAAAAGAGGCGCAAATCGGAGCATCTAGGGTTTCTACACTTTTTTCCAATATGCTTGACAAGGGGATGGGCTTAGCAGAAAGGGATGGAGCCTTAGATGTGCCATTTTGCACCAAAATTGTGCCACAATTCTGCAGTTAAAATCTGTCTCAAAGTAAGCAACCAATAGCTGGTATAGAGTCAAAGATATCAACTACTGCATCACATTTAACCTGAGCTGCTGTGATAAATATGGTGCAGGTCTAGTCTAGACAGCCTGTCTTAACTTATGCCATATTTAGGACTGGGCCATTGGTTATTGGCAATTCATCTGCCATATCAGGCTTAAAAATATTTTGCACTTTTGATCTCAATATTTATTGTAAATTGTCACCAAGTTGTTATATACAAGAAGAACTATTACTCCCAAAACCCCGACCGGCCTATAAAGGTAAGGTAGCCACAGTATTTATGCTTGCTTGACCTACAGCAGTGTGACAGGATTGTCATCTAATTTGTCATGAGTAAGGGCTAAAATTGAATTGTGCCCGAAACATGTAGACCTGCTTTCTTGTACCTGGATTTTATACTCACGTGATTATTGAATAAAAGCCTTTGGATTACCACAACTACAAGCTGGACAAAATCCCCCTTTTTTCTTCATACTTTGTATTTCTCCTGATTCGGGTGAAGGAGTTGTTCCGTGCTACACAGTGGAATCCTCGGCAGGTGAGAGCTGCTCAAATCTTTGACCTTTTTTATATAAGAAGAACTATTACTCCCCAAACCCCGACCGGTCTATTAAGGTAAGGTAGCCACAGTATTTATGCTTGCTTGACCTACAGCAGTGTGACAGGATTGTCATCTAATGTTTACATTGACACCGCTGTCCTCAAATACCTACAGCATCAATGAGTGTGACAGTTACAGCTACTAGAAGGATAGGGGATCTATGTTAAATGTACTACAGATCCTGTCACCACTCCTGACATTAATTAACTATTCTGGAGCGTGCTGTCTTAAACTGTACATTGTGGTGTTCCTCTGTTATTCAATCTAGAAATTAATGAATAAATTGACAACTGGGTGTTACCATTCCCTCTGTCACAAGGACGTGTCCATACACAGTTTGATATTGTCAGCACTGATTGGGTGTGAGTTTATTCTTACATATCTACAAGGAATAACAGAGAAACTGCATAATGTATAGTGTTTTAAAAGATGCTCCATAATTGTAATGTTATAGAGGATACAAGCAGTTACTGACATGGACATGTCAGGAGAGGTGACAGGTCCTCTTTAAACATTGTTATATATTTAAGTAATATGTATGGTTAATAGGCTACACAGTGTCGGACCTGCTGACAACACCCCTTCCCACAGTCGCAAATGTGCCACAAAAATGGCCACAGTAGTGGTGTAATTAGCTTGATAAATTTGCACCTAAGTGTTTAGAGTAAAGGGCCCTTTATATGGGCCGAGAATTTTAAAGATAATTGGTAACACTCATTAACTATAATCTGGCAGTGTAAATGTACAGCCGATTACTCCATGTACGAGAAAAATGCTCATTCATTGGGTAATCCGATAGTTTGTGTGTACACAAAAAAAGTTTGCCAGCAGTAGATGGGTAAACACGATTTTCTGCCGGCAAACAACTAGTCAGTATGGGGAAGAGTGATGGCATTAGCGACCGCTCCTCTCCATACTGTGGAGGAGATCGCTGCCTGTAAATGCAGCGGTCTCCTCCACCAGCGAGCAGCAGATTGTCAGAAAGGAACATGCTCTGTCGTCCCGTGTAAAGGGTCTTTTACTTGGATGCTCGTTGCTTACAGTCCTTCCCTCTTATTACAGTAATGTCTTTACCCATTATATTGGCCTCTTTCCGTTCAGTTGCCAGACATCAGCCTTGGACGTGTTACTTTTGCTTCAACTTTTCTTGCATATGGAACAATTTGTGTCAACGAAAAGGGGGAAATGGTGAAACTCAGATTCAGTACAATATCTCCACCAATCTCCTTGGTGCCGAGGGTCTTTGCATATCATTTGGTTTAGCAAAGTTGTAGTGTGTCAATCCTTTGTTATGGGAAAAACATGTTGTAACATAGGGCTTCTGCTATGTAGAATTTAAAGCAGAGCTTCATAGCACCTGGCACTTCATTATGTACAAGGGATTTACGTTTGCCAGGTGCCTATGTGCCTGCTATTTGCACACACAAAGCTGACAGCTTTGTAAGGGTGTCAATGTTCTCGGCTAATAAATGAGTAATGTTAACAAATGGTTTACTACAATACAAATGATGGCATAATCTATTAATGCTGATCACACATTTACTTGCTTTCATGCCAGTGTAACATTTTCATCACACTGGTTTAATCTCTATTGCACTTTGGTAATTTCTGTAAATGTGACATCTTTAAATTGATACCATATGATTGAGCTTGTTATTACTATTGTATTAATCATTAAAGGGTTTTCCGATCTTGAACATGCATGGCATATCCATAGGACCCCCTCTCAGACTGTATCCAGAGTGGGGTCCCACCAATTTACATGGAGTCCCCCAACTGCTGTCCTCTAACAGCTGTAAATGAAGAGTTGGCTGCATGTCTAGAGTAAAACACACATATACCATCCAATAGCAGCTCTGAATGGAGAGAATAGTGCATGCCATAAATGTCTAAGATGGGAAAATCCAGTTAAGGAAAGCTTTACTTTACAAATATAACTATGTTTTTTAGCTCAGAATATTATTATGCTAAAAAAAAACTTTTTAGATCACCTTTATAATAGCCAGAATTTTACAGTTAGGCTCCATGCACACGACAGTATCTGTGTCACGTTCCCTCCCGTGACAGAGGTGAGAAGATCGGATAGACTTGCTGCACGTGAGGCTTTCTGACAGGACTCTCTGTTTTCCTCTTTGTATGTTTGAGTTTTGAAACGCAATCCAGTGTTGCCATGTTTTGTGAAGATTGAATACTGTACCTCTTAGAGATGCTGTCAGGTCCTCCATTCTCATGACCTCCGGAAGTTTGTAGATCCACATTGCTATTGTGGGAGCAGATTTTGTTTCCACATGCAAGGGATACATGCTCTTGGGGCATTCACCATATGTCGTACCACCAACCTCCTGTATGTTGACATGGGGATCTCGCTATGATGGAGTAGGAAGAATGCAGGTGACTTGGGGAGAGCATGATTAGTGAATTTAGATGTGATGCGCCACACCTCATGCCAAATGCTGGCTAGCATGGGACACTCCCAAAAAAGATGTAAAATCGATCCTCTGTTTCTCCCACAACGCCAACATAGCGGTGAGACTGAAGGAAAGACAGAATGTAACTTGGTAGGGACCCTGTACCACCTGGATAGGACCTTAAAATCTGTTTCTTGTTTATTGCTGGCTATAGAGGTCTTATGTGTTATTGTGGAAAGGCATTCTGTTCTGTTGACAAGGTAAGCCTTAGGTCACTTTCCCAGTTATCTTTTGTGTTTTTCTGTGCAGCTATGGATACTGTTTCTGCACTGGTCGATCGTATCCAGGGACTGTCTTTGGAGGTAGCTGACCTCCGTATGGCTGTTGCACAATTTCTGAGACCACAGGCAGTGGGTTCCGGCAGCGGGAACCAAGCCTGTCCTGAACCTAAGGTCCCTCTCCTGGATAGGCTTTCCGGGGACAGTGACAACTTTGTTCGGTTCAGGGAGTCGTGCAAATTATATTTTATACTACGTCCTAACTCTTCTGGGAACGAGAGTCAAAGAGCGGGGATTATTATTTTATTACTTAAAGGCAGGGCCGGTTCTAGGTGAAATGGGGCCCTAGGGCGGAAAACAATAAGGGGCCCCCCCACATGGCACACAATAGAATTATATATATATAGTAGTAGTTGTGGCCGGTGCTGGGGGCCCCTAAGGAGTCGGGGGCCCGGGGGCAATTGCCCCCCTTGACTCTATGGTAGCACCGGCCCTGCTTAAAGGTGATGCTCAGTCTTGGGCTTTCTCCTTGCCAACCGATCACAATCCCTCCGGTCGGTAGAGGAATATTTCACAGCTTTGGGACTTACTGTATTTACGATGACCCAGATCGGGTTTCCCTGGCCGAATTTTAGTTGCGTGGTTTGCGGCAGGGAGAGCGTTCTGCAGAGTCCTTTTGCTCTGAATTTAGGAGGTGGGCAACTGATACGGAGTGGAATGACCCAGCTCTCCGTAGTCAATTCTGTCAAGGGCTGTCTGAGAACCTGAAGGACGCCTTGGCATTTCACGAACATCCAGAAACATTGGAGGGGCCATGTCTCTGACTGTACGTATTGATAGATGCCTGAGCATAATATCTAAAGTTCCTCTCACCTGGGACGTACTATCATATGGGGAAGCGGTCTCTTCTGACACTCTGGGTAGAGTCACTTGAGCTTATGTCTGGTGATCAGCCAATGCAATTGGGGCAGGTCACTCCCGGACCAGGTGATAAAAACTTTAGGGTTAAGAAAAGACTTTGCTTTTTCTGTGGCAAAGGAGGACATTTTGTTAAAATATGTCCTTATGTTAAACATCAAGGTGAAAAGGGAAAAATAATAATCTGAGAATGTACTTTTGTCATTTACCAATAGTACCCGATTTCTCCTGCCTGCTAAGATAGCGCTAGACTCCAAAACTGTGGAAATGGAAGTATTTATTGACAGTGGGGCAGGGGTTAACCTAGTGGATGGCCAGTTTGTCCGTATGCATGGTTTGACAACAAACACATTAGACAAAAATATGCGTTTGCGATTGATTCCGCCCCTCTCTCTCAAAAGTGTCTGTCTCAAATGGGGCAGGACATTCACCTAAAGGTGGGAGATTCTCATATTGAATCCATTTCATGTTATGTGCTGGAGTGTTTGCCTGCTCCTCTTGTGCTAGGTTTACCATGGTTAACCCTGGTAACATACCCTTACCATCGATTGGCAAGCGAGAAAGATTCTCTATTGGAGTGATTACTGCCTTGAAAACTGTCTCAGAACGTTGCTTTCTGTTCTAACTACTAAAATGTTACCTTCTTTCCTTTTGGATTTTTCTGATGTTTTCTTTGAGGGTAGAAACCAGGAGTTGCCTCCTCATCGGGAGTATGATTGACCTATCAACCTTATTCCCGGAGCTAGATTGCAAAAGTCTCAGTTGTATAATCTTTCTGGACCCGAAAGAGTAGCCATGCGAGAGTATATCACCAAGAGTTTGGCTAGAGGTCATATTAGACCATCCAAATCACCAATGGCGGGGGAATTTTTCTTAAAAAAAAAAAAAAGGATGGAACTCTTAGGCCATGTTTGGACTTCCGTAAGCTTAATCGTATCCCTATCCGTGATCCTTATCCCCTTCCTTTGATCCCAGATTTATTCATTCAGATTGTCGGGGCCAAGGTGTTCTCTAAGTTGGATTTAAGGGGGGCATATAATCTGATAAGAGTCAAGGAAGGGGAGGAATGGAAAACTGCCTTTAATACTCCTGAGGGTCATTTTGAGAATCTGGTCATGCCTTTTGGTTTGACCAAAGCTCCTGCTGTTTTTCAACACTTCATCAATGACACCTTTCATCATTTGGTGGGCAGGTTTGTGGTGGTTTATCTGGGTGATATTTAAATGTATTCTCCTGTTCTGGAGACACATGAGGATCATGTGAGACAGGTCTTACAGATCCTAAGAGAGAATAAATTGTATGCTAAGATGGAGAAGTTTGTGTTTGCGTTCCCAGAATTGCAAATCCTGGGGTACCTACTCTCATCTTCGGGTTTTCGTATGGATCCGGAAAAAGTCTGTACTTTGTTGGACTGGGATCGACCCAAAGATCTGAAGGGGTTCATCTATCTCATATCTGTCAGTCTCTCTTTCATCTATCTGTCTATCTCATATCTATCTATCTAGTATAAATAATATCATTTTAATTAATTTTTGGGATCCATTAACATCACATTGAAAGTGATTTTATCTATTTACTTTTGGTGGTTTCTGTGGGCAGTATTAGAGGATCTTGATGTAAGCAGATCTGTATTTGCCCACATTTCATTGTGAATATAGGGAAGCATTTTCCCAGTATATTGTTAGTACATAATTCAGCAGCCGACAACCACTCTGTATTTGTCTATACTTATGTCTTCATTGTACTGTGCTCTAGTAAACATAGGTACAGTAATGGGCCCAGGGTTTGGGAGACGTGTGATCTGGGAGGCTGGGATGCATTAGCCTGCTTTGATCTCTTTGTCTTTGTGCAGTTTAGTCCAGAGTTGTTATTGTTAGCATTTCTTACTGACAATGACAGTGATTATTTTTTATAGCCATTTGCACCCTAACATAGAGGGCATAAAAATAATTGTAGAAAGTGTTGTGAATACAATAGAGACGAGTGACTACAGAGTGAATTGATTCAATGCATCCTGAGCTTTGATATGTACACTTTTTCATAGAGACCGTATTATTATTATTATTTTATTATTTCTTTTTACGAGGAAGGAAGTAGATTCAGGATATTTAGATGAAGATCACAAGAGCCAACTATAACAGTGTTAGATATATCAATAGTTTTACAGCTTTGATTTTTTTTGTTTGCATTGTTCAAAGGGCTTTCTCACCAATTACAGCAATGTACAAAACTTCCCATTCAGAATGTGATACAAAGGGGAAGCCATCCTGTTTTTTACTTGCCCTTTAGATTTAAAGGTGCCATATTTAGCCTGGGTTTAGGTTGAAAAGCAATAAAAGAAACAACTCAAAATACTTTATAGTATACCAATATTGTATATAGTATACTATTATGTACTACGTACTGTACTATTGACCTCAATATTCGCACATTCACACATAACTTGTGATATTCAAACTAGATAGCCTGTGAACATTGATATGGATGTTGTTTTTGATGCTCACCATTCCCCCTTAACAACACTGAACAGGGCCATGACACAGGCAGAAGGTGTTATCATGACTTTGACATCTAATGGCCCCTTTACACAGATTGACTGAGCAGGCAATTATCGGGAAAGAACCCTTAGTTCCCGATAATTGCCTGCTGATCAGAGGAGGCGAGAGCTCCCAATTTATGGGTCCTTAAAGGGGTTGGGAAAGAATGAGGGTGGGGCGTGTTTGTCAAACCCCCCTCCACCTTTTAGCTAGACCTGTAAAGGAAAGATTACTTACCTGCTTCCCACTGCTGGCTCCTCGCTCCTTCTCCAGGCCTGCGATGTTCTGCTGGCTTTCCTCGATGTTAACATCTGGTTTGTCATAAGTGACCGGCTTCCCTTACGCCATGAAAAATGGTCACATGACACAAGGGCAGCTGGTCTTCCCAGTGGTTGGCGGCGGTGATGTGAAACCAGATGTTAAGAATTGCAGGGCTGGAGGAGAAGGAGCAGGGAGATGGTGGTGGGAAGCAGGTAAGTTATCTTTCCTTTACAGGTCTAGTTAAATGCTGGGGGTTTGCGTCCCCGTCCCACCATCCCTATTCTTGCACAACCCCTTTAATTGCAAGTTCTGATACTGCAAAAAGGAATTAAATGAGTTGTCACATGGCAACAACTTATCCCCTTTTCACATGATGGGGAATGAGTGTGTGATTGGTGGTGCTTCAACCGCTGGGACCTCCACCAGTCACTAGAATGCATCCATTTCTGCTTCTCCTTTCAAACATGAAACATGGGCCCCGTTCTAGTGATCAACAGGGGCACCAGGGGTCATTTTGATATGTGTAATATGAATTAAGACCTGCACACAATGCCACTGACTCCAACCACTACTAGTTTTCCTTCAGTACATGGAAGAGAACTATAGCAGACTTCCCTTTGTTTCTTGAATGTGTCAATAAATGGGTTTCTTCTTTAAGTTTAATGGATTTGCAGCTCTATAGTCCCAAAGTGTTTTATAATCGCCAAGAAACACAGCACCGTTTCAAGTGCTTTTCATTTGTAGAAAATTAAGACGTCATTAATGAAAAGACAATGATACGTTACTTTCTCTGTAGACAAAACCACACTATTTATTCTGAGGCTGAAACAAAAGTGGGGATTTTATGTTTAAAATTTATGGAAAGTATTAAAATATGTAATTAATTTACACATTTCCCTCATTCGGTTCCAAAGTTCCTTTCAGTTGTGATTTTTCACACAATATATATAATAATAATTGTTTGGTTGCTTCTACAAAATTCTACTATTTAACTTACTGCTCAAGCCTGCACAATAGCCAATATATATCTATATATATAATATATTCTGGAAAGCGGCTGAACTTCTGGGTGTTAGCAGAATTACTCTGAGGCAGATCTCATCACACTAGTCAGAATGTGTCACTGTCAGACGCCCACTAATTATGAGGAGATTTATGGCTGCATTAGGTAAATGTCACTTCATTACAGTGGCCTGGAATAAGAGCAGGGTTTGCTCTGAGTTAGAACCATAGGCACATCCTAGAGTGTATTCAAGCAAACCATAGGCTTCATGTTTCCAGAGGCATTCGTCTTGTAACATCTTAAAACATGTTATGGAAACATATAATCTGAGGTTCAGTTCGCCCTGAGATCTTAAGTATACTAATTCCAATAAGATTTGAGCACCCTCAGTTCAGAGGGTGAAGCCCAGTAAACCTTTAAAGCTGGGGTTCTCCAGGTAATGATTTTGAATTAAAGGGTACAGGTATCAGGCAATTCACAACGTGTTGTGATCCATACATGTGTTGTTCTTGGCAAATTACTGCATTTTCTACTTAAAACTTAGGTTTTACTTATAATCATATTCATGGTGTATGCTTTATTAATTATTTTGTACCATTTAATTCAAATAGTTGTCCTTCGTAATTTTTGCTGTAGGTTTACCAAGAAAGAGGACCTGTCACCTCTCCTGACATGCCTGTTTTAACCAAGGGATTAGGTCATGTGACTTTTTTATGGAGCAGATCGTTATGCACGTGACAATACCTAATATATATACTTTTTTTTATTTTTTTCACTTTAGCACAATAATAGCAGTTTAGAAGCAAAAAATAATCATATTTTAGTGTCTCATGGTCTGAGAGCCATAGCTTTTTTATTTTTCTTTCAGGTAGGGTCTCGTTTTTTGCGGAATGAGGTGACGGTTTTATTGATACCATTTTGAGGGGCATACTGCCTTTTTGATTGCTTGGTGTTGCACTTTTTGTGATGTAAGGTGACAAAAATTGCTTTTTTTTATGGTGTTTATCGGACAGGGGGGATCATGTGATATATTTATAGAGCTGGTCATTACGGATGCGGCAGTGCCTAATATGTGTGGGTTTTGTTTATTTTTTTTCAGTTTTTTATTATAAAATTAGGGGAAAGGGGCGTTTTTTTTTCTTTATTAATTTTATTTAAAACTTTTTTTACTTTACTTTATAACA
Source organism: Bufo gargarizans (assembly GCF_014858855.1). Taxonomy (NCBI): domain Eukaryota; kingdom Metazoa; phylum Chordata; class Amphibia; order Anura; family Bufonidae; genus Bufo; species Bufo gargarizans. The sequence goes on from NC_058082.1 coordinate 287,889,225, forward strand.
TTCACTTTTGGGGGTCTAATCCTCTCTGCAATGCATTACAATACATCTGTATTGTAATGTATTGCCTGTTCGTGTACTACAGTGAGTAGTACACGAACAGGTTGCCTAGGAGACCCAGTTTGAGGCTATATCTCCTCGGCTCCTGTAGAAGGCAGTTCCGTCTGCACGGCATCGGGCTGCCTTGTGTAGCATTGGGTCCCCGCCACAGCAGCGCGGGGACTCGAGGCGATCGTTCACCTGACACAAACCTCTTCTATGTCGCGGTCAGCGCGGACCCCGGCATTGAAGGGGTTTATCCCCTGGCATCTGCTTTTACAGCGATGCCGGTGGATACAGCAGGGGCCCGGCTACCACGGACTGCTGGGCCCCTGCAGTGATCTCGCGCACACCGCACCGCTTGCCCGCAGGATCACTATGACGTACTATTAAGTCAAATTGCAGGAACTCAGTGGTTCCCATGACGTAACAGTACGTCAAAGGTCGGGAAGGGGTTAATAACTACTTGCATTCCCCATGTAATAACAATTCTGGAACATCTTTTGTGCCATTCCTCTATTATTCCTGTGAGATCTTTATAAATTAATGTCCACTAGTCTGCAATAAAGGTCCAGTTGTATGTTACTAGTTGGGAGGATAGCCACACACAGTCAGACACTGGCAACACTGAGTGGATAGTGGGAGACTGTGTAGGGGCACCCCCTCCAGCTGTTAACACCTAGCTGGACCTTTTTTGCAGACTGCTGGCAATTTATTATACATTTCTAGTAGCACTAGTAGAGGGATGGCACATACATTTTTGTTTGTTATTACTTGGGGAATGCAAGTAGTTAGTAAAATAGACATAACAGGAAAAGGTGACAGGTCCGGTTTAAAAAGTAGTGCTAACAAAGTTAATATTAGCCCATTACAAACATATATGAAACAAAACAGAGTAATACATAATTGTGCTTTTAAGAATAGGGATCTTGTAGGACACAGGCAAGTCAGGGTAAAAGGAGAACAATTTCTATGACTTGTGCACAATTTCCCAGTGGAAAATAAAATCTGCAAGAAACTTTCATCTCTGAATATTCAGCATGTTTCTGACCATGCACTTGACCCAGGTTCCTCCTAACTCCCCCATACACATGCGTACTCAGCTTGGCCATGTTTTTGATTGCCTTATCAACTGTCAGTGATTCATAGACGTGTGCTGTATGTGTTCTCTGCAGACAGCACACGTACCCATTCATTTTAATATGCGTATTCACACATCCGTGTTTTAGCATGTTTTTTTCAACAGGTGCAACACACTGTAGGGATCTCTCAAATAGTCCCCAAAGTTAGACAACCCCTTTAATGGCCCCTTTATATCAGAAAACATCTCAGACTACTGCAGAAATATTTTAATAGAGCAGTAGAGAACGTAGGACTTATTTAGAGTGCTGTTGAATCACAGAGATTCACTTTAAATATTATATTTATTTTAATAGGTGAGGTATGCAATGAGGTATCTCCCAACGAAGAGAACCATCTCACCAGCAACACCTTTGGGAACTGGCTCCCTATGAGTCACAATCCAACTTTTCAACGCGCCTTTAGATTTGACAAGGGAATATAGCCAAGCCAGATATCCATCTGTAGACAGCTGTTTGGAGGTGCTCGTCCTTTGTCAGAGTAGTACAGAGTAGGATTCTGGCTGGCTTAGTGGCTTATGCCTTGGAAGAATCTCGCCAGCGCCACCTATTGGAAGCGGCTCCCTATGAGTCAAGATCTAACTTTCCAACAGGCCTTGGGATTTGATATAGGGAGATGGAGATACCTCTTTGTGTATTAATTTCCCTTCCGGTAAGTCTTCATACAGGACTGGTCTCTTTAAGAAGATGTAGCACCCTGCCTAAGCCTAATAGGTGAGGTAATAAGGCAGAAACATTTTTATAAGGCATGCAATGAAACGGTATTATATACTTTATAATTAAACATTTTAAATAGCAAGAGATTGAAGTGAAATATTTGGACACATTCTTCTCCAGACATTTTAGTGCTCTCTACTACTGCCGTGTGCAGACAACTTTATATCAGCACAGTATACCGACTACTAAAGCTGCAGTCCCTCTTCCAATTTCTAGAAATACATCTTTATATGACATCAATTTATTCAAGCGCTGGCTTGAAGATAATGAGTGTTTTACCATGCCTATGGTCTGCACACTTCTTTCCCTTTTTCCTGCTTATTTACAGCCTAGGACTTTTCTCCAATTCCATATTGATATTACAAGTTGATGCTTTCTCACAAACGGTCAAACCAACCTCTAAGAGCTCCTTGTAAGTCATGGTAGCTACCTGCAGAACGCTTGCCCTTTCCCTTTGGTATGAATTAATAAATACAAAGACATCCTTCCTATGAAATTTTAAAACTTTTCTGTTCTCCTTGACAAGACACCCTAAATAATTATGCATGATCATTATAAATATCGTATTACAGCATCTGGATTCTGCATGATTTAGACGAGTTCTGTAGTTTGTTATACACAGGCTGGAAGATCAAATAACCCTCTTTCCTCTTCATTGTAAAAACCATCCATCTTACAACAGTGACCAATCATAAAATGTATAGTGATTTATAGTGCTATTTCTGTCTGAAAATAGCCGCTCTGGTGATGGCATATTTCTGCTCAGAAACAAACACTTGAGGTGCATTTACAGGGAAGGAGTATCGGTAAGGTGTGGATGAAAACAAGGGCTGTATTACACTGCAAGATTTCACATACTATTGTTGGGAAGGAAGCGTTCCTTCCTGACAATTGCCTGCTTGTCAGTGGAGGAGACCCCCTCCACAGTATGGGGAGAAGCAATCGCTAATGCCATTATTCGTTCCCATACCATACAGAATCATTATTTGCCGGCAGCAGAGCGTGATTGAGCAGATGACACAATCTGCCGCTGGCACCTGCTTAAAGATTGTGATTGCTCGATGAATGAGCAAATTGGGTAATCGGTGGCAAAATTACACAGGCAGATCAACGCTACTGAGCTTCCTACGAATGCTTGTTGCCGATGATCTGTCTGACAATCGCTAGGTCTAATACAGCTCTAAATTTGACATGACCAGTTTATGACAAAATAAGTTATTGTTCTAATTAGCTGCAGTTTATTGCTTCCCATCTCAGACATGTGTGGCATATACATATTTGAGACCTGCGCCTATCTCTAGATCCTGTCCCCCCCTCCGCCACCCCAAACCGTATCCAGACTGGTCGCATGGTTACTACCATCCAGAAATGATGATGTTCAGCAATCACATGAAGGTGAAGGCCATTGGCTGTAGTCGTCATATGATGATGAATGAGATGCCATCATGGTGGGGACATGACCAGCAGCAGGAGAGCTGGATATAGATATAAGTGAGTTTAGCTGATTTTATTATTTTATATGGTTTCCTGCTTATAGCCACTTTTTAAAATATCTTGGACGACCCCTCTAAGTTTGCTCCCACCACACTGTACTCCTCCGACTACCTCAGCTGTGTATAGGTAATGGTTGCATAATTTAAAAAGAATACAGTGAAGAAGAAGAACCCACAAATGTGGATTCACTTTGCTCATCCATACTTATTTAGGCGGCAGTCACATCACCACTATTTATTCCTATTATTTTGTTCCTTTCTCGGTGCCAAACAATGAAAATAATTGCAGGATTCAGCACATACCTGACCCGAATGGAACCCACTGACTATAATGGTTTCCATTAAGGAGTCTGGAATTTAAGCGGAGAAAAAATACCAGCATGCAGGACTTCTATTAACATGGAATCTATCATGTAGGCCCCTGATGGAGCCTTTGATTCAGATGTGAATGAGCCCCTACAACATAACCGGGCACCCGTCCTTATGAATATTTGTTTTATCTTTTATTAAACTAGAACAGACCTTAACTGTCACTGGGAAACATTGAAGCTTTATAGATTAAACTGTTCTGATTTCCTTGTATCACATTGGTGGGTGCATGAGCTATATACAGTATAAAAAAGACATGTTTCCAACTGTGTGTGTTTCTTGTTAAAATAATTTAGGCAGGGTGCTGGCTCTCCTTAGAGAGACCAGCTGTATATGGAGACTTATTTTCAATGCTCCATGGGGAAAAAATATGCAAACTGTATTTTCCAGGGAGTGACGTAAAACCATCTGGTTAGTGCCACTTTCTGGAAATGGCTCCTTATGAGTCAAAGTTTGACTTTTTAAGAAGACAAGGGAACATGACAAGGGAAAATAGCCAAACCAAATATGCATCCATAGACCGCTGTTTCAGGGTGCTTGTCCTCATCAGTACAGAGTAGGATGTTGGCTGGCTGAGTGCAATGCCTTGAATGCAGCTTAAGCAGGGTGCTAGATCTCCTTAAAGGGCACCTATCAGCAGATTTGTACCTATGAAACTGGCTGACCTGTTGCATGTGCGCTTGGCAGATGAAGGCATCTGTGTTGGTCCCATGTACATATCACAGATGCCCTTTAAACAAACCTGCTGTGTATGGAGACTTACTGGCAATGCTCCATGGGAAAAAAAATGGAAAAAGGTATCTCCCAGGGAAAGACAGCCATCTCTATAGTACCATCTTTTGAAAGAGATTCTCTATAAGTCAAAGTCTGACTTTTTAACAAGCCTTGGGACGTGACAAGGGAAAATAGCCAAACCAAATATCCATCCATAAACAGCAAGATGGTTCCCTTTCTCTTGGAGATACCTCTTTGCATACTGTTAAAGTAGTGTAGTAATATTTAAATGACTCTTGGTGAATGAGAGCACTGTGCTGTTTAAACATTGATATTGCTAATAATGTGCTTTTAGTATCAGGTTACTGTACGTAGTAAGCCATAGAACTATGTTCTGCAGTATGTATCTGCATTGCAACATGCAGCAATTAAGTATGATAAGCGATCAAGACGCTATGACATTTCAGGGTCACTACAAATTACTGCACTAATGTACATGCTGCCGGTCTCAAGACCTTGAAAGGACCATTTCTGAGACTGGATACTTAATCAGAACTGAGTATCTACTAAGGATATACTAAGGACAGGAAAGGATTTCTGTTTCTTTGAAATTGGCGACTGTTTTCAAGGAACACAATCCTTCTCAATATGACATACTTTGATGAGATTGGTCACTGACTACAGTCCTATAATTATCAGTACATTAAAACTAATTTCGGGTGCAGTATGGTTACCCTTCAGTTTGGTCTTAAGGCATATCCAATAGTTTGCACCAGAAAGATGATTTCCTTTCTTGGACATACCTCATTGCATATTATTTTACCATGGAGCATTGCCACTAAGACTGGTCTCCTTAAAGGAGTTCTCTGGGAATGATTTAAAATGGCCATCAGCAACCTGTCCTAGATTGTGAGCAGGACTTGTTGCCTACACTTGCAGAGCTGCCTAGAGGAAGATGGGCAGGGCCTCCCTACACACTGCACTCTGGTGTTTGCATATACTACACATTGGTGAGCGTTCCTATCAGGCTGCTCAGCATGATGGCATATCATAGACAGGATCACCTTATAACCTTCTATTGTGGGGCAGTGTAGTGAGGTTCCATCCCCCTAGGCAGCTCTGCTTGTGGTGGCAACCAATCCTTCTCACATTCTAGGACAGATTGCTGGCAGCCTTTTTAAAAATTCACAGAGAACTCTTTTAAGGAGAGTCAGTACCTCCCCAAGCTGTATCTTCTCCTATAGTCACAATAGTATCAAAACTGCACACTGTACAGTTGGCTATATATTCAGTATAAAGAAAGGTCTCGTAAGGAGTGTGTACACCAGAAATCTGACATTACCATAAATTGCAGGACATAACTATAAATAAGCGAATGAAACTCACATAGTTCTCAAATCAGCCGATTTCTGTGTGGCTGAGAACTAGTGTTTTGGTGTAATTCTTAGATTTGATTAATTAACCACAGACCAAACGCTTCCTTCTAGCTTCATTGTTGGACAAACAGCTGGCGGGCAACGTGGCTTAAAACGGAGAGAGGTATCTAACTCCTGCGACAGCTAACCATACACATTGGCATTGTTGTAGAGCAGCCTGGCTTCCTCGTGTTGTTCCTCTTAGTCACAAAAACTGTGAGGATGTAGCCAGTAATTGGAAGCAGATGCAGCGAATGCTTTGTAACCAGACTGTTATTTTAGCCTACGCTCATAGGTTTTTTAATACCACTTTGACCTGACTTTGAAACATTCTCAAAATACTTCACTTTAATACCCATTTCTTTTCTTTTGCAATTGTGCTCCAGATTGATAGTAGCATAGGGACGGCTGTGCATTTTTTATTATAACGCTTCTTTTTTTCCATCACAGAGGTGGGAGTAATGTAAGAACATGCCAAGTGTTAAGACAATAACCTATCATATTGTAAATAAGAGGACCTTATTAAATACCCACAGATGGAGCAGGTCTGGGACCCGCTCCTATCTCCAGATCTGGGCTCCCGAAATGAAGGAGAGCACACTCTGCATGCATGGTGTATTCTCCATTCATTGTTATGCGAGTTTCGAAAAAATAGCCAAGTGAACGCTCTTGGCTATTTTCAGCAGTCACATACTGGTGAATGGAGAGCGCAACGCGCAAGAACGACACCTCTCTATTCACTGCTATGGAACTGCTGGAAATAGCTGGACCAGCCCTTGGCTATTTTTGGAACTCCCATAGCAGTGAAAGGAAGACGGCCATGTATACGCGGTTGCTCTCTCTTCACTTCTAGTGCCCCATTTTGGAGTTGGAAGCAGGTCCCACCCTCCCACCATATCCAAGCTACAGTCAGGTCCATAAATATTGGGACATCAACACAATTCTAAAAATTTTGGCTCTATACACCACCAGAATGGATTTGAAATGAAACGGACAAGATGTGCTTTAACTGCAGACTGTCAGCTTTAATTTGAGGGTATTTACATCCAAATCAGGTGAACGGTGTAGGAATTACAACAGTTTGCATATGTGCCTCCCACTTGTGAAGGGACCAAAAGTAATGAGAAAGAATAATAATCATAAATACAACTTTTCGTTTTATTTCAATCCATTGTGGTGGTATATAGAGCCAAAAATGCTAGAATTGTGTCGATGTCCCAATATTTATGGACCTGACTGGTGTATACCATCAGAGTCTCATATGGGACAACCGCTTTAAGGTTGCTTCCAGACGTAGCTGGGAGTGTATCATGGAGGGACTTTTTGAAGTCAGTTTTGCTTTGAATTTCAGTTAGTGAAAGGAGCAACAAACTCACAGAACTTTTGCCTCTTTAAACCTAACACTTTGTGGTCTAGAAATGCTAACCCCTCAACCGTTAATTTTTTTTGCATCTCTAAAAAGTTGAAGTAATAAATCTGGCATTAACCTTAGGGCTCATGCTCATGAACGTATATATTTTGCGGTCTGTAAAAAATGGATAAGCAAAAAATACGGATGACGTCCGTGTGCATTCCGTATTTTGCAGAACGGAAGAGCTGGCCCCTAATAGAACAGTACTATCCTTGTCCGTAATGCGGACAATAATAGGAAATATTCTATTTTTTTTGCAGAATGGACAAACGGAAACAAAATGCACACGGAGTAACTTCAGTTTTTTTATGCAGACCCATTGAAATGAGTGGTTCCGCTTATGGCCCACAAAAAAACGGAACGGACACAGAAAATACGTTTGTGTGCATGAGCCTTAATTAACATATGTTACAACACCTACTTACAAATGTTACAACAAATGTTACTTGCGCCAAAATAAGCATTTTTGGTTTTCCAGAAAACTGGAAGACTTCTCATCTCCACATTTTTTTTTGGGCGGGCAAAGAACAACATGAAATTTATGTGTTTTTTTAAAAGCGTTTTTAGTCACACAAAGTCTGTGGGAAAGGGTCTGAAAAAGTCACACATCTGGATGTAGTATTTCTTTCTCAAAAAAAAACTAAATGCAAAATAAAATAAAAAAAATCTACGTGTGCATCCACCCTAAATTTTAGGTGTATGACGCCATTGCTTTCTTTGATGTTGCTCTGTACATGTGTGCTAGGTTTATTATCAGTCATTTGTATGGCACCAACATGTAATGCATTCCCATTAAGTTATAGGAATTAAAGGGGCTGTTCAGCAGATAACCAAAAAGGCTCATAATGAGTTAAACAAAATAAAACAAGCAGTACTTACCACAGTTGTCCATGGTTGCTTTTGTTCTGACGCTTTCCAGGTCCCCATGCTGGTTTTTGCTTTCTGGCTTTCAATGTGCATGAAATTCTTGTTCACCCAATCACTGGCTTGGCAAAACGGGTATTTCCGTCGTATTAAGAGACATGAGGAAGCAGAGACAGCAAGTGATAAAGATCCGAGGTGAGTATTGCTTGTTTTACTTTGTTTACCTTTATTGCACCCTTTTTTCAGATTTCTTTTTAATCCACCACCAGCCCCACCAGGGTTACAAGAGAGGAATGTTCTGAGCAGAGAGCACAGGTTATATACCTTTGTGGCCAGCTTTTGGAATTGTATGGTATCCTTGCCTCATAGTACCTCCATCACAGAAAGGCCAAGGAAAACCCCTTGCCTCATGAGCAACATGGGATGTAGTTGTAACATTTAAAACACCATTGCCCTTCAGTCAGTTTCAGTGCTAACTATATGAGACTTAGGCCAGAGTAGCGTCCGTATTTCATTATTTATGCCGTGTGCTTCTTATTAATTTGTTAGTTTATGCCAGTTCATTTGTTAGTTTATACATAGAATTACTGTGCCTCAGTGTTAAAGTACGGTGTAATATATTGTTGTGCTTATCTTGTTCAACCGCTGCAATGTACATAGTTAATCTGTTACATCACTGATACAGTTACTGTACTCTATGGCCAACAGACAGTTGCCTGGGCCCTCCGAAGGAACGAGCAGTATCAAAAATGTTGTTGTAGTCGGCACAAGTAGCAGCAGAAGAAGATATGGTGGTAGCAGCAGCCACAGCAACAACAGGCCAGAGCTGCCAGTGTCATCGGTCATGTTTTGACCAACATCCAGCTGTACTGGAATAGTTGACTCGCTCTTCAACATCATCTCAAGTGACATCAGATACACACGACCAGGAATCGGTGGTTTCTTCTGACACCGTTGGCATGGTCCAGGAACTGCCTCTGTGCCCTCATCTGTCCTGAACCTGCCTCTTGCTTTTGCTGCTCCTTCTGCCAGCTAAGTAATGATAGTTGCCAGCTCTGCTCTGCTTTTCCGAGAGGATGAGCTTTGTGAGGACGGTCAGCAGTTACAGGCTAACACAGACTTTCAGGCGAGGTCGACTTCAGACTCCTCTTGGCGAGCAACTACCAATGATGACCAACAGTCAGGTGGGAGCAGATGTTTTAAAGTTGCTGAGGCATGTTAGCGTGGCGGTATGTAGGATGTGTGGGCAGAAGGTGAGGCGCAGCCAGGGTGCTAATGTTGGTACAATGTCCCTGCATCAACATATGGAGCATCACTATAAAGTGGCGTGTGAATACCGTGTGACTCGATTAGTGTTACAGCCTGATGCATCAACTGCTGCATCTCCCACCGTCCCGCACCATCTCTCCAGCAGTCAGGGCTCAACAAAGTCAGCAGAAGGAAGTTGTCATTCCTTCCCATTGACTTTAATGTTGTCTATGGCTCCTGATCCTCCTCCTCCTCGTCAGTTATGTTATAATTTTGTTATTAAAAAGAAGTGTGTTATCAGAAAATGGCCTACTTATTGCTTAAATCAAAAAAAAATTATGTTAATTATATTTGGTTATTTTTTTATTTATTTCATTTCCCAAGTCATTATCTGGGAAATATTGCAGTTTTTACACTGATCACTGAGCCTTATAACAGATGGACACTTCCTGTTCTGTAGAGATTACTTCTCAGCAGTCATTACATTATCACAGGCATAATTACAATGGAAGGCAACATCCAGACTCAGACTGGCCCACAGGGGTACAGGTGAATCCCCCGGTGGACCCCTGAGCAATGTAGGCCCCTAGTCTCCCACCCCCTGTACAAGTGGTACATAACACAGTAGACTTGCTGCACTACATATAGATAGGCAATGTACAGCACCTCAACCAGTCTAAGTTCATATAAAAACTGGGTAGAATATTTAAGAAACTCCCCAGTTTTTTATTATATACACGTTCATGTGGCTGAGATGACCTCTAGGTACAGAGGCATGACAGCCAGTGTACTCCTTTCCTAGAGACCTTCCTTCCCAAAGTTGCTGCCAGGACCCCATAATCAATCATCTTGTAGCATCTTGCTGCTTTCTGCTGTGTGAGCAGGTAAATATCCATATGGTGGGCCCCCAAAATAAATTTTACTGGTGGGCCCTAGACAGCCCAGTCTGACATTGGCAACATCTGTATTATAAAGCTAGAGGCAGATAAAACTGGCAACCATTCATAATACTTGAGAGTCTTAGCTCTCCCCCCTCCCTACACAATAACCTCTGTACAGGACACAGAGTATGTCTAGAACACTTTACCATAGACATCAATGATTCATCTCCAGGCTACAGGTTCTTATGCCCATGTGGCTGTAGTAAAGTGTATCTTGGGATGATATTAACAGAACAGATCAGCATGTCAGGCAAGATGGCTGACCCCATATTCATTTACAGAAATGATTACTGTTTTTATCACTGAGTCTCATAACACTTCCTGTTCTGTAGAGATAATTTCTCAGCAGTCATCTCATAATTATCACAAGTAGGATTACAATGGAAGGTAACACCATGGTTATAAACCTAGAGGCAGATAACACACAATCTACCACTTACAATAGGTAATGGTCACATCCCCCCCCCCCCTTGCAGAATGACTCTAGCACAGGACACAGAGGTGGTCTACAACACCCTACCATAGACATCAATGAGTCCCCTCGGGTTTACAGGTTTTTAAACCATGTGACTACTATAAAGCGTATCTCCAAATGCTGTTACTACAGTAGAGCCGCATGTCAGCCAAGATGGCCATCCCCTATTTTCAGTGTTTTGTTTTGAATTAATTATTAAAACTTATAGGGCATACAATACCTTTAAGCCAGTGATGCCCAACCTGCGACCCTCCAGCTGTTGCAAAACCACAACTCCCAGCATGCCCTGACAGCTTACAGCAGGGCATGGTGGGAGTTGTAGTTTTACAACAGCTGGAGAGCCTCAGGTTGAGCATGCCTGCTTTAAGCAAATGTCCGAATTTCTGGACTTCTGGATGCTAGATTAACAGAAGTTTTACTTTAAGACTTTTGAGTTATCGAGTGGTAGATTATTGTTAGAACATTAGCATAACCATATATTTATAATTGACGTATGACACAATACGTACATCTAGCACAGTGATTGTCTTCGGCCAGGAGTTGTTTTTTCCCCTTTTTCTGACCGATTATAGCGCTGACTGTGTATTCAGGGTGGTCTTCTTATCAGAGTTATTTAAAACGAGTTCTCGTTCCATGTGGTCGTTAAAAGCAGTAGACTTTGTACTGCATCAGCTCGTATAACCATGTCACAATGTCTGAAGTGTTCATATAAAAATAGAGGCGTAATCAGGCTGATGGTGACAAGCTGTTGTAAACCAGATTGGCTTTGGGGCTTTACTACAAAAATGTTGCAGAAAAAGTATGGGAAAAAGGCAATGTGTGAAATGATTCTTTTTCCCCTTTTTGCCTTTGACTGCATGGTTACTTATCAGGCATGTTTCATTTGGACAGTAACAACTGTTAGAACGAGATAACAACTTCAGGCCAGCTGTCAAATGATTACCATTATCAAAACTATCCCTAGGGTAATATGTGACTTGGGCTCCACTCTCAAACAGTAATTGAATTTTTTCTTCATTTTGACTCGGAAATGGCAGCATTTTCAAGGCTTCCTCCCTCTGATGGCTGAAATTTTCCTTGCAAAATGATTTCCACCCGTCTTGAATCCTTCTTGTTTTCTCCCGTCTTCACCTTTGTTGATGGTTCTGCAAGCCATCACCAGCTATAGGATCTGACAGTTCACATCCTGGGGCAGCGTCAGAGCTTGGCCTGCAGTAAGGAGCAGCCTGACCAAATTTACGCTCACAAGAGCTCTTAATTCACAAAAAGCATTTGCTCTAGTTCCTGCTTCCCGCTGTAGGGGCTATTGGGGGCTAGTCGGAGGGACGCTGCGAGGAGAAAAGCAGCACTCTTCACATGCTGCTGAGTACATGGTCTTTGGAGATGAAAAACAGACGGAAAGAGACATTTCCAGCTATCTTACTGATCCAAGCGAGGGTTCAATGAACTGTGCAGCAAAGCACCGGACCCTTGCTCATATCCAGAAAGAGTTGTCTACAAACAACAACGTGCCTATTGCATTGAAATATTTCATTTGGATTAGGAACCCACAGCTTCAGCGCTGTGGAGGACATTAAAGTGTAGCAGCACCCTTTCTGAACCTACTCAGAAAAATGAGTTAAATGCATAAATAGCAGTTTCCTAATAAATAACGACTTCAAACTTAAACTTTAGATATGGAATATTTTGGAATTCAGGGAATTGAGATTTTCTGCTCTTGCCCTGCATATCCATCAGCAGAATCAAATGAGAGCGTAATTGCAGCTACAGATCATAGTTACACTACTGGTCCTATGGAGGAGACCAGAGGAACCTCTTAATGACGCAATGTAACCCTTTCAGTGCTACTGTCATTGTTGACAATTGTATGGGTAGACAGAACAAAGGACAGACATTCCTATGTGAGCGTCGCAGGGATTCCCTGTGGTGCGATCTCTGCCCTTAAAGGGGTTATCCCATCTTAGACAATGGGGGCATATCGCTAGGTCCCACCTCTGGGACCCGCATCTACAAGGAGAACGGAGCCGGGGAGAGTTGTGGCTGGAGGACTCCGGATTTCCCGGGGTCCGTCCACCACCAGACGCAGCTCCTCGCCTCTCCCATTGATGTTTTTGCACAACGCTCGGTTATTTTCAGCAGCTCCATAGAAATGAATGGAGGGTGGCTGCGCTTGCGCAGTGGGCCCTCCTCAAGTTTCTCCCCTCCGTTCTCCTTGTAGGTTGCTGGTCCGAGAGGTAGGACCCACCCCTATCAGACAATGGGGGCATATCCTAGCGATATGCCCCCATTGTCTAGGATGGAATAAACCCTTTAAGGGTACAGCTACTCGGCGTAGTGTATTTCAATGGTGCCGCAATGTGGTGTATTTTTTTGTGACTGTCGCTTCTCAGTCGCCGCATTTCTCATTGCGACACCAATAAAATACATGATATGAAATGTTACGCGACATTCATGCCATGACTTTTCTGCAACAACACGTCATCGTGTAGCCGTACCATAAAAGGTATTGTCAGAGTGCCCAGAGTTGATTGAAGGGCACTAGGTCTGTCTTTTAGTATAACCAGTTGTTAGTACATGCCCTACCAACATCCTATGTATTTAGCATACTTGGTAATATGTTGTAAAAAATATACTAGAAAATACTATTTTTTAAAATAAAAACAAGGCCTCATAAAACTATGTTGTAGTAAAAATAAAAATGTCATAATGGTCAGAATGCAGGAAGGCAAAAACTTAATGGCTTCTTAACTTTTGGGGTGCAGAGTCACATCTAAGCCCTGGTGCCAAAGTATGCACAAAAGCCCATCTGCCAGTATTATAAATGGTATATGGCACAGTCTTTGTCTGGTGGACTAGGGGATACAAGCTATGCCTCTGCTGGAGGATGTCAAATATTAAAATAACAATTTTTGGGGGGATTACGAGTGGTCCAACACCCCCCCCCAATCAACTATTGATGACCTGTTTTTGTGCAAAAATTGTTGTAGACAGTGAGAGCAGTGCTGCAATTGTAAGAGCTTTTCACTACAAATGGCAGTGCTGTTTAGTTTCAGCACCAACTTCTGTCGATGTACCAACTAGAACAGCTGATAGGTGGGGTACAGGGGGTCCGACGCCCACCGATCAACTAGTGATGGCCTTTTCTGGTGCAAAATTGTTTGAAGTCAACAAGAGCAGTGCTGCAGTTGTGAGAGCTGTCCACTATAATGTTGGCAGTGCTGTTTGGTCTGGTGATGGAGCTACACAGAACAGTTAATAGGTGGGGGCATGGAATCTCGGACCTCCACCAATCAACTAGTAGACAGTAGATAGCCTGTCCTGAGGATAAAAGCCCTATTTAAAGTTATGCTGTTTTTGACAAAGATTATGTCCTGTCCTGCTCTTGGAGTTAGCAACTTTAATTCACAAATCGGTTTCTCCTAAACTCTTAGTTTTGTACCTCCCATAGAGTTGAATGGAGCGGCATCATGCATGCTTGACCACTGCTCCGTACCATTCCTTCTCACCGCGGAAGTGCTAATGATGAAGGATGATAAGTGTTAGAAAACGGTCCAATATTCTTTCTGCATGAACGATTGAATGCCAAAGTTTTTATTTTTTATATTTCAATTTTTTTTTCTGCACTGCAAATATCCTCCAATGAATATGCAAGAAGAGGGTTAAGCTTGTGAAGTAATATTTTTGTAACATCCTTAGCTGACACAAGTCACAGGTTAAAGAGTTAAGAAAACAGTCAAAAAAAAAAGGAGGCAAAATGAAGCACACTCTTATCTGTCTTAAATTTTTGGTTCAGGATGAAAGTGTTCAGAAGGGGGAAGAAATCACGAAGGAATCCATCGAAGGCTCTGAGAGGTTAAACGTAACAGTTGTTTTCTTTGAAGTGCTTGGCCAGGAGGTTAATTGCCAAAACGGCTTGTGGAAAAGGTGGTAACAATTTAACAAGACTGTACAGCGGCACAAGCCCAGATGAATATCAGGTGTTTGCAGATGTGTTTTGCCGAACAGGAAGGAGGGGGGCAGAATGGGAAGCAGGAATGGGGGATGCAAAAAAGCTGAAAGCCCAGCTAAACAACCAATAATTCTTTGTTTGCTTAGCCAATCATCTTGTAATTGGCTGAGCATTTAATGGCTGCATATTGATTGGTCACTCTGACTTCTGACTGCTGCTATTTTTACAGTACTCTACCAGACAGCAGATTGCAATTACCGGAGCTTTCATGCAAATTCTTTAGCTCTACGATAGTTCTGATTTATGAATACTGCTAGTACTTCTGTTGGCAGTATAAATATCAACTAGTTTTGTTTGCATGCCTTTGCTACTTATTTCATGGTTTCCAATTGCAGAGTAAGTTCATATGTTTGAAACTCCAATAAAATAAAACTACTGGTTGATGAATAGAAAATCAAAGATGTATTGAAGTACAACACAGTTCCTTATGCCACTAGAGGTGGTAGACACTCGTAGTTGTTGACTATGCTCCTCAAACACTTAATGCAATCCTTATAGTCTAATCTTCATTTTTGCAGATTCAGATTCTTCCCCCCCCCCCCCCCCGTAATTTTAAGCAAAGAATTAACAGTCATGAAATAGTAATAGTGTTACTTACAAATAATACAATGTAACATAAATATTACACAGGTAACATAGGACTGCTTCTTCCTTTATGTACAGCTCTGTGGAGATGAGAAAGTCATGGCACTGCCACATCCATTACTTAGTTCTTGCTGCTGCTGCCTCAATGGCTCTAGTGGAGTCTGTTGGGTTACCATCATGGTGTTCTTCATGTTACTGGAAAATATAGCACTGCATGCTGTGCTATTTATTGTACCATTTTTGACAAAATCTGTGACAGAGGCTTTTGCCAGTGACTCCATGGAAAATGTGGACAAAGCCCCAGCTAAGCTTAAAATACATCAAATCTAATTTAAAGCAATATAGCAGGAATTAAACAGACAACCGTAAAAATCAAAACTGTATGAAGAAAACCTGCACCCTGGAGCTCAGAGGGAAGCATTTGGTTGTGCTACTGTACTACACTTACAGCCCTATTTAGCAGAAATGACTGGGCCCGCCTGAGATGTAATATGGAACCAGCGGATATGGTTCATATGTTTCGGAATTGTAAAAGTTTAGATAGGTACTGGACAGGTATATTAGAGATCATATACCAGAATATGGCAGTTAGGGTGGAGAGAGACCCCAAAATATGTATTTTGGGATATTTATCCAAGTAGGAACGAGTGATTAGAGCAAGATAGCAGTGGGGAGATTGTTGTATGTGGCCAGAAAACTGATTGCATTACATTGGATACAGTCTAGCCCCCCAACATTGGAGGAATTTATGGTCAAAGTCAACAATATGCTGATCTGTGAAAAAGCTATATTCCTGAAAAGAGGGTCTCCGCAAAAGTTTGATAAACTATGGAATAAATGGTTGTCCAAAAGCCACATTAGATTTTAGGACTTAAAGGGTGGAGCTCTGTTGCCGGAGTGAGTACAGTTTTTTCTTAGGGAGGGGGGTGTTAAGTTTGTTATGGGGATTACTTTATGTATATTATACATTACATAATATATACTATATATTATATATATAAAACATGACAATACGCAAAAGATTGTACCAAGTAGATTTATTTTTCTGTATTAAGATATAATAACAGGATTATTGTACACTATTATGAATACTTTGTTAATAAAAAAGATTTGATTTAAAATAAATGACTGGGCCCCACAGCAGATTTTTGAATGGCCTTTTCCCAACTAACGTAAAAGTTAATGTTGACATTGGTAGAAAGGCATCAGAAGGCATACTTCTGTGTGCTAAGTATAAGCCTGTGAAGCTGCAGATTGCTCATAGACACCTATGCTGACCCCTGTGGACTGTTAAAAGCACCGACAATGGGCATGTGAGCATCACAACTGGACCATAGAGCAATGGACGAAGGTTTTTTTACATCATGTTGACAGACGAATGCTGTCACTTACCTGGAAAAGCTGGCACCAGGTTGTAGTATGAGAATAAGGCAAGCTGGCAGAGGCAGTGTGATGCTCTGGCAACAGTGTTGAAGATCAAGTACATGATAATGGTTTTCCTAATAGGAGGTCGCGTCTTTCAGCATTTTTATGTGTCTAGCCATGGTGCAAGTATTGTTCAAAAATGTTTTGAGTAAAATAACAAAGATTTCAAGGTGATCCTGGGCTTCAGAATCCCCAGATCTCAATTCAGTTTAGTATCTGTTGATCTGCTAGAGAAATATGTCCGATCCATGCAAAAGTAGATTTAGGATTGTAACCTTGGTCATAATGACCTTTGCTTACCATGATTCTTATCTGCAGAGTTTGCTGCCCAGATGTCCTCAACTCCTCACATTTGTAGCAGATCTGTGCATGGTGCCCCTAAAATAACAGTGTTACATATAGTGCCCCTTAAATAATAAAACTGTGCCCCATGAATAAACGATTCCACCACACTGTGCCACCCGAATAGAATTATATCACACACTGTGACCCCTCAAGGAAGCTATGCTCCACAATGTGTTCCCTGAAAAATACTATGCCTCATGCTGTGCCACAGAATACAACTATTACCTATGCTTTGTCCCCTGAATAATACTTTGTTCCACATATAAGGTATACTTACCAGCCTTTGATAACCACACTGTCACCCGGCCATTGACATTTAGGACAGAATTGGCCTCTTTTGGCCAGGCTCCTTTGGAACGATGTACCTGCCATGTTGATGTCATCGCAATGACTGCATCACAGAGAAGTTTTAGGGAGATGAGTAGGGTTCCCTTGCACCCTGCGGCACTACTAACATCTATGTATTAAGGACACAAATATAATTGAATCCAGTGTCCAGTGGCCCTAATTCTCCAGTGGAGGTCTGCCCTTTGTCGTCTGGGGGGATGACTCTACCAACCCAACTCCACCCCTGGATCCATGAAGCCCCCTTGTTACTTACTAGATTTAAAGATCTCCTGCTTGGTGCCCAATACCTCAGGACACCTTCAGAGGTCTTGTGAAATCCATGCCCTAATGGGTCACAGTTGTTTTGGTGACACAATGAGGTCATACACAATATTAGGTAGGTTGTTTTTAATGTTATAGCTGATCAGTTTTATATACTGTATTTTGTTCTACCCTTCATCTTGTTGAACTCCACCAGTGACGTATGAACGTTGAATATAATATGTTACATATTAGGTTCTTTTCAGAATGTTTTTTATGTTTGTAAACCCTATCTATTGTCCTTCATACACTACCCTCATTGTAGTGCAGTTTAGCGTGTTTAACCACACTGACCACGTTGACTTTCACTGTAATTCAAGGGGCTGTTTCATGACAACCACTTTTAGGGGAGACCTTCTTCTGTGAGTTAGAGCAGATAGCTCCTCACAAAGTGCAAATGCATTGTTAGGCATGCCTTCCTCCAGCAATACCATCTGATCACCTGGGAATCAAAAAACTAGATCAATCTGCACTTTGCCAGGCCGGTTTCTATTTACAAAAGGAATGTCTTTAGGTGAAAACTGCTGCAAATGAATACCTTTCGCTGATATGAGAGCCCCTTTCTATGTGAATATATAAACTTGAACACTACAAATTAATATATGTATATGGATATTCGTTTAGTAGGAGGCTTACTTCCCGACAGCGTAATTTACTGTTATTGCGTTAGGAAGCCATAGGAAGGAAAATATCCGAGGATGTATAAGATAGATATGTTTATGGGTCCTGGAATCTAAAACTGCAGTTTAGTCACATCACAGATCAGCGTTATTTCTCAATATTGGTTGCTCATGTGTCTCTGGTGCGACTAGAAAATGCTTTCTGATGCATGCCCCTCCCTGACTGATAGTCTGGAGACTCCTAGAGATTGATAGATGACAGGTCTGCATTGTGCTGAATGGCAGGATTTAAGTGCTGCTAAATCTTGTCCTGTAACATCTTTTAACTGCACTTAAAAGTTTCATTGTCCACTAGCCCACTTCTGGTGCAATATACTGTACTGCTCATAAATTAGCTTGCTGCTACAATAACCCTATTAGGTCAACATTTTAGAGCACTTAACATGAAAACTGTTGTATGTCAATATTCAGGTAAGAAAAAAAATGAACAGAAATGTCAGCCTTTTATTGTTAGGCACCAATAGTGTCACTTCAAAGAGGAGCTGCTCAATGCAAAGGCATCTTTAGTCTTGCAGCAAAAATTAAACATCCAACATCACAGTGCCTGCGGCTAAGAGACCCCTCTGAATCACTTAGCAAATATAAGGCCAAGTTTACACTTGCTATTTTTCTGCTTGGTGCAGTTTTTTGTTTTATTTTAACGTGCTTGGGCCATCACCTTTTAATGGCTGCGTTGATTATTATAAAAGCAAAACTTGGCTGATAAGTTGCATGTAATAACCCAAAATTATGTCCTGTGTCTTAAAAAGAAAAAAATTCAAGTATTGGTTTTGCGGTATTCATTTAGTAGTTTTAGCTTTTTTTTTTTTTCCTGTGTGATGACGGTACGGCAGCTAGTTCATAAGGAAAACATTTAATATGACCTCCTTAATATATATGTGCAAGGACAAGGGTATACAATTAGATGTCTCGCAATGGGTAGGGGGCATTTTCAGGGGGGGGCTGATGTGCAGTTTTGGGGGTGTCATTGTGTACATTTCATTCATAATGATAGGCGATCTTAGATTTATACAGTCCCTCTCCTATTGGAGCATATGCATGTCATAGGAGGGTTTTCCTATGGACCCACCGCTATTAACAATGAGGAGATGGTTAACATGGTCATCCATTAATTTGCCCAGGGAAATTCTGCTGGTGAGGACTGGGACTGATCTTGCAGTATATTTCCTGGCCACTGCACATTTTATGGAACTGAACTAGGTCCAGTATCAATTGATTGTCAGGGTGATGGGAGTCATACCCACATCGATCTGATATTGATGACCTCTTCTAAAGATAAGTCTTCACTGAGTGACACATTTTGGGAAAGCTGTGGATATGCCATAGAAACACATCAAAAGTTCTGATTGGTGGTGGTCTGGGCACTGAGACCTCTATTGATTGCTAGAACGAGGAGAGAGAAGTGCTCCCATAGCGCATTCTCTTTCCTAACTGCAGAATACAGAAGCAAGGTGGACTCAACAGATAGTGTATGGGTCTGTCTCAACAGCAGTCTATGTGAGTGCTTCTCTCTTCTTGTTTTAGAGATCGTCAAGGATCTCGGTGCTCGGACCCCCGTCGATCAGAAATTTTAATATGTCAAACCGCCAGTTTATGACCTAAACTTTTTTTTAACTTCCAAGATCCCCTAAATATAAAATTTATTTTGCTTTATATCTATGTTTTTGTATTGGACTCATGTTATTATACCATTTTAGTATTCTCAGCATCCTTTTGCTTTTTAACATTAAAACTGATTATTGTCCCCTTGAAAAATCAAACAGAATCCCACCGGTAAATAGTATATGTATGAATTCTCTCGGCAACGTCTACACCGGTTCTGAAGCATTCCTTTCCACTGCCTGCTCCTATATAATAATATGACCCCAGTAAATCAAGCAGCCAAACCGTACCCACAGATAGGCTTTAAACTCGTGCAGACACCCAAACAAGATATGTTGCTTTTATTTCATTTAGCTCAATCTCTCCGCTCATTATGTGCAGATCACATGCGGTATTACGGGGTCAGCAAATTAAAACCACATTGATAAGCTTTAGACGCTAATGTATGGAGTCTGTGCTAGAGGGACGACTTTATATTTTGCTAGTCAACCAAACAGCTCTGCTTAAAACCTTAAATCATTCATTAATGAAAGCCTCTCCCACCCTTCCCGTTCCCCTATACCACTTTTTATTAGGCTTCGTCCTTGTCTCTGATATTACCTCAGACTTGGAGCATCCACCGCTATTTATCTTTTAATGTTTCCTTGATGTAATTTCTTTTTTAAGGCAGCCAAAATCAGACATGCCAAGTAACCAGATTGGATGTGCAGTTATTATATTTTTTTTTAATGAAGTGCTCGGCCAGGCTCGAGCTGCTGTGAAAGTTGGCCTTTGAGTCTCTCATTCAGCAAAAGTCCACCACACATGTGTTAGGCAGAAGACAGCAGACAGGATTTGCTGGCCAGCGCTGGCAGCCGTAGCTATCTGATACATACCATTGATCATAAAGTGACGCCTGATTGTAGCTCCTCGGCAATGATTTTTTTTACATAACTCAATGTTTCATGGCTGCTTTCCGCATTGTAACATTTGCCTGTTTTACGGAATTACCTTTACAAGTCTTGGAAGGCTTTGGATTATAAATACTTAATAAGAATAAATGTATCCGCACATAGTGCCAGCAGTATGTGGGATGTACGCAGCATGCGTCTGAGGACTCAAATGCACTTAAATCTCGGTTATTAATGTTGTTAATGCAGTGATTTAATTATATGACTTTTGGTATGATACTGAATGTTAAAGAAGTTTTCTGGGAGGAAAAGATTGATGACCTATCCTCAGGATAGGTCATCAATATCTGATTCGTTTGGTTCCAACACTCACACCGCCACTGATCAACTGCTTAATGAGGCTATGGCCTCTTCCCAGCACACCAAGCATGGCGCCATCCATTGTATAGTGGCTGTGCTTGGCATTGCTGTGCAGGCCCATTCACTTGAATGGGATTGAGGGGTGCCGTCTAACGTATAGTGGCCGTTCTTGGTATTGCAGCCAAGACGTATTCACTTGAATGGAAATGAGCCACACCTAGGTCATGTCAACAGTGAACATGATGTCACTGGTCTAGGAAAAGCACAATAGCCACTTCACAACATAGTTATACCAAGCACAGTGCCATCTAACGTATAGTGGCCGTGCTTGGTATTGCAGCCTAGGCCTATTCACTTGAAGAAGGATTGAGCCACGCCTAGGTTATTTCACCGGTGAAGATAATGTCAGTGGTCTAGGAAAAGCGCCATGGCCTCTTCACAGCATACCAAGCACAGTGCCATCTAACGTATAGTGGCAGTGCTTGGTATTGCAGCCTAGGTCTATTCATTTGAAGGGGATTGAGCCACGCCTAGGTTATTTCACCGGTGGACATGATGTCACCGGTCTAGGAAGGGTGCCATAGCCTCTACAAACAGCTGATCGCCTGGAGTCAGATGTTCATGACCTATCCTGAGGATACATCATCAGTATTACACTCTCGGAAAACCCCTTTAAGTAGGAAGGGTTAAAGTAAGGAATGCAAATGTTAGGTCAATTAGCATTTAACTGATTTTCCAGATTTTTTTTTCTCCCGAAGTCTTAGTCCTTAGGGTCAACTGAGATGTTCTCATTGATATATTTCTAAAATCATTGTGGAAAATGCTGCCTGGCTTTCCTCTTTCATGCAAGCTTGCTGGCTTCCAAGTTCTCTTCCTTTTTGACTCACATTACTATCCACATTTCCCTTTCTCTACTCTAACATCAAACAACATATAAATTACATCAGCGTGCTGTCAGATGCATGCATTTCAGACCTGGATAGTGGCAAGGCATTAACTCCCTCTCCGCTGGAAGGGACAGAAAAGCTTTTCCATGCCCCTCCGGTGCTGCCGGGCTTGTGTAATGATTGGATGCTAGTATTGCACTACTTACAAGGCAGTCATTTCCCCTCCCTTCCTCTCTGCCTTTCTTAGCTTTTCCCAGTGGGAGTGTTGTTTATAGAGCATTATAATTTATAACTGAAGAGAGTGGATTTAATTTCAGTGGAGGGCCTCGGCAGTAGGGCGCCAGCATGCAATCATATGAATCAGCAAGCTGCAAACTCTATTGAATGGAAAGGATTACCGCTGGCCACAAACAGACACTGTTTCTTCTTAAACAACTCCCCTGATGCTGGAAGACCTTGTCTTCATCCATCTACTTTACATGCCTACTTCTGTTTTAATTCCGCTTTTCCTTTCCAAACTTGCATTTTTTTTTCCTGGAATATTGTTTTGCGTTCTTTCCAGTCATAGGAAGAGAGAAGTGCAAAGTCAATTTGCTTTCCACAATAATCCCACTTTGAAATCCAAATCTCACGGCTTCTGCCATTGAGCTTGCTGGATGGTGAGTCTTTGTATGTTTTAAGAGCAGATTGTGTATTTCCTGGGTTTACCTGGTCATCTGCTTAAATAAAACAGACAAAGATGTCTTTAGACTTCACAGTAGCGTCTTATATAATAATTTTATAACGGAAGCCATGATGTTGCGAGAGATCCATGTTTCAGCTAATTCAAACTGACTATGACGGACCCTATTCCAGGTTCCAGTATTTTTGACAATATCAAAAGCACTGCATTATTCTTCCCTTCAATAATACCAGAGAGGTTCATATACACCTGGATGAAAAATGAAAGTGGAGATTCTGTGTTACATAGTATATTCTTTCATATACCAAAAGACCAGCAACGAAAGGGTTGTCCTGCTTAGGAGCCTACAACCCCAGTGCTCCTAATGCGTGAGACATAAAAAAAAAGCCATTCGCTTGTTTGTGGTCCTGACATGACAGCACCGATTCACCATACCAGGCCACTTTTGTTCCTTGCAGGACCTGGAAGTGACCTAGTCCCATGACCGCTGTGCCAGTCACAGGCCTCAGAGGTGACATCTGCTTGAGTGATGCCTGATTGCTGTTACAGGGCCAAGCCACTTCCTGATCCTGCAGGGTCCAGTAACACGTGGGAATGGGGCAGCAGCATGGGCATGGCAAGTATTGGTGTTGTTGGCTGCTAGATCAAACAACCTTTTATTAGCTGTCCTTTCATACACTGTGCGCAATGGTTGCATGTCCATGGTGCCCAAGAAGGCGGTGGTCACATGCTTCCCCGACTGCCTCTTCTTTAGTTCATGCTCAGATACAGGCGGCATGTGGAATCCCTTGGTCAATGAAGGTGGGAGGGGTGGCTCCAGCCTGTGTGCCAAGGTAAGGAATAAACCTTTGTACGATTTCACATGCCTGTGTCCTTTGGATTAGGCCATTTTCAGAAAGTGGCCAACTCCTATAAAGTTAAGCTGTGGAGTGGCTAATATTCGTACCTGTAAGGATAATTTCTTATATGTACATGGTTTTAGAGCTGGCATAGGGGGACTAGCAGAGGGTTTTCTTTAGTCATCTCTATAATTTAAAATAATTACTATAGGGCATTGTTCTAATGGCCATCTACTGATGAGGGTCAGACTGACCCACCATCAGTGTGCCAGACGGTCCTACGGTGGGCCCAAACTTATACCATAGTGGGTCCCAAAGGTCCAGGAGGAAAAAAATGAATTGGAACTGACCTTGGAGCTAATTACGTGCCACTAGGGTCTATTATTTTTTTTTATCTAAACTTTATTAGACTTTGCTGATTATATAAGGGTTTGGTCCTGAGATTAGTTTCCTCTGGTGGGCCCAAGACCAACATTGTTAATGATCTCATTCTAAGTTGGCATCATTAGCCTAAAATGTTTTCTGTAATAAAGTTCTTCTTTGCATATATGTATTCTGACTCCTGCTAGAAGTTTATATGGCTGAAGTCGTTGTAAGCTGGGAAAGTTTAGATGGAAGTACTTTCTATACATTATTAATGGCAGCAGATGTCAAATGAAAATGCCACTCTTGTAATCAATTGATCTCTACATTTCCTTGATACATAAACCTCCAGATTTCCTCTTTTATTTATTAAAATAAAGGTTGTAATTTAACCTTTGAATGAATGAAATGACCTCATAAGACTTAAGCCCTTATAGCCTTCCGCAATAACTTCCTTGCTATTTTGTAAACTATTTATAGTAAGCTGTTTATTATGCTTCAGATTTTGTCGTTGTGAAATTAGCCACATTTCTTGTACTTTTGGCGTCCTAGAGCGAGCGAGTGTACGTGTTTATGTCTTCCTGAGACAGGGAAATAAGATTGCAAGCCCCAGTGGGAGAGGGACTGGTGTGGGTCTATACAGTGATGCGGTATACTGTATGTTTTCTTTATATAACTGATAGTTCTGTCTCATAATTCATATGCATTCAAAATTATGCCCTGGGATCCAGTATATAGCGTCATGTGACCTCACTATGGATATCACATATGTGGCTTAAAGGGAATGTGTCACCAAATTAATGATGTATTTAAAAATTAAGTTTTTAGGTTACACATTTTTTTTTTTTTAATTGGTGATTTCTTTTAATTTTCCATGTCCCTAACTATATTTTATAAAAGCCTAAAATCACGCAGTTTTCTCACTGGCCGCTAGGCCTAAAATATGTCATCACTTCCTGATCTTTGAGAGCACCCACATGGGCAATACACACAACAGACTGGAGGGGACTCACTAACATCTATAGGAGAGTTTTCTAGGCATGCTCTGAGACCTGTGCAGAGGTCAGGAGGGAGTAGATAAGCTGTGATATCACCAATTGGGTATGGTGGATCCCGTCTTATCTACATTTAAGTGATATGGTATTATAATCCTACCTGTTATGATAATGAGATTATTGAAAAATGATCTAAACAGAGCAGGAAGTGCCACCTATTATTAACCTTAGCGGCTAGTATGAAAACTACAGGATTTTAGGTATTTTGGTAAACATAAATAGGGAAATAAAAAATAAAATAAAAATTGCCAGAAAATATGTTTAACATAAAAATAGGTCATTAGGTCATTTTATGATGACACTTTCCCTTTAAGTATTGTGTACATTCAGCCATGGCATTTTACCAGCATGATGAAAAATGTGTCATTTTCAGAAAACCCATATTGGGAGTCCAGCAAGTTTAGAACATAGTAATGTTGTAGTGCAAAGTGAAAGATATTCCATATGCAGTATACTTTATATATTACTCTTTGGAATATTTAAATGGTCATAAAATTTTCATACAGACTTGCATAAATCAACAGTACAGGTAATTATAAAAAAATGTTGTGATAAACATTTATCAGAATAGTACCTATTTCTCCACATATCAGTTCCACCAAACTAAGAGTCTCAATCTCAAGACAGACTGTCAGCTCACTTCTCTTGCCCCTCTGTTCAGAATAGACTTTTATGAGTAGCTTATAATCTGATCCTTCAGTGCACTGAAAGTCCACCTTTCCATCTTGGAGAATTTTAGTTTAGAAATGGGAATAGAGTAGGGATAAAGAGCTGATAAGTGGAGACAGTGAAATTTTTATCTGATGAGATATATTACAAAGTTTCTTATAGTGCCCTGTTTATAGAATTATGCAAAGTTGTATGAAAAGTTAATTAAAATATGAACTTTAAAATAGTTTTATAGGTCCCTTACCTTAAAAAATCTATTATATCTTGCTGTGTTTTATTCAAGAAAGGATGTGAAATATTGTGCATGAAGTATAGTCAAGATTAAAGCAGCATTGCAAGATTCAAACTCTAATCAAGTTTAGGGTACATTCACATTACTGTATGTATTTTGCAGTCCACAAAAAATATGGATGGCATCCATGTGATGTCTGCATCTCATGGGCTGCATTAAAGTTAGCTCCTTTTAACCCAACCCTCCCCTGTATATATAAAAATTATGTAGGGGGTGCTACCAAACATTCAAACCAAACATTATTTTTATTGCATGTATATTGGAACAATATGTTATTTGAAATGCCGTATTTATTTCAGTCATTTTTGTGGTATAACCCCTTTAAGTAAATCTGGACTGCAAAGCTGTATGACTCTCTTGATCAACCCTGTAGTATATTGTTGTCACTTTGAACGAGTGGAAATTTGCGTGTGTCAGTAACTAGCGGCTTTATAGCTGTAATTGATAAGAGGTCAATGGCTGAAAGATTAATTTTTCTTTACCAGAGGGGCTCATTTTCGTTCTTGCACTTTTTTCACTTACAGACTCTTTGATGTGTTTGTCTACTGATTCATAGACAGGTCAAGAGAAGGGGAAAGCAGCCCAGCCTCAATATTTCTTCATTTATTGTAATTAACGACTTGTGATTTCACTGAACTAACCCCTTTCTTTATCCCACTAATGGCTGCTGGATGTCTCTCTTAGCATTCATGGAAGCGTTACAATGTGCAGGGAGTTATTTTAGATAAGCAGATGATGACAATTTAATCAAATTAAATGAATTGTATGCTGTCACATTTTTTAACTTCACAAGCTTTCTTCTTGTTTTTGTACTTTCAGTGAAATGATCATTTTTGTGTACAAAATAGTGGCTGTGGCAGCAATGTTATTAGCTTTGGATGGTTGTATATGCAAATAAATATGCACAAGTTTGGAAAATGTATTAATATGGTAAATTGTCGAACAATCTAGTATGGTCACAATTGCATATAGATTTTCATTTATAAAAGAAGCCGTGACACTATTGCCCAAGTTAATAGTGTCACTATATATGCTTCCACCTAATGCTTTAATATACTGTTTATATACTATAATATATATATATATATATATATATATACACACAGTCTAAATACAAAATATTAGGGTACTTTCACACTTACGTCAATGTTTTCCGGTATTGAGTTCCGTCCTAGGGGCTCAATAACAGAAAAAAAAATGATTTATCCTAATGCATTCTGAATACAGAGCAATCCGTTCAGTATGCTTCAGGATGTTTTCAGTTCAGTTCGGCATTATTTTCCATTGAAATGCATTAATGCTGGATCCAGCACCAAGTGTTTCGGCAAAACAGAACCGGTTTTCCGGTCTGCGCCTGCGCAGACCTTTAAAAATGCAAAAATAAATAAATACCGGATCCGTT
The DNA here is from genome assembly GCF_014858855.1 of Bufo gargarizans. Classification (NCBI taxonomy): domain Eukaryota; kingdom Metazoa; phylum Chordata; class Amphibia; order Anura; family Bufonidae; genus Bufo; species Bufo gargarizans. Next base: position 287,916,780 of record NC_058082.1, read on the forward strand.
TTTCCAGATGACACCGGAGAGATGTATCCGGTGTTTCAATGCATTTGTTAGATGGATCCGGATCTGTCCACAAATGCTGTCCATTTGCACACGGATTTCCGGATCCGGCAGGCAGTTTGGGCGACGGAACTGCCTGCCGGATCTTCACAACGCAAGAGTGAAAGTACCCTTATACTTCTGTAGCAGTCACACAAGCGATAAGACCTTCTATATAGACAGGTAATCCATTGTCATTTCATTTTACTGCTGCTGTTAGCTGTTATCTGAAGAGTAATCCCGGTGATGATAGTAGGTGTAGAATTGGGTTGAGAGTGGGACAGCTCTATTGCTTTCTTGATAGGCCTGGATAAAATGTCCACTGAGGAGCATTGTATTGATTAGTGTAATGTGTGATGCTCTAGTTTAGTTACTACTAGGGTATCCCTCTGGTCACAGTGATGGTTTGACAAAGAGTTAAGTGAAACTGTTTGCCATGTAAAACGGTAGTTAAAGAGCCTAGACATGGAAGTAGAATACATGTGAGTGTAGTGAGTTAAAAAAAATGATATCCAGAAAACTATCCACCTGTTTTTATTAATAAAAGACATTATATTCACCCATAGGTTCTTAGCATGTGATAACAAAATGTGGATGGAAGTGTTCCTTTAAATATTTGTACAATGTTCTATAGTAAAATTATTGTAAGGTAATTTCCCCTACAAAGCATTTATCGCCTATTAACCGGATAGGTGAAATATATTAGGATGCTGAGATGCGATCACCAGTACAGTGGTCTAGAATCCCCTGTTTCATGTCACCAGCAGGATCATGGTGAAGAGGCTGTGGTACAGATTAACGATCGAGTTTGCAACTCCATATAACTCCATGGGGGCTACGGTAAAAGTGACCTGGCAGCACTCATACTCATTTGAGCAATTTACAGAAATTATGATTTTGGTGTCAGCAGTGATTTCACTGATGAATAAGTTTGATTGGTGGAACTTTCACACAGGGCAATTAACGGGAACAATAATTCTCGGGAACGTCAGCTCACATAAAGGGGTTTTTACACTTGACCCGTGGGAAGACCTCCAGGATATTCACAACGCTAGAAAGCCTATTGTCTTTGATAAGTATTGTCTGGCTGGTAAATGTGCATTTGCACGTCATCTATGAGCAGACAATTATCGGGAGCGAACGTTTCCTTCCCGACAATTGCCTGCTTGTCAGTGGAGGTGGAGCACTGTATTTAGTTATTTTTTAAATTATTTTTATTGCATTTTTGACAGTACATCGTAACAACAATGTGCACGACATGTGCACGACAGAGGATTGCATTTATAAAGAGTGTTATCGCATGTATAAACAACATCTTCAGTGCGGGAGAATGGTCATAGTTGAATCGCGGATGATAATCAGTGATATAATATTCATAATACAATCTTAGTACTCAAATAAAAGAAGAAAATAAACAGTGACAGGTCGGGGGAGAAGGATTGGAGGTTGGGGGGGCTAGTACTGCATCTCAGGTCCCATCGGATGATGGGTTAGTATAATTTCTACAGAGGGTCTGAGTAGAGAGTAAGATCGGAATTACTAACAGTTGTTACTTAAACCTAGTGTTTTCCTTTTAACACTGTTGTGTATTATCCCTTTGCTCTAGGAAGCTGGGAACCCTCAAAATTTCTGCCACGGCTGCCATATTGCTGCAAATTTTTGTTGTGTACGCTTTTCCCAGTGCGCCAATTGTTCTAGTGAAGCACTGTATTTAAATCGCCTCTACTGTATGATGATAAATGATCGCTACTTCTATTGCTCGTTCTCATACAAATTTATTGTTTTGAGGCAGCAGATTGCGGTTTAGAGAGCACGTTGCTCACTTGCCTCACTATATATGTAGTATATACAGTGAGGAACAGAAGTATTTGAACACCCTGCGATTTTGCAAGTTCTCCCACTTAGAACTGTAGGGGTCTGAAATTCACATTGTAGGTGCATTCCCACTCTGAGAGATAGAATAAAATAAATAAAAATCAGGAAATCACATTGTATGATTTTTAAAGAATTTATTGGTCTTGCACTGCTGAACATAAGTATTTGAACACCTGAGAAAATCAGTGTTTGGTACAGAAGCCTTTGTTTGCAATTACAGAGGTCAAACTCTTCCTGTAGTTCTTGACCAGGTTTGCACACACTGCAACGGGGATTTTGGCCCACTCCTCCACAAAGATCTCCTCTAGATCTGTCAGGTTTTGGGGCTGTCGCTGAGCAACACGGAGTTTCAGATCCCTCCAAAGATGTTCTATTGGATTTAGGTCTGGAGACTGGCTAGGCCACTCCAGAACCTTGATATGCTTCTTACGGAGCCACTCCTTGGTTATCCTAGCTGTGTGCTTCAGGTCATTGTCATGTTGGAATACCCAGCTTCAATGCTCTGACTGAGGGAAGGAGGTTGTTGCTCAAAATCTCACAATAAATGCCCCCATTCATGCCGTTTAGCCCTTTCCAGCTGGGTGGAGGTCCACAATTTTGTCTCTGGTGTCCTTTGACAGCTCTTTGGTCTTGCCCATGGTAGTCTTACTGACTGTGGGATGGACAGGTGTCTTTAAAGAGCTCAGACAGGTGCTACTAATTTAGATTAATGAGTGGAGTAGAGGTAGACTTTTTAAAGGCACAGTAACAGGTCTTTGAGAGCCAGAATTCTTGCTGTTTCTCAGGTGTTCAAATACTTATGTTCAGCAGTTGCAAGACAAAAAAAATCTTTAAAAATCATACAATGTGATTTCCTGATTTTATTTATGTATTCTGTCTCTCAGAGTGGGAATGCACCTACAATGTGAATTTCAGACCCCGCCATGATTTCTAAGTGGGAGAACATGCAAAATCGCAGGTTGTTCAAATACTTCTGTTCCTCATTGTAAGCAATACCTCTACATTAGTGGTTTAGTCATTTGTCGTTTATGCTGTGCCGTAATAAAAAGCAATTGCAGAGCTGTCTTATTGGTGAGCCTGTGTATGTGCACAGCAGCCAATCTGAACAAACAGAGCTACATTTGGTAGGAGATAAACAACAGCCATTTCTCTGCCCAGGACATTGATTTTTAGACTACTTCAGATAACCTGTAAGCAACATCTTCAGCTGCTACTTGCTCTCATTTTTATATTCAAAGGTAACCTGTCAGGAGCTTTATCCTGCCTGAACCAGCCTCATGAAGCTCCTGACAGGTTCCCTTTAAATATTTTAAGGTCTCGAAAAACACTAAATAACTTTAGAAGCAGAAAACATTAGTTTGTGTTATCTGTAACAATAACTATGCTTTTAGTAATGCTCCAAATCAGTTTATCAATAATAATAGTTTTTGTGTTATAATTAGAGCAGAGCTCACTACCATACCATAATCAGTACCATGGACAGGGAATAGGTTATGTAAGGCTGGCTAGGTTGGTAAGATGGGTACTGTTATCTGTTAGCTTGCAGATGTGCATCATCTTTGCTTAGTCGCTTCTGTTAAGCATTTACCTGTCCGTAGCATAACAAAATAATTTTTGGGAGCATATAACCTGTAATTAAATAATTGTGCTTTACATTGGCACTGTGACTGGCACTGTATAAATGGCTAGCCACTTACAGTAAAATATCTGCTATAGAGTTACTTTTTTACACCATTTTTCATTAATTACTGCTTTGCCTTGTAAATACCATGACTCACGTTGGAAATGTATGCTACCTTAAAGGGTATGTTCACATCTCCATTTAGATATTCTGGTAGTCTGTTACAGAGGAACAGACTACCAGAATTGCTGTAGCCAGACGCCATCACACACCACCAAGCACAGACGGATCCCCATTGACTATAATGGAATCTGGTGGGTTTCCGGCATAAATACCAGCTTTATGCCAAATACCAATACATGCAGTGTTATTCGTTCAGCATAAAGCCAATATTCATGCTGGAAACCCACCAGAACCCCGTTGGATCCCATTATAGTCAATGGGGATCTGGCGTTGCCCAGCGGTGTGCAACAGTGTCCAGCTATCCTGGATATGGTAATTCCAGTAGTCTGTTTCTCTGCCATAACAGACTACCAGAATAATAAATGGGGATGTGAAAGTATTTAGCTATAAAGAGTGTGTACGAGCTGTCAGCAGTTCAGAGATAAGGGCTACAGATTGAGTCATCAGAGCAGCTCCCTGATGTATTCACTGGAAGGCAGAGAGCAATAGTCTGTAGATGCACTGAAACTGAAAGTTGTAGAGGAAAAACCGTTGAAAAACTTTAATAGAGACCAAAATTAGTAACATGAAATAATAATAAATTCTCCCCAGAGGTGTCCATAGCTTTTTAAGGGACTTTCCCAAGACTTTAAATGTTTTGGACTCAGAATGGGAAATACCAGTTCTGCTGTGATCCCCTACTGGTCCCATACAGCCCTGTTGCTTCTGTTCCTATTGATGAGACGTCAGCATGCGCGGAGTATCCGCAGGCGCAGCACGAACACATAAGACCAGTGGTGAAGAACTTAAGTACAATAGGTAAAATAGAGTATATTGCACAGTTTCCTGTTTTGATCCTAAATGCAGAAACTACCTTTAAGCCCTAATAGATAAATGTACTTACAGAGAATTCCTGTATACTTCCCATCGCACACCCGTGGTTTTGATTCTCTAAGTGCTTGTTAGGTGCTGACTGTTTTTTCTACCCAGTGTCTGCATTGTTTGTGACAGTGTGTCTGTTCTACTAAATTCAGTTTTGCTCTGGCTGGACCAGAGAGTGGTATGGTGAATACCATTTAGAATGCAGAACATCCTGCACATGTGCCATTTCCCCGACACCTTGTCATGCTATATAACATAAGAGCTAAATCTTTCACTGTGATCTTTACAAAGAAAGCTGCCAGTTACAGACACACTGCCTGGGCTTTCTGTAATAAATGGAGCCTAATTATATTTCTCCTCTACAAAGAGGAATCAGTGTTATGCTTTAACTCGATTATAGTGCCTTTTGTAGAGGAAATAAACCAAATTGTGGTCAGCAGCCGCCACATAAATGTTTGAAGCATTTATACATGTATTGGAAGTTTTATGCTGTTCATGTCTGCATCCATTTCAGGCATTGCTTGTGTGCCAGCACTTTACAAATACACAGTAAATACTCCACAGTAGGCACCTTTAGTGCTGCACATTAAGCGACTCGCAGCGTGCAGAGATACTAAAAAGAGATATATTGGACATCTGGCCATTTCACAGTTTGGATCATTTGAGGCTAATCTGCTCTGCTGAATAAATATGACATGCATTACTCATTTTTCATCTGGTTACAAAAAGTGACTTCACCTTATTATAATAAATGTTTCGGCTGATAGGTGCTGCCATATTAAGGATTATGAGAGCGCATTCAAGCTGGATTAATAAATTAATGTACACTCCTCAAAATAACTCACCAAGAGGGAGGTATTGGAATCTAATGAAACTTTCTACGCGTGAATGTAATGATGATGATATATGTAGGTGATTATAATATCAGAACAAAAGTATATATTTATTGGGGAAAAGGGTACAATACCCTGTTGTGCCACCTCTAGCTTGGATACAAGAGGAGATATGGTTGGGCATGGAGGCATACGGGTTCTCTTTGGTATCCTGCAGCACATTTGCTCACACATGTTGCAGCTGGGCCTGTAGATCCTGCACACTAGTAGGTTCCTGGGGCTGGCATCATAAGCTGTTATGTGTATACTTAAAAAAATCAAGGTTTGTTCATATGCACATATAAAAGTACAGGAAAGTACTGGTTGGTTAAATATTCACTTAAAAAAATCAAGGTTTGTTCATATGCACATATAAAAGTACAGGAAAGTACTGGTTGGTTAAATATTCACAGAGAATTGTTATACTAAGTCTGCAGGCAGCATGTTATAGAGCAGAAGAGCTGAGCAGATTGAATAGAAAAACAATAAATAAAACTTGTAATTATATGAATTTGTATCTCTTCTTTTTCTGATCTCAGTTGTACATGGGGTTTATCTTATCAGTGATTTATAGTATTCCCTGTGTAATGCCTCGTTTAGACTGCCCCATTGTTGGGCAGATTATCGAGAACTATGAACAAGCAAAGCGCTCTTTCATTGGGTGCAATGATTGTTGGTGGTGATTGTGCCTAAACAGCAATCTGCTGTCCAGTAATAATGCAGCTGTATGAGGACAAGTGATAGCAGCAGCCATCGCTCGTTCTCATACTGTGGGGATGATCACCTTCATTGAAGAGGAGGTACAGGTAATTGTTGGGAAGGAATGCTTCCTTCACGACAATCGTCTGCTCATTGGCGCAGTGTAAATGCACTTTAAAAGGAACCTGTCACAGTGAATATGGTGTTTGAACTGAAGGCAACAAATTAGAGCAGGAGGAGCTGAGCAGATTGATATATAGTTTTATGGAAAACAATTAAGTGTAGCTTTGATTTATTCATTTAAATTCCTGCTCATTCTGGGCTTTGAAATCAATAGGTGGTCCTATCAGTGATTGACAGCTATCTCTGTATACACAGTCATAGAGGGAAGGCTGTCGGTCACTGATAGGACCGCCTCCTTGACTTTACAGCCCAGAATAAGCAGGAATTTACATGAATGAAATACAAGTTTTACTGAATCTTTTCCTATAAAGAAATCAATCTGCTTAGCTGACAGGCTCCCTTTAACCCTTTCACCGACTGCCCATTGTAAATTTGCGGCATTTAATAATGCTGCCAGGTGTCTACTGTTTTAAATAGCAGAAACCCGGCACTAATGGTCGCGACTGCCAGTAATACCAGGCTGCAGACTTTTACCCCTTCAGATGCCATAATCAAATGTGACCTCAGCATCTGGATGCCCTAAAACCAGTGGGGATCAGGGGAGCTGGACCATGTATGCAGCACCCCCTGTCCTCCTATGTGACATGAGGCTGCTGCATATTAGTTTCTATCTGCTTGTGGCATGTCTCCCTAGGAACATAGTAAAATTTTCATTGACTCCAATGCTAATACAGTGGAGTCTATGAGACAAGCAACCTGGTGATTGCTTGTTATAGTTCCTTATGGGAGCTATAAAATAGTGTAAAATAAATTTTCAACAGTTTACAATTTTAAAAATTTGGATCTGACCTGTTAATTTTGCTGACATCTGTAATGAACATGTAGCGGTCAGAGGAGGAAGAGATCGCAGGGCAGGGTTCAAATACAGTACAGCAGACAAGGAGGCTGAAGCAGATATCGGGTTTATTAAAGAACAAAATATAACGGCCGGAAAATTGGATTAACAGTATTGTGCCAATGCACCAGGGGCGCAATCAACAAATGACAGGAACAGTGATAACAAGTTTACATAAATTTACAGAAAGGATAACTGAACTTTGCATCAAAAAATCGCACCCCAACCAGCAGGCACATAAAAATTCATGCTACTCTCCTCTACTATTTTCCTGTCTGAACCCTGCTACTCAGGGCACGTTGCTACAACGCACTGACTAATGTATCCTGTTCTATGACAGATTAGCATCGGTGCACACTCACAGTTCTGTGGGCAGCTGCTTGTCTTGGTCTGGTACGTGGAGGCAGGTGTAGTCTGGATCCTGATCCGGTCACTTGCTTGTCCCAGCGCGGTCTTTTCCTTTCTCTGTATAGATTGCAGGTGCAGGCATCTACATAGTTGGGCTCTGACAGGAGTAACCCGTCCTGTAACTGATCTCTGAATTGAGTGATATCACTCCTCTCGGACACACTTTACAGTCTCTGTTGATCTGTCCCACAGCAGCCAGGAATAATCACTTTACATTCTCTGTTGATCTGTCCCGCAGCAGCCAGGCTCTATGCTCACATCAGCAAGGACGCCGTACTCCTGATCTCCAAACCCGGGAACTTGCACGCCTTCTACATCCTCTGGAACCAACAACTTCATTTCACTCTTACTCAGCGACACAGCGGCCTCTTGTGGCTGGAGGAAGGCATCACAGCCTGTGTGAAACCTAGTCACTAGCAATGTAACTTGGAGTTTCCAGGGGCTGAACCTTACAAACAGCTCCAGTGCAAGCTGAGTTCTAAAGTCCACTGAAAACACCATTTAAGCTCAGGAATCCCCATATTCGTCAGCTCCCAGCTCAATATTTAGCACCATGATGGCATCACATGATGTGATGGTCTTCTGCTGGTGTTAGGTATGAGATATCACCACTCCAGGAGGATAACATTGATACAGGGCAGCATTGGAGGCTCTGGATTAGTAGAGAAATGGTACTATAAGTGTGTGGGAAAAGTTTGTTATTTTTTCTTTTGACTCCATAGAAACTCATTTCTAGAAACCAGAAAGCACTTTTAAGGTGTTGTATTTCTTTCCATTGGCAGCAGGTTTTGATTTATTATAGCATGGAGATGCTGCTTGGCAATTCAACTACACTTTATATTGTCTATAGAAATGCACTTCTTGCCAAGTCCTCCCAGACACCTTGTTCAATTGTCCAGGCTGGCAGACAAGAGTGCAGAGCCATGCAAATGCTACAGAGTCATCTAAAAGACCAATTTTGTTTGTGTGACACCAAGTAAATGATTAATCACACTTCTGACGTCTGTGTCTCTGAATCACTAATGAATACCATACATGAGAACTTAGTTCCCAGTGTCTATCCTTTCTGCAAGTTCCACTGGAAGTCCCAATTCTGTATTGGTGGGGGTGGGGGGTGGACATAGATTAGAAAATACATGTGATATGCTTCAGAGATCAAGGAAGGGAGCTGATAAATGTTGCGGCAAAGGATTTGTGTAGGAGAGGGTGACTGCTGCCCTACCATTTTAGATTTGACACACTGTGCAAGGTCATCGGCAGTTCAGAAAATTCCACAGAGGTTTGCATTCATAATGAAGATGCCTCCGTGTCATAATGTACGTTCCTGCATAATCGGAAGACCTGAGTGTGTAGCTTTCTCTTTACACTTGTGTGTTGATCTCCTCGGGTAATGAGAGGCAGATAATACTAAAATATCCAACATGCTCTGTGAGTGAAATATAAACTAAAAGTCAAAAATGTGCCATAGAAACTGGCAGCCTACGTGTTCTGGCAGACTTCTTCTTTGGGGCTGAGTTTGTAGTAACACACAAGCCCTCATGCATCCATGTTCTATATGCATTTTTTGTGGAGAGCACGCTGACTTGTTCATTTCTATGGGCCAAGCACACATTTTTAGTTTTTTTGCAGATCCGTGTGGCACTCCACAAATTATAGAATATGTCCTATTCTGGTCCACATTGTGGATGAGAATAGTGATTTCTACTGATGGGAGTGAGAAAAATGTGGATTGCACAGAAAAGGTATCTCTATTTTGCAGATCCTTGGTTTGTGGGCCAATAAGCAGACATGTTTATGTGCATGAGGTCTAGGCCAGATGCCAAAATCATGGCTAAAGAATCTTTTATACGGCTGGATGATTGGGTGAACGAACATTTCTATGACGATGCATTCCCAATCATTGGTGTGCACGTTAAAAGCGGGCAATCAGCTTGCAGGAAAATCATTGATTGTCGCTGGCACATTGCTTCATGTAACCATATTGTCACCAACAATCAAACTGTATATTCCCTAATGATTGTTCAGTCACATTCAGTACGGAAACAGAGCTAATCGAATACAAATCGGCTTGCTATTTTGACAATCACTTCTTGTTACGGGCAGGAAATCTGCCCATGTAAAATGATCCTATGGGGTGAATGGATTCAAACTTGCTTTTTTTATGCCAGCCTTAATACAAAAAAATAAACTGCTAGCATACAATGTGCCAGAATTATTAAGAGGTAATAATTCTGGTGCATCTTCAGGCGTTTCATGCTCCAGAAAATGAAAGCCTTACCAGGATAGATGGCATAGATTTCAGGTGAAATGTGTGCCAGTTTGGTGGCACACATATTGATAAATGTGTAGTTGACATGCCCATAGCCCATCCCCTCCTGCCCACTTTTTGGCACTTTCACTAAAATTTCCTACATTTATTTGTCGCAAAACGAATGTACAAGAATGATGCATTCCTTTCTAGGTTTCTAGCCAGAGATTATTTTGAATCTATTTTGCCCTGACTAGTGGTACAATCATGCATCTCTGCAAATTATTCACTAACCAACCAGTGCTAAAATAGTAGTGTGCCTTGATTTTGTAGAATGGTATTGTCTGTGGACTATTCTGAATAAGTTTGACTCCCTGGAACCATAATTGGGCAAAATACAATTGTGGTGTAAGAAAATTATAGCCAGAGAGATATTTTGTGGTTCTTCCTAGTGCCAGCTAGTGAAAATCATCAAAGAATGGGCTGCCCACTTGCCACCCTAATTTACTCTAGTAATAGAACTGTTTGCCCTGCTAATAAACAATTATCCTGGCATAATGGGCTGGAAGAGGAGAGGATGGTATGGAAAAGTGACAACAATTTTAACCTAGCAGATCTTGCCCTTCACTAGAGATGCTTCCAGATGTAATTGAAACCTTTGCCAGGTTGTCTGACCACAAAATCCCTCTCTTATCCCTTAAATGGGTTGTCCAGAATTTATTTTTATTCCTAGTCCTGGACCCTCAATGATCGGATCATATTAATAACCTATCCTGAGGATAGGTCATCCATATCAGGAGTCTCGCAAACCCCTTTAACTTCTGTTGGGAGAGTCAGTATATGCATATCTTAAAGTGAACTCCTGGTACAAGGAAAAAACTTCACATTAACTGGGGAACGAACAGAACACTTTTCAACAGACCTCGTTTCATCTTTTTAGTTGCAGATCAATTCCCAGGCTTCTCTTCTGTTATCCAAGATGGTCGCATGGCTTCTCAGACTGCCTGATGCATACTGTGCATTTGGTAGTCCACAACACTTCTGGCTGCCCTTGGATTGGCCAGCGCCGCTCACGTGAACAGTACTGGCCAATCTAAGAGCAGGGCTGGACAAGTAGGAAGTGTCTTGGGCTAACATTGCACAGTATGCATCAGGCAGTCTGAGAAGTGTTGCGGCCATCTTGGATAACAGCGGAGGCTCCAGAGAATTAGCGCATCTGCAACTAAAAAAGTTAAAAGAACTTCAACATGTAAGTTTCTGTTTGTTTCCCAGTCAATGTTATTTTTTTTAATTTTTTTTATTGAACCGTCGGGTTGCTTTAAACATATATATAGTATTGCCTCTTCTAAAATCTTGCATTATAACCTCAGCCTGATGGGAGTCATCAGTTAGGAGAAAGGTTTCCTGGTTATGTACACGGCTCATTATAAGAAACAACTTTAGATACGGGGACTGTCCTCTACCTTGGTGCCCATCCCATGACCAGGTTGTATTGTTATCCACTGTAAGTGAACAATGAAGAGATTCTGAAGATCATGAGAATGTGATATAGAAAGTACTGATATAGTAAAGAATGTAATGAATAAAACTGGAATAGCACTAAAGTGTACTGTCCTGAGGATGGCTTTGGATAGTGATAAGTATATTGTATACTTTTTTCTTTTTCTGTTGCTTATTTTGTTTCTTATTGGATTGACAGTATTCCACTTCTGCAGAATGGAGACAGTATCCTGAAGCCCACGTTAGGTATTTTACCTCCTAGTCTATTATCTGATCTCCAGAGAAACTGTCCACTGCAGTCCTTTTGATTTCATGCTCTTGCTACACCATTGTAAAGATGAAATGCCTCTCTCTTTGCAGAAACGAAATGGCAAAAGCTTTTAAAAATAATTGAGATTGCAGATATTTTTCTTAGCAGATTAGCTCATGTTAGCCACACTCCTCGTTACTGCTTTTTTTTTGTCATTTTGGTAACTGCAGAACATGCCATTTTATTCCATTGAAATTACGTGTGGACATTATTTTCAGAATCTGTATTACAAAGTCCTTTATCCTTTTATTAGTTTAGTACTTGGATGCACTAAAGAAGCCTATCAGTGAAAATCAATTGTAATGAAGTTAGATGAAGTCCTGGTGCACTATGGAGCAGGCTCCGGTGCTGTACAATAAAATCAATTAAGGCCCTTCCAGCCACATGGTGGCTTTTACTCTTCCAATAACTCTTCACACGTTGCTGCCATTAGCCCGGCTATTGTTTTTATGTGAATTATGATAAGTGAAATTTTGCTTATGAATGCATAGATGGGTCATTACTGTGCAGAATTAATCCTCCGCTTTTGTGCATTGAATACATCTGTTGGCCTTTACAATCAATCTGCCTATCAGCCTATGAAAGAGCAGAAAAAAAATCCTTCTTATAATCCCATGGACCAATGATCAGGAAACATGTAGCGTGCCTTCACACATGGCGTAAAAATCCACCATAAATTCCATAGCCATAATTTTGCAGGAAAAACACAACCAGAATTGCTGTTGTAGATTTTGTGGTGTACTTGAGAATTTGTGTTGAAAATTTAGGTGCTGAATTTCACGTAGCATTGAATTCTGTGAGAAAATCCGGAACATTGTAGAAAACGCCTACTTTCCACAGCAGAAGAACTCTGCAAAGGAAATTGAAATAAGTATGCATTGCGGAAGTCCCCCCTTAGGAATGTGTGGTGCACATTTGTGCCGTGGAGTTTACCACTATGGGATTATGCCAAGTGTGAAGACTCGCATTGCATTATCTACATGCCTCAACATTGAAATTGCAGCACCAGAAGGGAAAAGTTGGAATATTATGGAATTCATAGGATCAATAGACAAGTTAATGAGATGCAAATGAGTCATTCAGTATATGAGCACAAATACACGTACTTAAACGCATTGGGATGCTGTCAATGAGGTCATTAATCGTTGTCTAAGGAATGATCTGCTACATTGAATGCACTTGGGGATGCCAATCATCAACATCTGATTGACTGTGTCCCTTTGCCTCCTAACCACACCCCTTTGTTGAGCAAGAAGCAAAAAGTGTCTAAAAGACATAACAAACAGACGTTTCAATTTTTCCACAAATTAAGCCAGAAATCTGGCTGATTTTGCTTAGTAAATCTATGTCTCTTTGATGTGAGTGACTCAAGGGCCCTTTACACGAGTCAAGAATTGAATAGTAACGTTTGTTAGCGATGTTTTGTTCGTGTAAACGCCCCGCCGATTACTCTTGTTGAGCGGGTAATTGGATCGTTGTGCAGCGCAAAAAATCCTTGTTTTCTGACAGCAGATTGTGCAGTGCAAACGGTATGGTGATGAGCTACTCAGGGGTAGCTGGAGGAGATTGTTGTATGTAAATGCAGCAGTCTCCTCCACCAGCGATCAGCAGATAGTCGGGAAGGAACGCTTCCTTCCCGACAATCTTCTTCTACATCATCCCTTGTAAAAGGACCTTTAGCCTGCAGGCATGGCCATATTTAGGATCCGTGTTTCTCAGAGTTTGTTTCTGACAGCAGCATAATTCTGGGAACCTCTGTGTGCCTCTGGTTTTACACCGAGAGATACAGATGATGGGATTTATCATTTACCTTAAAGGGAACCTGTCACCAGGATTTTGTGTATAGAGCTGAGGACATGGGTTGCTAGATGGCCGCTAGCACATCCGCAAATACCTAGTCCCCATAGCTCTGTGTGCTTTTATTGTGTAAAAAAAACTGATTTGATACATATGCAAATTAACCTGAGATGAGTCAGAGCTTGAAAATATGACTCTTCTCTGGTCACACAAGTAAGATATGACTCTTATATGTTAATTTGCATATGTATCAAATAGTTTTTTTACACAATAAAAGCACACAGAGCTATGGGGACTGGGTATTGCGGATGTGCTAGCGGCCATCTAGCAACCCATGTCCCCAGCTCTGTACCCAAAATCCCGGTGACAGGTTCCCTTTAATTTACAACTAAATGTATGAAATGTCGCACGTTTGATCATTTTGGTGCACTCCACTTCTGTGGAGTGGGATTGCAACAATTGTTTTATAAATTTGGCTTAAATCCGCTTGACAGGTTAACCATAGCCACTTTCCAAAACTGGAGTGAGTGGTGTGAAAATGCCAATATATATATATATATATATATATATATATATGATATACACACAAAGCTGGTTGTAGGTTGCTGAAGCAGATAAACAGCAGAGAAATTAGAACAACTGTCATACTGTTATATGCGTACTATATGCAAATTAAGCTGTGAGCACAAACCATTCTCCGTGAAAATCCCCCCTGCAAATTAGTGGAAAATGTGCTGCGACACACAGCTGTTGCTTTTTAATCAAGCATCGGCATAGTTATATTTGCTTTGTGTTGAGAAATAATAATCGCTCAGACTTTCATTTAATGCAGCTCTTTAGCTCCTGCAACCGGCCGAGAAGGCCGAGCAGGAATCGACTTTAACCCCCTGCGTGCCGCAGGGACCTGCAGCACATTTCTTTGCCAGGCAGAGACATCTTCCTAGCTTGTCTGCGTACAGGGAGATTTTTTTTTTGGCACACTAGATACAAGGCCCTCTGAAAACTTAATGAGTCCAGAACTTTGCTGACATAATTTATTCATGTTTGAAAATGTTATCAGGGCATGGCTTTCTTTGTGTAGCGGTATCGATATGAAGCAAAGGCATCCTTGAACTCCCATTAGCTCGTAGATTAGCTCATGCGTGAAAATGCTCATCAGACTTGGCCATACGGTCATGATATTTGCATGGACGGCATTATCATTTGTGGAATAGATTTTATTTTACAGTTTTTTGTCCCTTATCTAGTGCTGGTGAGAGGCGTCGAGAGGCTTATTTTTCAGCTTGCGGTTCTTCCTATGAAGAATAGTAATAGTCCGTTAACAATCACTGTCTGATGACAAATAAGAAATAGGTTTGTGAGGCTTAACAAGCACCTGCGCTGGAAGGGTTAATAAACACCCTGAGCCGTGCTGATCTTATAGCTTTAGCGAGTCTTAATCTGTAAGCTTGATTACCTCCTAACCCCCAGTCGCCTGCTTCCCTTCTCTCGCAGCAGGAGTTTTACGGCAGTATTAGTGGCATTTTGCCCAGCTTTTGGCTTTAGGGAAATCATTCAGTGAGAAAAAAAGCAGAAGGACAGGATCTGCCTAGTGCTGCAGGGTCATTAACACAACTTTGTGGCAGGACATCATTCAAAAGCTATATTAGGGGCCTGTGCCCACTGTCAAAGTACAGCCTTAATTGTCTAGCAGAGCCAGTCGTAGGCAACTTATCTGAAAACCCAAACTCTCCCCTACATTCCTTGACGTGCTATGGATCCCTGTCTTGCCTATTAGGTTTTAGTTTATATATTTTTTTATATATATATATATATATATATATATATATATGTTTTAGGTATTGTATAAATCATTTGTAAAGAAAATCCTTTCTATAATCTCTGGGTATCTGTGCAGTATGGAGCTTATCATTGTCGTTCCAATGTATAGCCTGGGATTTACTGGGACTAGAACTGAACAAGGTTGAGGGCATCTCATTTATCACACCTATAAAAAGCTGTGTTGAGATGGGTGATTTATTGTACAATAATTATTTTATGTTTCATGTAGATCGCTAAGATTGCCATTTACACTGTATAATCTTCTCAAAATTAGCAAACAATTGAAAGCGATTTTGTGCCTGGGCGTTATACATATGAAACGGGTATACCTCTATAGTATAAAGCAACAGCAAATACTATATGCATAATGTTAACATAACAGTACAGAGGAGGAGAGGTTCCTGCCCATGAGGGCCTAGAGTCATGTGGCCTAAGGTTGGGCATACACATTCAGCAGCTATTGGCCGAATAACTGTCTCTATCGACTCTCTAACAACTCCTCTATACACATTTGTTTTTGGCTTGGCCAAATGTACCGTATATGTGTATTCCGTGGGGAGCAGCTTATCTCTCCAGAGAACAAAAGGATTGTGCAAAAATATTCATTTTGCCTGATCTTTCTCTTCCCTGGCATCTTCTTTCGGGAGCTCCCCATGCACATTAGAGTGTTGTTCTCTGCTTGTTTGGATGACATTAATGTGTATGAGGGCCTTCAGCCTCTTTTTCTACTTTTCCATGCTGTAAAAACTGGTTACACTGAAAAGAATTGTGTGGACGCCAAGCCCGCCAAGCCCTATTAGCATGCCTAATGGACCAGTCTAATAACCTTTTATTAAACTTTCTGCCACATTCTTCTTGATCAGCTTGCACCAAGGTTTAATCTATATCAGCCATTAAAGGGGTTATCCAGCCATTTATATTGATGACCTGTCCTTTGAGTAGGTCATCAATATTTTTCAGCAGGAGGCTGACACCCGAGACCCCCACCGATCAGCTGTTAGAAGAGGCCAGCGCTCTGTCAGTGCAACAGCCTCTTCCTAGGCCATGTGACGCCACCATACATCTGTCACATGGCCTATTGAAGTTAATGGGGCTGAACTGCAATGCCAATGTACAGCGCTGTGCTTGGTCAGCTGCCGGGAGCCAGCTGAGCTCACCAAAGCTCAATGGTTGCCTCAAACAGCTGATCGGTGGGAGTGCCAGGACTTGGACCCCTACTGATGTGATAATAATGACCTATCCTGAGGATAGCTCTCCGTTATCCATTCCTGGATAACCCCTTTAAAGGGAACCTGTCATGTGGATATTTGATTATAATCTAACTAATTATATACAATCATTAACTACTAAAAAGTGCCTTAGATGTATTCACTTACTGGTGTGACAGATGGTTACCTCATAATATACACACAAAGATGCAGCATGCTAATGAGCTGATTTGAGTTCAGCGTATATTTAATTCAGAGATATAGCCACTCCCCTGCCCTCCTGCTGCTGATTCATATGGAAAAAAACTGTTATTCAGCAGCAGGTGGGCGGGGAGAGTCAGGAGCTCATGAATATTCATGACTCATCATTATCAGCTGGAGCTTTTCAATACAAGATGTTAGCAGATTGACTGGGTCAATTAAAGAAAGTGACCCAACATTTTGCTAAGAGAATCAGTCACTTATTTATGTTGCCCTTAGTTAGGACACCATAAAACTGGTGACAGGTTCCCTTTAAGCTATTGGCAAGTGGATGTAGTAGGGAGATCTACTACATTCCATGCCCTTCACAACGTAAAGGGGTTTTCTGATTAACAACATTTATCACCTATTCACAGGGTAGATGATAAATATATGACTGCTGTGTTCCCACCTTCCACTTGAATGGTGGTCTTTGAGTCCCCTCTGTGGATGGAATGGTGGTGTATTCATTTCTTCCATTTATAACGGAAGCCATAGTACTTTGCCGTATCCATTGTACAACGGTTACCACCGGTGTCCGTTCTTTTGTCCGGAGGACTAGCATCGTGCACAGAATTATTCTATGCCTCCAGCACAGATGTGGACAGAGCCTTACACACATTCAAAAAATTGAGTTAGTTATACTGGCTATGCAGTGAATATAATAATCTGAATTATATTTAAAATGTTAATTTAATACATTTGTGTAAGAAAAGGCAGGATACAATATATTTGAGACCATTAAAACTATGGCAGTAGGAGCTCTCATCAGCACATCTACACAGAATGTTTCTATAGTTTTTTGGCACTGCAAGCATTAATGAGTCCTTATGAGAAAAGAACACATGACTGTGAAAAGCTCTTCATATCCACAAGATTTTCTTTGAGATTCACTGTACTTTTCTTGTCTGTGGCCAGAGGCTGACCTTTCAATAGAAAAGTTAGGGGTCAGAAGTGAGCTAGCTGACAGTTGCAGGAGTTGATATACTCTAGTTTAAATAGAATTGTCCCCAGTTAAAAATATGGTTCATCCATCGGTCAAACAGTCCTTATTCCCCTTAATTTAATTAAGATGGCAAATGAGGGATGTAAGCAAGGGAGGAAAGAAAATTCTTTCACAAATCGCTGGTATCCTTTCCTTGGACAGTGTAAATCGAATCAATTAGAGATGTCAAAGCTTCTTTTACACATACATAATTCTCAACCAGAGGTCTGTGCCTGCGACTGGAAATTTAAATCAGAGCTGGAGTTATGAACTAAATTGTGAAATTACACATAATCGAATTTACGTTTCAAAGAGATGGATGGACACATTACAAAGTTCGATTGTATCAAAGTTTTTGCACCGACAACAAACATTTGAGGACATAAGCCATAAGCTAAAAGCATGGCGCCCGGTTTTTATAATTTGATTGTCTCTCTGCAACACAGAAACCACATCAAGTCAAAAGGCCTTTTTTAACAATAGGGAAAACTGAATTGTGTGTCTGTGTGTTTCTCATTTGTTTTACGTCTGATACTGATTCTTTTGGAGGGCAGGCATTATTTAAAGAGACACTACTATGTCAGGAAATAGTGCAATACTTGTGCTGTATGGATCCTGGTCGTGACTTAATTTATCCTGCCAGTGTTTTCAACTGCAGATAACACTTCAGTGACCTGTAGTCTGATGGGCTAGACTTCCACCAGTGGTGGAATAGCATGTAATCAATGTTCCAGTCTTTTAAAGGGAATGCGTCATCAGGAAATGACCTCCTGTTTAAATCATGTTTTTATGTTAAAGGGGGTTTCTGAGATTTTGATTTTGATGACCTATCCTAGGTCATCAGTATCTGATCAGTGGGGGTCCAACAACAGGGACCCCTGCAGATCAGCTGTTTGAGAGGGTATCAGTATTCTCCTGTGAGCGCAACAGCATTCTCCCTGCTCACGAAGCACAGCACGTTACATTGTATAGCAGTTGTGCTTGGTATCACCCTCAGCCATATTCACTTGAATGGGGCTGAGCATGATACCAAGCACAGCTGCTATATATTGTATGGCGCTCTGCTTGATAAGCATGGAGAAGGCCATGGTGTGTCTTCTCAAACAGCTGATTGGCGGGGGTCTCTTGTGTAGGACCCCCACCAATCAGATACTGATGACCTATCCTGAGAATAGTCATCTTGAGTATAGGTCACCAGTATCAAAATCTTGGAAAACCCCTTTAAACATATTTTTTTAAAAAAATTGTAGATGTTATATTACATTTTTTATTTTAATCTGTATTTAAAAATATATATAAAAATTCTTAAAATCCTACAGTTTTTGCACTGGCTACTAAGCCTAATAATAGGCACCACTTCTTGATCGGCACAGATCACTTTATCGCAGACAGCTGCTTATTCATTACAGGCAAGATTAGAATGACAGATACCATAGATAGATTGATAGATACATAGATCTAAAAAAACAATCAAAGGGAACCCGCGCTGCCTTACTTAGCTAAAACAAAATGTAATATAGGATACACTGAATAACACTCCAAGGAGTGTGCCGCTGCAGGTCTATAATAGGGAATAAATTGCCTAAACCCTAAAGAGAGTGAGTCAAGTAAAAAAAACTGTGTAATGATTAGACCGCGCTGACTGTCCAGTGTATAATCGGAACTAGTGATAAATATCACAATACGTAGCACAAAAGGTGGTATCCGCTGCTGTGTCCACCGTAACTAATTAAAGTAGTGTCCGGAGTTACTGCCAGTAGGTTATCCCAATTTCAATTTCTATAGATAAAAAGGAGTACCGGTATATGTTTATATATAGTCACTTGCCTATATTGCACTGGCTTTCGGACTCCTTCCTGATCTTCATGGTGCTTGTGTTGGAGGGTGGTTGTGATGGCTGTATCTTCAGGTTTCCTCTTACAAACGCGCGCGGTCCCGGCCGGTGACTCGTGCACGTGAGGGAAACCCAGGCTGGTGATCCACAAGGACGCTGCTTTCGTGTGACATCACACTAACGATGGATGCTCTCTCGGACCAAAACACTTCTAACGCGTTTCGAAATTACCAAATTTCTTCATCAGGGTCACAACCACCCTCTAACACAAGCACCAGGAAGATCAGGAAGGAGTCCGAAAGCCAGCGCAATATAGGCAAGTGACTATATATACATATACGGGTACTCCTTTTTATCTATAGAAATTGAAATTGGAATAACCTACTGGCAGTAACTCCGGACACTACTTTAATTAGTTACGGTGGACACAGCAGCGGATACCACCTTTTGTGCTACGTATTGTGATATTTATCACTAGTTACGATTATACACTGGACAGTCAGCGCGGTCTATTCATTACACTGTTTTTTTACTAGATACATAGATCTGTCATTCACAATAGGTGATATCACAGCTTATCTCCTCCTTCCTGACCTCTGCACAGGCACAGAGCTTGCCTAGAAAACTCTCCTATAAAAGTCAATGAGGCCCCCTCCTGACCATTGTGTCTATGGCCCATGTGGATACTCTAAAGCAATTCTCTAAATGCTGTTAAGAACAGCTCAGGCAGGCCCATATTATCTGCCAAAAATATATTGAAATATCTAAAATCAGAAAATAAAAACACATTGGAAATAAAGGATACGTGTCAAAACAATTCTATGACACATTTCCTTTAAAGGTCTAAATGTTAAAGTATAAGGCATGGGAGGTGGCCAAGATTGATAACAATATTTGAAGGGGTTACAGGGATGATCCAGTTGGCCTGTAGAGAACCGGGATATTATTTAAACATTTAATGGACCAGAAAAAGTGTTAATCTGGCAATTTGCAGTCCTGCATATGCTAGATTATAGTGTACATGTAAATCTACTGTGTCCCTGAATCTAAGGACAGAGGGGGTCATTTATCAATCTGAAATACGCCTAAATTAGGCGTATTTCACTCGCAGATTGCGGCACAACAGCTAGGTCTAAAATTGTGGGCATGGGCAGGGAAGGGGACAAGCCAGCAGGCCCCTCTCATTTACCATTTTCTATGCCTGTTTTAGGCGTATAAAAAGGTCTAAATTTAAGACAGCTTGGAAGCTGTCTTACATTTAGAACTGGCGCTGGATGCATCGAAGTTATAGAGAGGCCTGCACCTCTTCATAACTTTGGCGGAACCACCGCCAGCTTAGGGGTTTATTAAGACCGGTGTCTAAAACGCCGGTCTTAATAAATGTGCTCTAGAGTATTGCAGATTTGTTGCTCCACACTCGTGGTATATAAAAGACCAAAGGAGAAAATCTAATCTGCAAGTGGGTTTAGGTATGACAAAGTTCCCACTTATAACCTGAGGCTGGAGAAATGCAGCCGAGTTGACTCCAAATGCAATGGGATTTTTGTCAATTTGGATCTGGGTCCTCAACATGTAGGACATATAATTTGCATATAATGTCAATTAATTTAATAGAAGTTTGGCAAATGTAGGCATTTGCACAGGATTACATGCGCATCACATGGAATTACTAAAACTGTATACAATTGTTTTAGACCATTGAAGGTTACAGATCTGAATAATCAGAGATGTATATTAAAAACATATGTAACAGGGCTTAGAAGAGGGGCAGTTGAAAAGCTATCAGTAAGCAATCAATTCAACCATGTCCATGCATGATGCATTAGGTCTGGCTATCCCTAGTTAATCAGTTGATATGGTAACCCGATCCTAATGTTGTTTCTGAGAGCTGTCAGATCAGTATTATGATCCTTCCTAGTGGTCATGGCATAGCGGGTATGTGCTCTTTGTTATGGATTGCATATAGTCCGCTAGAATTAAATTATGATCATGTCCAATTGTCGGCATTCAATATTCTTTTTACTTTGGCTTCTATTTGTAATATTCAACGTGGACAGGTTGAGACGTAACTTTTACGCGTTAGAGAGTAGGTTTCCAAATGTGGTAGGTTCAATGTAATATTACTGAATTGTTGATTAATATATGAAGTGTTCAAAATTCCTATAATTTGTTGTAAAGTTGTGATCACAATATAATTATTACATAAAATCAATAGAAAATTATTATAGCGTGTTTGTGGACTTTTCACACTGGATTAAAGGGGTTGTCCCACGAAAAAATATTCTAGTTTTCAAACCATCACCTGCATCTGAATACTTTTGTAATTGCATGTAATTGAAATTTTTGCAAATCCACTGAGTTATTTAATAAAATGTATCTGTATAGCGCCACCTGCAGTTTTTTTTCATACTTCTTTGACCTGCTCAGAGAGATGGCCGCACATGCTCAGTTTCATCCTTCAACTGCCTCCTGAGCTGTGATAGGGAGAGCTGAGACACGCCCCCTGAGCTGCAGCAGAAAAGACCCCCCCCCTGATCTCTGGATCCATGTGAGCTACAGGGCTGGTTCTAGCTTTGTTAGAAAGAGACTGCCGTGTACTATATGATGTCTGATTTAAATTTTTTACATTATTCATGGGATAACCACTTATGAATGACTAAATGGGTCTCATATAAGGGGACCATTTTTTTATGAAGCCATACAGATATTGTATGTTTTATTGTGAACTTTACCATAATGTTCAATCATAAAGATAACGTCAAGATAGAGATATCGTCCAATACAGACTAAAGGTGGTCAAGAGTAATGTTGGCTGAACACACCTATGTGTATGGGGGTGTGCTGACTGTCCCCTGACTTTAATAATGGTGGGGAAGAAGGTTTGGGTATGTTGAAAGGTGTCTGGCAACAGTTTGCTCCCCTCTCCCCATTGAAGGTGTGCAAACACCTTATACTGTAGTCTTTAAAACATTGTTCTGAATCTCTACTCATTTCAGATTTAGGATTCCAGTGGTGGTCCTATTCAGTGATTGACAGTTATCTTCTTGTGCAGGCAATAAATCACTGATTAGGACTGCCTACTGGACTCCTGCTCTATAAATTGCTGCTGGAAGTTTGAACTACTTGTTCAATGTGACAGGTTCCCTTTAATGGAAAGCTTATATAAGCTCACTGCTCTTGATGAGTAAAATTCTTGGATCTGGTTAATGATGCACGGAGAGGAGAAGAGGCTGAGCAGGCTCTCGGGACAACATAAAGTCCAGGGAATCAAGGAACTAACTGAGAAGTTATCCAAAATCCAAAGTTTTAAAACATGAAATTCGTTGTTGGAACATCCTTAAAAACATGTAATACACATCCAAGATGATAAGGAGACACTTTTGTGTTTTGAACAAACATATTATAGTGCACATTTTTCACATCTTAAATAACACATCTGTCTGCTTAGTAAATCAGATAGCTGTAAACTTAAATATTTTCATTTCTTGAACTTAAAAGGGTTGTCCTACAGTTTTTAAAATTCTCGGAGGAGCAGACAGGCTCATAAAAGAAAGAAAAAAGCTTAGCTCGCCTGCTAAAAGTCCTCCGTTCTGGTGCTGCAGGTCCAGTTCTTGTCCAGTGATGATATCACATCCATCATTCACCTGACCGCTCACCCAAGAAAGTCATATGACCACTAAGGCCAGTGATTGGTTGTGCAGTCACATGAATGATGGATTTGACATGATCACTTTTGGTCCTGAGATTCCTAGTATCAAAAGCTGTCAGACAACCCTTTTAAGGAGTACAGGTCCACTCTTCTTACATGTCTGTTTTAGTAAAAAAAATTGTATTCTCCATGAAAGAATTATTGTACATTATTATAATTAATAATATGTAATAATATAGTGCTGTACCTGTAAGAGAGGGGGAGCATATAGAAGAGGGAAGGGGGAAGAACAGAGGTAAAAGCTTCTCACCTGGCTGTATGGTGGCAGCATGCTCATTGCAGGGGTTAGGTTTTCCTGAAGAGGTGAGTTTTTAGGTTGCTCTTGAAGGTTTAGATGTTGGGGGGAGTCTGATGTGCTGGAGTCATGAGCTCCATAGTATGGGGGATGCACATGAGAAATCCTGTAGACGATTGAATGAGGAACAGACAGGAGGATAACAAAGAAGAAGGCCTTGTGAGGATCGGAGATTACGTATAGTTATGTATTGAGAAAGCAGGTCAGAGATGTAGGGAGAGAACAGGTTGTTGATGGCCTTATATGTAATTGTTAGCATTTTACTAGGTGATCAGGTGCCAGTGAAGGGATTGACAGCTCAGAGGTGGATTAACCAGGCAGCAAAGTTGAGGATAGATTGGAAGGTATCGAGAGTGCTAGATGGAAGGTCATAGAGGAGGATGTTGCAGTAGTCCAGACAGGAGATAATTCTTATATAGAACTCTGCTGGTTGTTCCTCTATCTAGAATGTATGAATAAATTGCCCACTGGGTGTTACCAGTTGGTGGTGTGTCCCTGCACAGTCTGACACTGACCAATCAGCGCTGACTATATCAGACTGTGTGTGGACACACCCTCAGTCAAGGGGAATGGTAACTCCCATTTACTCATAACGGCAGTAAACAGAGTTATAAGAATAGATGCTCCGGAATTGTTATTTTGTGGGTCATTTAAGTAGTTACTAAGACAGACATGTCAGTAGAGGTGACAGGTCCTTATCAAACACTTCAGAGCACAGTGTATTTGGGTCCTTGTGTCTCCTGTTGTAGCACCTTTTGCAGTGTATTAACCACATTATTGATGATTTTGTCTATGGCAGTGGGAAGTCGTCAGTTGCCTTAGGCCGTATGTAGCTAACAAGTTTAGCACTTTGTCTTTCCTGTATTAACACCAGTGGCAGCGTGCAGCTAAACAGGACTAGTGGCACTTGGTCAAAGGTCACTGTCTCAGGTCAGACGCAGCCTAGGTCATTGGCTCTTAACCTGCATGTCCTTCCACTGAATGAGGTACCTTATGTTTAACTATACAAACAATTGTGAAACATAATGCATGGCCATCAGGACAGAAATACAACGACTCTGCAAGCTATTGCCTAACATTTTTAGCTGAAAAGCCAAATAGCGATAGAACGTGAGAGATTTGGTGTCAATATCCACTTTTTGGTGTTGAAAATGATGCTAAGATATCAAGTGTTTAGGCATGGTTGTTTTTAATATATATAAAATTTTATAAAATGATTTGGAAATTATAATATCATGTATTTACTATGATTTTTCTTAGTGTAAGCCTGATTGTAAATTCAAAATTGTATTTATTGATATTAAAGCCTAAATTCCAAGGGTTTTCTAAGAGAATATAAAAAAAAAATGGGTCAAAGCGGGTTAAAATAACAATTATTGCTCACCTCATCAATACTCCAACACTGTTCTGGTCTCCGCTACTCTCCACTTTCCAACACAAATGGGAAATGACTTGGTGCCGGGCAGTTCAAGCATGGGACCTTTAAGCAGAGAGCAGTGGGGATCAGAACAGCATTAGAATGGCAGCAGCAAAGTATTGGTGAAGTGAGTAATAATTATTTGTTTAGAAAAATGATTCCCCTAGAAAGCCCCTTTGAATTTCAGGTATGACTGCACAATGTTACACTCCCAATATGCTGAGATATGTGGAGTTTGGTCAAGTCTTCACACTGCAAATCTGGTGTTCTACGGTGTGAAGACTTGACCCTCACCTGTGAATTCATTAATACAATGGACATTCTGGAGGGTGAGATAGATCTGTTTTGGCTCCTTATTCTTCCCGGGCCACTATTTTGTGAGCATCAATATACTCTTGACTACCATGTTGGCAGTGTGAGGGCCTGAACTAACAGCTCTGCATGTCTCAGTTTCCTGGACCTCTTTGAGAGTGACATTGTGGAACACAATGCAAAGCTTAAAGGAATAAATACACTGATGGACCCCGCCAATCAGCTGTTTAAACAGTCTACAGCGCCCTGGTGAGCACTAGTGATGAGCGGCAGGGGTCATAATCAAATTCGTGATATTTCGCAAATATTTTGTAGAATATTCGTTGAATATTCAGGAATTTTTCCTCCCTGCTTTTTGCTTGTGGGCCAATTAATAATTGGCTCACAAGCAACTTATGCAGGGAGGAATCATGACTTCAGATGGAAAAAATTACGACTATTCGATATAACGAATATATAGCACTATATTCTAAATATTCTCGAAGTGGCGATATTCGAGATAAAAATTAGCTTTTCAAATATTCGTGCTTAACACTAGTGAGCACTGTGGCCTCTTGCTAGGCCAGTGATGTCACATGTATGAGTGGAGCATTGGAGCATTTCTAACTCTGATGTTCCCCCTTGTCCAGCGCTTCTTAGCACAGGACAAGGGCTGTTTGTTTACTGCCGATGACGTACCCGGCTGTTTCTCAGTATGCTAGCAGTAATCCCGGTGACATGACCGTCACAGATGGGCAGTCTATAGCAATGCCCTAGCCTGTAAAACAGCCTAGGGCAGTGCTAAAGACCACCCATTTGTGACAGTGACATATCTGGGCTCACTGCTAGGTGGAAGTCTCCGCCTAGCATACACATATGAAGGTGGGATGTCACCGGTAGGAAAGTAAAAGCCCTTGCCCTGCATGACATGTCAAGTGGGTGAGGGGGAGCAGATTTTTGGGTTCTGCTCAGAACCCAGACAACCCCTTTAAGTGAAGAGGCCTGAGCTTCAATACCAAGCACAGCTACTCTAAAATGTATGCACTGTGCTTGGTAAGCTGCAAGAAGGCCTCAGCTTCTTTAAACTGCTGGTCGGCAGTGCCAGGAGTTGTACGCCTACTGATCACATCTTCAGGATAGGTCATCAGTACAAAACACTCAGAAAAAACATTTAAACTTTTCGGTTCTTAAGTGGACCAAGGCATTATTTAAGAAACAGATATTTATGAACCTTTTAGGATTGTTTAATGTTTGATACATATCAGGCCAAAGTAATTCAGGGTGGTTTGTTGCTGTATGTGGCCTTCATTATGTAATGATCAGGGCTACCTCTTAATAACGAAGCACCGCTCAGATTGTTCAAGTGAATCATAATCTAATCTTTGAAAATGATGCTCTGGAAAAGTTAGATCATTTCAAAAACTTGTACTATCTTACTTTAGAGATGCAATCTTGGGGAAAAATATCTGCACCTCAGCACCATAAATACTGCATTACTTTATTTTTGTACCCTCAACCCTGTCATCATTTTGAGATGAAGTCGAGGATTGATGTGCATCCCAGCCTCATCCATCTTCTAATTTGCCTATTCATTGTTAAAAACATATACTCTATGCTGCATTTCCCCTCATTAATAATTACTGTCTTTGCACTCTGGAATGTGTATGATTGCGAGTTCAATAATTTGCATCAGATCAATTGCAGTGTCAGTTCAAAATGCTTTCTAGCCATCAAGAGAGCTTGCGTGTGCTTTCCTCTTTAAAAGGTGCTGTTCCACTTACATGGTCCAATTTTTTAATTGCCTTCGAACTTCCATTTCTGACCGACACTTTATGAAATCCTCCCAGACTGGATTGTTGACTTGTCCTAATGTTGCCATGATCGTTCCATACTGTTAGGTAATGTGCCTCTGGTTTTAAGGGTTCACTGGTCACCATGTTGGTCTTCTTGATAATATTACACATGGTTTATGAATTCATGTTAGAGCCGCTCTGGATAGATCACTGGGATGCTCTAATGTATTAGTTTTGTACAGTGTTCGAGCCTATGCACTGTTTTAGTTTATTTGCCACAAAGTGCCTTTTACAGGCATTTTAAATCATCTGGCCAGGATTTTATTACCCTATTCCAACTGCAGTAAATTAGGGCTGTGTTACTACACAATATTTCGTGTACTTCCATCTCCGTGTAAGAATGAATTCCTACTTTTGATGTTTGGTGTTAGTATTTCTGATAGAAAGGCACGCCCAACGAGGAAGCAATCAGAACTTATTTTATGTAAGAAACCAATCATTTACAGTGGTTATCCCAAGACTGAAAGTACACATTCACAGGATCGGTAATAAGCGTCTGATCGGTAGGTGTCCGGTCTGTCGGAACTCCCGCTGAACATGAGAATAGCTGTCCTATTGTAATGAAGCGGTGGTTGAGGATGTGCGCAGGTGCTCCATTCAGTGTCTATAGGACTCTGCTATATCTGGTAGTCCCATAGCGTTGAATGAAATGGCTAAGACTGCTGCTGTAGTCACAAAGGGGATTCGGAGACCCCCATTATCCATCCAGTGGTTGGACCTCCCCTGGTTAGACAGTGGTGACCTATTCTGTTTCAATCACATGGAGTTTGTATGTTCTCCCCAGGTTTTTATGGGTTTCCTCCGGGTACTTCAATTTCCTCCCACACTCAAAGATTTACTGATAGGGAAATTAGACTGTGGACAGTGTGATGCTAATGTCTGTAATGTGCTGCAGAATGTCAGCGCTATATGCGTGCATTAAATAAATAAATCTCGGTATAACCCCTGTAAACATGGAATCTATCTATCTATCTGTCTATCTCATATCTTTCTGTCTATCTATATCTATCTATCTATCTATTACTTATCTACTATATCTATCTTTCTATTCTATCTACCTATTTATCTATATATCTCATATCTAGCTACATATCTATCTATTACCAATCTGTCTATCTATCTATCTGTCTACCTATCTATCTATCTATCTATCTATCTATCTATTATCTATCTATCTATCTATCTATCTATCTATCTTTCATCAATTTATTAATGTCACACCCCAGAGGACTCTGCTAGAACCTTTATCACATAGAACATTTCCTGGCTGGAGAGATCACAGCAGTATCAGCTAATAACCAGGCCCTTTTACCGCCAGTCCGATAGCGCACAGCTGATCACCAGGAGTAGCCTGTCTTTTGAGAAGTTGAGATTTTCATCTGTGCTTCTAAGACACGTATTTGTAGATTGTCTCTATGGCTGTAAATTTAGGTGTTTTCTTTTCTTTGTACAAGAACCTATATTTGTTGATGATGATTTCATGTAAAGATCATCCGTTTATCTATGTATTGTATATATGTATTCATCAAGCAGTAGGCAGACGGTGATTATCATTTACCCTACTTTTGGACACATTAGGCTGCACAAACATGCGAACATACACGAATACATAATCCTTACAGTCTGGAGACTGTGACCAGCAAAAGCACAGTTCAAATGGTGCTACAAATCCATACAGTTGGTGTGGCTACTAATTTCCTGAACCAGACTCACACACGTGGCAGATGGCATGGAAGTGTCTTGTTATCCTCACCCTCACCAGACACATCCAGTCTGAAAAAAAAGGAGATTGAATAGTGATTTCACAGATTTTGGTCTTTAGTTAATCTGGGTTAGTGAGGCTTCAAAGATCCCATCAGTTAATTCGCTCAGCACTTGTGTACAGGTCTGGCGTGTTTGTGCTGAAGCTGCTCAGTACGCCAAGCTCTGGAGCGTGGTCATCCGAGCAGCTGTCCCTTCACACATAGCACATCCTAAGGATGGCAAGCTCCTGGGACCACAAAATGAACTGATTTACTGTCATGTGTACTGCTAAACAGTATGATGTATTTGACCATATAATTATGTACGGTACATACTGTATATTTTTATGGGCAGCATCATTTATACAGAAAAGCCGTAATTGTCTTCACCAGCAGATGTGCTGCAGCTCAGCTCCCATTCAATTCAATATGAGCTGAGCTGCAGTACCCCAACATGGCCACTACGCAATGGACAGAACCTTGGAGGGAATTTATCGTAAGGGGAATATTTTAAGTCAGTTTTGCTGAGTCTGTTTTGTTGTACTTTATGCCACATTTATCAAATGTCTAATGTTGTTTGATAAATTTGCCTTATCCTCAAACCTAACACTTTTGTCTAGAAAAGCTCCTCCAGTTTTTCTACTCCACCCTGCTACTGGAGCGAGATTGCGACTTTTTTTGCAACTTTTTAAAATCTGGAGTGAAACTCATTAACATAGCTAGCCAGGCCCACTCTCTCACCAGTATTTAAAAACTGGTGTGTGTGGTGTTAGGGCTCTTTCACACTTGCGTTGTCCGGATCCGTCGTGTACTCCATTTGCCGGGATTACACGCAGGATCCGGAAAAACGCAAGTGAACTGAAAGCATTTGAAGACGGATCCGTCTTCAAAATGCGTTCAGTGTTACTATGGCAGCCAGGACGCTATTAAAGTCCTGGTTGCCATAGTAGTAGTGGGGAGCAGAGGAGCAGTATACTTACCATCCGTGCGGCTCCCAGGGCGCTCCAGAGTGACGTCAGAGCGCCCCATGCGCATGGATGACATGTCCATGCGATCACGTCATCCATGCGCGTGGGGCGCCCTGATGTCACTCTGGAGTGCCCCGGGAGCCGCACGGACGGTAAGTATACTGCTCCCCCAATCCCCACTACACTTTACCATGGCTGCCAGGACTTTAGCGTCCTGGCAGCCATAGTAACCATTCAGAAAAAGCTAAACGTCGGATCCGTTAAAAAAAAAGCTAAATGCGCCGAAACGACGTTTAGCTTAAGGCCGGATCTGGATTAATGCCTTTCAAACTGCAAAAAGTCGCCAAATTTCCTGCGCAAGCGAGTGCAAAAAGTTACAAAAGCCCTATTTTGCAACTTTTTGAAGCCAGAATTCTGGAGTGAAAGAATGATAAATCCTTGTGTGAATGATTCTGTCCACTGTATAGTTTCTGCCGCCATCGGCTGCCTGAAACAGCTGATCTATTGGGTTGCAGGGTTTTGGACTCCCCACTGATCTGATATTGATGACCTAACTATCCTGAGGATAGGCCAGGAATATCTAAGTCCTGGAAAATCCCTTTAAAACTAATTTTCCACTGATCACTGAAGCTTTGTTCAGTTTCTGCAAGGATCTCTAGGGCCTTATATTTTTGTATATGAGCAAAACTCCAAAATAAACTACATAGCGGCCAGTAAATCATAGGTGACTATATTTTTGTAGTTTGGGCTAAGCAGCCTGCTAGGCAACCCACACTTCAATGTAAGGTAGAGCATAACGTTTGCTACATGCTCAATGTGTTAAGCCATTCTAGACCGGTGCCAAAGATAAAAGGAGTTGTCCTAATAATAACGATAATTATATTACTGAAAAATAGACATAGGCCCTGATTTATCATACCTTCACTCCTGAATTCTGGCAGCAAAAAGTCACAAAAATAGGGCATTTGCATTTGTTTGAAACAAAGTTTTATGACTTTTTACATGTTACACCACTCGCTACAGTTTTGTAATGTGGGTGGAAAAGTGGGTGTGGTTAGCTATGTTAATGAGCTTCACTCCAGATTTATCATTCAGATTTTTTATTTAAAAAGTCGCAATCTCACTCCAGGAGGAGGGTGGAGTAGGAAAATTGGAGGAGCGTCTCTAGACAGAAGTGTTAGGTCTAAGGATAAGGGCTCATGCACACGACCGTATGTATTTTGTGGTCCGCAATAAACTGATCTGCAAAAATACGGATGACATCCGTGTGCATTCCGTATTTTGCAGAACGGAACAGCTGGCCCCTAATAGAACAGTACTATCCTTGTCCGTAATGTGGACAATAATAGGACATCTTTTTTTTTGCGGAACCAAAATACAGACATACGGAAACGGAACGCACACAGTAACTTCCATTTATTTTGTGAACCCATTGAAGTCAATGGTTTCACATACTGTCCGCAAAAATAACGTAACGGACACAGAAAGAAAATACATTTGTGTGCATGATCCCTAAGGCAAATTCGTCTAGTAACATGAGACATTTGATAAATGTGGCATAAACGCAGAATCAAGCAAAACTGACTTCAAATTCCCCCCCCCCCATAGGGTATGCAATGGTTGCAGTTGCACCCAGACTCTGTAGCCCAAAGGTTGCAGTTGCACCCAGATTCTGGAGCCTGAGGAAGGCTAGTCCCTCTATCACATATGAGGATACCAGCGCTATAAGTAGTATGTGAAAGTATGTTGCATTAGGGCTGATGAGTAGAGATGAGTAAATTTCTTAAAATTCAATTTGGGGCTGAATTGGTCGTCTGATTCAATTCTGCCTTGAATAAATTTGACTTGCAAGTGTCCCTCTCCCTCCTCCTCTCTACCTCTATCCCCTTTCTCACTCCCTCCCTCTTGATTCTCCTGAAATAAATCACAAATAAATAAAAATTCTTTCGAACTTGAACTTTTTGGAAAATTTAGGTCGAATTTATGAATTTTTGAATTGATTTGCTCATGTCTACAGTTGAGCTTCAAGTTGCTCCTCTGGCAAATGCTATTCATGCAATACCCTAATGCAGGCATGCTCAACCTGCGGCCCTCCAGCTGTTGCAAAACTACAACTCCCAGCATGCCCGAACAGCCTACAGCTATCAGCCTACAGCAGGGCATTGTGGGAGTTGTAGTTTTACAACAGCTGGAGGGCCGCAGGTTGAGCATGCCTGCCCTAATATAATCTGCAGTGGAGTCAGGGCCGTCTTTAATATTGATTGGACCCTGGGCAAAAATTTACTTGGGCCCCCTGGATCCCGCCTTCCCACACCTTAGCAGGCAATCACGCCCTCCACCGCAACACACACACAAAAAATCCACACAGAGTACAGTGATTGACTGTAAATACTTCCAGTTCTGAAGACTCCAGCGGCTCAGGATCAGTGCTCTGAGCAGCTGGGCTCAGGCTGGAAGTGGGCACCGCTCTGCAGGAAGGAGACCGGGGCTCGGCTCACCCTAGCGTTACAGTGCACCCCAGCACCCCACAGTATGCAGTATAGCACCCTATAGTATACAGCACCACACAGTATGCAGTATAGCACCCTATAGTATACAGCACCACACAGTATGCAGTATAGCACCCTATAGTATACAGCACCACACAGTATGCAGTATAGCACCCTATAGTATACAGCACCACACAGTATGCAGTATAGCACCCTATAGTATACAGCACCACACAGTATGCAGTATAGCACCCTATAGTATACAGCACCACACAGTATGCAGTATAGCACCCTATAGTATATAGCAACCCACAGTATGCAGTATAGCACACTATTGTATACAGCACCACACAGTATGCAGTATAGCACCCTATAGTATACAGCACCACACAGTATGCAGTATAGCACCCTATAGTATACAGCACCACACAGTATGCAGTATAGCACCCTATAGTATATAGCAACCCACAGTATGCAGTATAGCACACTATTGTATACAGCACCACACAGTATGCAGTATAGCACCCTATAGTATACAGCACCACACAGTATGCAGTATAGCACCCTATAGTATACAGCACCACACAGTATGCAGTATAGCACCCTATAGTATATAGCAACCCACAGTATGCAGTATAGCACACTATTGTATACAGCACCACACAGTATGCAGTATAGCACCCCACACTATACAGTACCCCACAGTATATAGTAGAGCAGTATAGCAGCCCACACTATACAGTACCCCACAGTATATAGTAGAGCAGTATAGCAGCCCACACTATACAGTACCCCACAGTATATAGTAGAGCAGTATAGCAGCCCACAGCATACAGCACCACACAGTATGCAGTATAGCACCCCACACTATACAGTACCCCACAGTATATAGTAGAGCAGTATAGCACCCCACAGTATATAGGCCCCACACAGTATACAGCCCTCCCAGAGTATACAGTCCCCCACACAGTATACAGCACCCCACTATACAGTAGTTTACAGTATATTAGCATAACAGCCCCTGTCACCTTTTTCTGATGTCATCTTCACAAAAAAAAGCTCCACAGATAAGGCAAACTTCTCCTGCAACACTCCTGCTAGGACCTGTGATGACCTCACAGCCATGTGACCAGTAATATTGCTAAGTTACTGGTCACATGGTGATGATGTCATCTAAGGTCCTAGATCACAGCTCTAACACAGTACGATGCCTGGACTCAGTGCCGGCAGGCATGGCAGCACCCCCTGTGTAGCTGACAGCCTGACACCGGGGGCAGTGGCTAGCAGGGCTCAAGAGGCAGCTGCCTTGGGCCCCCCAGGAGCAACTGGGCCCGGGGCAGCTGCCCCTTTTGCCCCTTGGTAAAGACGGCCCTGAGTGGAGTAACAGTTTAAATGCAACGTGTAGTTAAAACGCTACCAAAGTAGATGTACTCTGTAGGCCGCATCTTCTAACAACTTGTTAAAAAGTGGGAAACAAGCTAGATTCTTGGCCTGTCGCTGCCTCCCTTTCACCCTATGCTAAGAGAGCTATTAAATAATAAAGATTTAGCTGCAAACTGTGAATTTGTGACTGCAAATGAATTATTAATTATCATAAACCTTCTGTTTGGATAATTTTGGCACCACTTTAAGCGTTAACAGTAAATTTATTTTTAATTAAATCAGTGCATTGAGAATAAAGAAGACTCTTCTGCATCCCAAACAGAACACACATGCCATCTTAGCTTACTATCACTGAAGGCACTGATGCTTCTGGAGATTGCAGAGGGCTACAGTTCATTGTCTCTGTTCCATTTTATCCTTACACTAAAGTGTCACTGACCATGAAAGATGCTATTTCAATTATATCAGCTCTTTTACTCGGCCCATACTGCTACAGAGGATCTACTCAATGCACAGGTTGTTGAGGCCTTAGTGGATAAAACATCTTGACACATCATCCTTTAAGATAGTTTAGAAACTTAGCACTCCTCCTTTTAAAGGGGTTTTCTGGTTCTTTTTTTTTTTTTCATTTGCAACCTGCTTGCTGCTGATAGTCACATAATACCTGCTTTGTTTCCTGTTCTGATGGTCCCATGGATAGCTTCTTGCATTCCATCCCACCAATGTATGGAACGTCATCAGTGATCAAATTCTGTTGACTGCAACAAGCATGCGAAGGTCATTGAGACGGGCCCATAGACTCCTATTCAGCCCATCTCCTTCTGAGAGGAGAGAGAGTCTGCTATGCGAGTGCTTCTCTCTCCTCGTACTAAGGAACCTTGGGGGTCTCAGCACTCAGACCTCCACTGATCAAAACTTTTGACATGTTGCTATGACATAGCAAATGTTTTTGGAAAGCTCAGTGTGTCTTTAAGTGGCACAGACACCTTTTTTTTCCCCCTCTGCAAATAACGGACTTGAAAGGGGTGTGGCTTAGCAGATCAGGGGTGTGTGGCTTTAAATGTACCGAAATTCAGGTCCACAATTCTGACACCTAATAGGGGGTATAAACTTCTAAAAGTGCACCAGATTTATTATCCAGATTCAGCCATTGTGATAAATCAGAGGCATTCTAAAAGTGCACCAGATTTATTATCCAGATTCAGCCATTGTGATAAATCAGAGGCATTTTATCCATGTCTGCAATATTAGTAGTTACCATATGTACCCCATGACAAATAATTTTTTATCTATCAACCATTCCTGGGTGACTACACTGGTGATATAGACCTAAAAGGATCTGCATCTGTTGCTAAGCAACGGCCCAAACAGACACAGGAACTGGCTTCCAAGTGAAAATGAATGTTGAGTGGTGGTGTTCAAACCGCTCAATATTACAGATGCAAGTAGTCATGGATATTGAAGCTGTGAGCTTGGGTTCTGGTTGGGAGAGGTTTATTAGGGATTCTTCCTTATATAAATGACTCTGCTCTTGTCACTTGGCTGTGTCTGGTATGAGAATCGTTCAGTTGAATCAGACAAAACTGCAATACCAGACACAGCCTACAGACAAGACGCTGTTGACGAAACAAAGTAGATTTCATACAACTCCTTTATTTTCTTTCCCAATTCTAAGGCCAATTTCAGACGAGCATATTCAGTCGGGGAAGCAGTATTTCTTGGACTGACCACTGCTCCTCTAAAGTGAACTTATGATGCTGTGAATTCCTTCCTCTATGTGAGTGTACTGAACTGTCACATAAGGTGACTACATTTAGGTAGACCGGTGGTGAGAGGGGGGAAATCACAGCATCATAAATCATTATGATGCTGCAAGTTCATTAGAGGAACAGTGTTCAGTCCAGGAAATACAGCCATCACATGGAGCGTGTTTTTTCTGCATGAATGTGTATGACGAGATTGGGAGATATAGTTGTTTGCTTTAGTTCAGTATTTTAGGCTTCTTTGTTCTAGAGACTTGGAGAGGGTATTCCATCATTAATGTACAAAATGACAGTCATACATGCTATTGTACATGGCAAACGTTTTCTAATAAAACTAGAATCAACCCTGTACTTCTCGTGGATCCAGAGATCTCCATTTATTGCTCCAATTGTTCTGCTAGATATATTTCAAGCTGGCAGCAAGGGGGGCATGGCTTGTCTACTGCAGCTGGTGGCAGTTGAAAGATGGAACTGAGCATGTGCGTCCACTTCAGTGAGGTGGACAGAGAAATTAGAAAAAGAGCGCTGTACAGACAGATTTTGTTGAGTAACTCAGTAACTATACTAAATATTTAATCACACGCAATTACAAAAGAATTCAGATCCAGGTGCTGGTTTGAAAACTAGAATATTTTCATGGGTACAGTTAATGTACCCTCTGACGTGTCCTACAGATTAGAAACAAGTGGAAATCATTGAGCTAGACATAAATACTGATGTTTATGATGTTTTGCAGAAATGTGAGTTTTTTTTTATTTATTTAACCCTAGATGTCAATATTGGACTATACTGCAAAGCATAAAAAGCTCTCCTAATAGTGCCAGACAGTATTGGTACCAGTATATTATATATAACCTGCCTGCAATCTCTCGCTCTGACAATTCAGCAAATGTTTTGACTCATTAATGAGGTTGAAAATTGTGCTACCAGACTCCCTTACCTAATAGTGTCATGATAAATAATGCATCACATTTCAGACCTAAACCCCAGATTGCTATGCTATAGCAGCAAAAAGAAGGGAAAAAAACAAGCTGCTTAGTGTACTTAATTGCATAGAATAAAAGCATAATCATTGTAACCTACTTAAAAAAAAAAAAAAGCATAAGCCTGTCAAATTCCAAAGTGATTCTTTTTCCCCCCTCTGATATACTCTGTTCTTAATTTTGTGACATTAGCCCAAAGGGAAACACCGGTCCTTTGCTTTGCACTGTGTATCCTTTGTGCTAAGTGTCACTGCACAAACACATATAGCTGTCTGCATAGCGTGTTAGTCCAGTGAGGGTCAGCTCCAGTCTGTGGCCGCTAAAAATGAAAAACATGCCCCAACCGGGGACAAGAACAGGGTCAACAGCTGGCAGAGGATATGGCAATCATTTATATAAATATGCTTTCTCAAGCCCGCAAAAACAAAAAAAAACAAAAAACCAAACAGCTGGGAAGGGTTGGAAGTAGCCCCAAGGCTGGTTAGTTTCCTTCCAGATGGGGAGGTTAGACTGGGGCTAGCCAGACTGCTCCACATAGACTTCCGATTCACATTAGAAATAAAAAGAGAGGAGGGTAAGGAAAAGGAAGAAAAGCTACAAGCGTGACTGCTCCGTTTTTCACCTAACTTAATCAAATAAGTGAGGAGTTTCCGAGGCGGAAGACTTGAATTTATCGGTATTCAGATTTTTTTTTTCCTCCTTGTTTATCTGTATCAGATTCATTCTTGTGGATTTTAACCCCTGAGGCACACAGCTTAATGACAGATGTATTCTCCCTCTGTCTCTCAAGGAAAGAATCTAGGATTGTTTGGAAGTGTTGTATATATATACTGTAGAATGTTTCCATGGAATATGAACTGTGTGTTGAAGACACTGATACTGCGCAGGTTATGTTATCTACTTCTGAAATGCGTCAGAATGAAAATCTATAGGAATAGTGCTGCATGCATCTTTTCAATATATTATATCTATATACATACAGTATTTATAAATACCAGTATATATCACAAATATATATATATACACACACCCACACTACGTAGTATAGTATACGACCACACAGCCCTTCATGCAGTTAGCTGCCTTGTACTGACAAGCTGACACCTTTCTATCATAGCCAGCCGAAACTATATGGAGAAAAGTTTTGGGACCACAAAACATTACACTCACAGGAGTTTTTATGACATCCCATTCTAAATCCATAGGCATCAATATGGAGTTGGTCCCCCTTTGCAGATAAAACAGCTTCCACTGTTCAGGGAAGGCCTTTTACAAGATTTTGGAGTTTTGTCTGTGGGAATTTTTGCTCGTTTATCCAGAAGAACATTTGTGAGGTCAGAAACTGATGTTGGATGGGACGGCGTGGCTTGCGATCTCTGTTCTAGTTCATTCCAAATTGATGGAGTTGAGGTCAGGGCTCTGTGCGGCCAGTGAAGTTCTAACACACCAAACTCATCCAACCATGTCTTCAAGGACTTTGGTTTGTGTACTGAGGCACCGTCATGTTGGAATAAAAAAGGGCCATCCCCAAACTGTTCCCATAAATTTGGAAACATACAATTGTCCAAAATGTCTTAGGCTACTTTCACACTAGCGTTTTTACTGGATCCGGCAGGGTTCAGCAAAAACGCTTCCATTACGTATAATACAACCATTTGCATCTTTTATGAACGGATCCGGTTGTATTATCTTTAACATACCCAAGACTTATCCGTCATGGACTTCATTGAAAGTCAATGGGGGAAGGATCCGTTTTCTATTGTAGCAGATTGTGTGAGAGAAAACGGATCCGTCCCCATTGACTTGCATTGGGGGTCATGCCGGCTCCGCATCCTAGGACGGAAAGCAAACTACAACGGTCTAGGAACGCAACTACACGGAACGGAATGCATTTTGGTGCATTCCGTTATGTTCAGTTCAGTTTTGTCCCCATTGACAAGGAAGGTGGACAAAACTGAAGCGGTTCTCCATATTGGAAAACTAAAACGCTAGTGTGAAAGTAGCCTTAGTATACTGAAGCATTAATGTTTCCCTTCACTGGAACAGACAGGTAACATATTGGAAGTCACCAAAACCAGATTCACCCATCATACTGCTAGATACATTACTCCGAGAACACATTTCCACTGTTTGCGTCGTGTTTTACACCACTTCATCAGATGGTTGGCATTGTGCTTGGTGGTGTAAGGCTTCCATGCAGCTGCTCAGCCATGGAGACCCATGCCATGAAGCTCACAGCGCTTAGTTTGTGTACTGATGTTAATGCCAGAGGAGGTCAGCAAAGTGACTTTTACAGACTATGCACCTCAGCACTCGGCGTTGTATTTTACGTGGTCTTCGCTCTGTGGTTCCTAAACGTTTATACTCTAAACGTTTCCAGTAATACCACTAGGAGGTCCCAATTTCATGAACTGACTTGTTACAACAGTGGCATCATAATACAGTACCACACTGGAGTACAGTAAATGCTATATAACAAGCTATTCTTTCATAAATGTTTGTAAAGACCGACTGGATTTTATACACCTGTGGCAATGGGACTGAATATAAAACCTGAATTCAATGATTAAAACATCAGTCCCAATACTTTAGTACATATAGTGTATGAACCTGGGGTGCTCGTCACTGTTATGGTTCACCAGTTGTCCTTCTTTGGACAGCTTTTGGTGGGTACTAATACTCCACAGTATCTGCTGTTATTGAAGTGCATTAAACCAATCATCTAGCCATCGCTACTTGACACCCAGATCCTTATATTTTGCCCATTTTTCCATTTCAAATACTGTTCACTTGCTTCCTGATATATCCCTCACCTTGACAGGTGGCCTCTCTTCACCTATGGCTGTTATGACTGATTGTGTGTGTATATGTGCAGTATATCTGTCCATCCATCCGGACGTGGGTATGTTTGTATATATTGTCATCCAGTTATTTGTATTGCAGATCCAAATATTGCATTGCAGACACTTACTATAGATAGAATAATAGGCTCTCAATGTACTTAGCCCAGAGATATCCTCACTGGCTCCCACTGTTTTGTATGTGACCAGTATGGACAGACCCATTAGCTCTTCCAAATGCATTAATAACATTGCACTCAGGGTTGAAAGATCCGCGAGGCTTTTGTGCCACAAGTGAGGCATTTTTCACAGGAATTATGAAATATGACAGGTTAAAAGGTTTCTTTTTTCTTCCACTATAAGTTCTTTTTCAGAAAAAAAAAGCATTTTCCTTCTATATTTTCTGCCTATGGCAAAATCTTAGCTTAAAGAAAGTCCTTCTTCCTTCTCCTGCTGTGAGCTATCTAAAAACATCTAACACCCTCCAGTAAGCCCCTTGCACACCGCTGTCCCACCTCATTCTGCTTTGCTTATTCATAATTTGCATTAATGTACAAGAGAAGAAACAAGATTCGAGACTCTTCCAGTAAAGTAGTCTGCTATCTCAATTAGAACTTTATTTTTTGGCCATAGCAGATGAAGACTAAGTGACGACTAATCGGCGTTATACATGAGGAGGTTTACTGAAGCGATGACTGTTCTCAGGCTCTGTAGTCCCTTTTTTCTTGTGGAGTCTACGGCATATGCATATGTCTTATTATAAAAACCTTGTCTGGGGTTGACCGGAGGTACAGGGAGATACGTGCATTGGCAGAGTTTTTGTAGATAGAAGAAGACCAAACTCCACCTCTGTGACTTGTCAGCACACTTGGTGCAGACATGGTATGAACAGTGGCTTCCGGTGGTGGGATGTCCAGCTCGATGCTTGCTCTCCAACCATTTCTCATGCACTGAAGCTCTTTTGAGGTAGAAGAAACTCTGCAATGTCTGCTCGAGACGGGCTGCACTATATCACCCTTCTGATTGGTTTTGTCTCCAGGAGCCTCGGCCCCTCCAGTCTGGGTTTCCCCTGTTCACAGCGCAGTTTGCTGACATGGAAACTAGAAGCATACAAGTTTATGAAGCCGTGTGCTTTGAAGATTGTTTCATTTAACAAGTCAGTTGCTGTTATCCAGATGTTTTATTCTGTAACTCCTCATTAAATTCAATGAATAGTTAATCTCCCTCTCTTGGATCTAAAGCCCGTGCTATATATATGTTTTTTTTTCTACTTTTAGTATTGAATTCAGATTTTTCCTCAGGAATTTTTGATTTTATGATTTTAAAGCCACCAGGTCCCTCTCCTTAGGTTTACACTTCAGTGATATAGAAGCAGAGCTGAATGCTGGTCTTTAGCACGAAGATTTGAGTGATGCTTTTATGGTGCTCTTAATTTTTTTCTTCTAAAAGCCCCTTTACACATGAGGCTATTGTTGGCCGAACCCGCTGGTTTCAGGAGGAGCAACTAACAATCTTATGTGCACACATTAGACTGAATTGTAATGCCCAATCCTTTTTTTGTTCTCCAGGAAGATAAGCCACCGCCAGAGGTGTGTGGCAGCCACTTTCTCCTCTCTCCCTATTGAAAACACATACATGCTTGGCTGATTGAGTATGCAGGAGTTGGAGGAGATAGCTGTCAGCTGTTAAAGGTGTATGGGAAGGTAAAGAGGACCTGTCACCTCTCCTGACATCTCTGTTTTAGTAGTTACTCGCATCCCCTATGTAATAACGATTCTGCAGCATCTTTTCTTGTGATTTTATGTTGTGCATTCCATTATTATTCCTGATAGAAGTTATGCATTAATTACTAGCGGTTTACAGTTAAGGTCTAGGTGGGTGTTACCAGTTGGGGGGCATCCTTGACAGTCTGACACTGGCAACACTAATTAGATAATGTCAGACTGTGCAGGCTCGGACTGGCCCACAGCGGAACAGGTGAATCCATCAGTGGGCCCCTGACTAAGGTGGACTGTTGTCCCCCATACATCATGAGCTGTCAGCTTGATATAAATCTAGCAGAGCAATGGATGTGGAGATCTCTGGATCCATGTGAGGTACAGGGCTGGTTCTAGCTGTGTTAGAAAGAGATTGCCATGTTCTATATGATGTCTGATTTTCAATTTTTACATTAGTCATGGGATTACACCTTTAAAATCAAATAACGTTAAAGGAAACCTGTCACCGGGATTTTGTGTATAGAGCTGAGGACATGGGTTGCTAGATGGCCGCTAGCACATCCGCAATACCCAGTCCCCATAGCTCTGTGTGCTTTTATTCTGTCAAAAAAACGATTTGATACATATGCAAATTAACCTGGGATGAGTCCTGTCCCTCACTCCTCTCACGTACAGGACTCATCTCAGGGTAATTTGCATATGTATCAAATCGTGTTTTTTTTACACAATAAAAGCACACAGAGCTATGGGGACTGGATATTGCGGATGTGCTATCGGCCATCTAGCAACCCATGTCCTCAGCTCTATACTCAAAATCCAGGTGACAGGTTCCCTTTAAAGCTCATAAAAATGTATAGAAGTCTAGGTCTCACTCCCTTTCCCTTAATAAACTTCCTCTCCATCCCCTTACCTTAATTCACATCCTCTTCCATCCTTTGGTTAAAGTGGTTGTCTGCTTTTTACTACTGATGACCTATCCACAGGATAGGTCATCAATATCAGACCGGCAGGGTCTGACCCCTGGCATCCCCGCTGATCAGCTGTTTGAAGAGAAGGAAGCAGTGTAAGTTCGAGTATGGTGTCCCTATTCACTTCTATGGGATGTCTGTTTAAGTGAATACTACAGAGCTGTCCCAGTAAAAGGGAACACCATACTTGTAATTACTCTGTTCACCACTGCGGTGCGCAGGTAAACCGAGCAGAGAAAGCAGCGCTGCTTTCTCTTCGACCAGCTGATCGGCAGGGGTGCCGGGAGTCAGACACCTGCCGTTCCGATATTTATCACCTATCCTGAGGCTGGGTCATCAATAGTAAAAAGACAACCCCTTTAAACTTCATGTAACTTTGTAAGCCAAGTACAGTACTCCAAGTACAGGGGCAGTCCCACAGACCTGAATGGAGTAGCAGCGCACATGAGTGACCACTGCTTCATTCACTCCGGGGACTATGGGACCTCATTCGTCTGATCAGTGGTGATCCCAGTGGTTGGATTCCCAATGATCACAAGAATGAGGGGGATAGAATCCTAGGGGATAAGTTCTTATGGCGAGACAACCCCTTTAAGGGCTTATGTACAGTTCAGTACACTCTTTTAGTATGGAGCTGTACAACATTTTATGCACTTCCCTACAGGCTTCTTTGAACTCTGTATGTAGAGAGATTCCCGGCTTTCCTGCCCCCTCCCCCCACTATACATAT
Organism: Bufo gargarizans; assembly: GCF_014858855.1. Taxonomy (NCBI): domain Eukaryota; kingdom Metazoa; phylum Chordata; class Amphibia; order Anura; family Bufonidae; genus Bufo; species Bufo gargarizans. Next base: position 287,959,445 of record NC_058082.1, read on the forward strand.
TGGTTCCAATGGAGCATGAAATTGAAGGCTTATAGAAGTACAGTAGCGAGATCGTGCACCTGTACAAGACGGAGCTGTACTACATACTGTAGCCTCCTTTTGTATATTTATTTCTTCCCCAAGTCATAAAATCCACTGTACATTGCAGACAACCCTGCACTGTTGTATTATATGTGGTAGGTGGGTACTTATGTGGGTACTCAAATGTCAAAGGTGATCTCTTAAAGGGATATTCCAGTTGTGATAAGTTATTCCTTTTCCACAGTATAGGGGATAACTATTCGATCGATGGGGAACCTACTTCTGGGTTCCCCACCAATCATGAGAATGTGGACTTCCACCCCTGGCACACTGCCACTCTATTCATCTCTATGGGAGTCCTGGAGACAGCAGAATACAGTGCTTGTCTATTTCTAGAACTCCCATAGAGATTAATGGAGCAGTAGTGTGCAAGCCCGACCTGCTGCTCCTTTCTTTTTGGAAGTCTCCGTGGGGTACAGGGTCCACGCCCTCGTGATCGGTGGGGGTCCTACGCTACCATTCTAATAGTTATTTCCTAGCTTGTCAGAACGGGAATTCCCCTTTAATCCATACAGGGCACATGGCTTCCCCTGATGTGTGATGTAAATGTGTTGTTATTTGCATCTTCCGCAGCCTGTATCTTGGGCCATAGTGAGAGATAAATGAGATGACTACAGGGTGACATTGCTGCTGTACAGACAGTGCTGTGCATTCATTGCTGATATCATTAATGATGACAGCATGGCCAGATAGTCCTTTTTTTAATTGTGCACATAGCACTAATTACCGAGTAGGCCTTTTTAGAATTGGTTTCCTATTCAGAAGTGACAACTTAATTTGAGTGGGTTCCTGTGATCCCTTTGCCTGCGTGTGTTCATGTCTGCACTATCTGTCTCACTGCCAGATCATATCTATTTTCCCTTTCAAGAAGCCAGTAAAAGACGTGGTAATTCAACACTACCTGAAACCATCCGTCCAGACTTCCACCTTACTGTTACACCCTGAAGTCATCACCTCCTGACCCCGGAGGTCATGGGTCTAGTGCTTTTTTATCCTGCTTGATTCCTCTGTCTCTGTCCACTTCCTTTACAACATTAGGGCCTTGTTATATAAGGAAATTGGAAACACTAACAGGCCTTTCTGAGGCCAGCAGTCCTTCTGCCAGATAAGGTTTCCTTTCTGCTTCTAAGTAATTACTGATGATGCATATAAATAGATCCTGCTTGGAATATGGACGAATGGGCTTTTATTGTGATTGTAGATGTGCTAATTATAAAAGATTTCAACCCCTTTACACCTGCACACGTCATAGCACATATCAAATCACAAACGATTAATATGCTTGACAGAAAAGATTTTAAAAAAATTACCGTAATATAGTGAAATAAGTTTAAAATTTCTTGTACGCCTGGCACCCAGTATAGATCACCATCTAATTATCCAACATTATTCTATTCACTCATCTATTTTTAATGCAGTATTCCAGTAACGACAATTTATACCCTATCCACAGAGGATAACTTTTGGATTGGTTGGGAGCAGTGACGTGCCCAGGGTGTTTCTCTGGCACTCCCCCCCAATACTTAAAAAAAATTGTACCCCCTCACAGTAGTATTGCCCTCATTGTACAACCTTCACAGTAGTTTTGTCCAGATATGTGCCCCGTCGCAGTTGTTATGCCCATATTGTGCCCCCTCTAGGTAGTTATACCCTCACTGTACAACTTTCACAGTAGTTATGCCCACATTGTGCCCACTTGAAGTACTTATCCCTTCATTGTTCCCCCTTCACAGTATTTATGCCTTATCTGTGTCCCTTTCACTGTTGTAATGCCCTCTTTGTGCCTCCCTCACAGTTGTTATGCCCTCACTGTGCCCTTTTCACAGTAGTAATGCCCTATCTGTGCCCTCTTCACAGGTGTAATGCCCTCTGTGCCCCTTCACAGTAGTTATGCCCTCATAACAGTAATAATGCCCTCTGTGCCACTTCACAGTAGTAATGCCCATTGTGCCGCTTTCACAGTAATTCCCACTCAGTGTCCCATAACAATTATGCCCACTCACATCACTCTATGTGCCCCCTTCATAGCAGTAATGCCAATTGTGCCCCTTCATAGTAGTAATGCCCATTGTGCAACCTTCATAGTGGTATTGGCCATTGTTCCCAATTCATAGTAGCAATGCCTTCTGTGGACTCTTCATAGTAGTAATGCCCATTGTGCCCCCTTCATAGTAAAAATGCCCATTGTGCCCCCCTAATAGTAGTAATACCCTCTGTGCCCCTTTGTAGTAGTATTGCTCTCTGTGCCCCCTTTGTAGTAGTAATGCCCTCTGTGCCCCCTTTGTAGTAGTAATGCCCCCTGTGCCCCCCTTTGTAGTAGTATTGCCCTCTGTGGACCTTTGTAATGGTATTGCCTTTTGTGCTCCCTTTATAGTAATAATGCCGTCTGTGCCCCCTTTGTAGTAGTAATGCCCTTGGTGCCCCCTCCATGGTAGAAATGCCCTCTGTTCCCCCTCTGTTAAAAAAAAAAAGCACAGTACTCACCTTGTCCCGTTCCTGAAGCTCACAGTCCTCTTTCCCTTAGCATGCCACTGGTTGGGGGTCTGACAGCTGAGATTCTCCTCAATCTCAACAACATGGGTCTCCTTCTCCCCCTTTAGGAATGATTTAAAAGGCTCCCAGCTAGACTGTGAGCAGGATGGTTGTCTCCACTTGCAGAGCTGCCGAGAGGGTGAGGCCTCACTACACATTACACTCTGACACTTGCATACAGTAGACATTAGTCAGTGTTCCTGTCAGTCTGCTCAGCCATGGAATATCATGGCAGAATCACATCATTACTGTATATTGTAGCAGTATAGTGAGACGCTGCCAGTGGAAACAGCCAGTTCTGCTCACATTCTAGGACAAGTTGCTGGTGACCATTTTAAATAATTCCGGGAGAACCCCTTTATGTACTTGGTTGTCTCTCCATTCCATTAGATTTCTGAATACCATAATACTCCTTTATTTCAAAAGGAAATCAGAGGCCTCACTACACATTACATGCACTTGCATATACTATTGGTCAGTGTTCCTGTCAGGCTGCTCAGCCATGATGGCATATCATAGCAGGATCACATCATTAATATCTACTGTAGAGCAGTGTAGTGAGACCCTGCAAATGGAGACAACCAGTCTCCAGAAGAACCCCTTTAAGTGCTTGGTTGTCTCTGCATTCTATTAGATTTCTTGATACCAGAATACTCCTTTATTTTGAAAATACACCAGAGTACATTAATCTTTATTGTACCCGAGTGCATGAAATTCCTTTCAGTTATTTATTGGACCGGAACCCTTCAGCAGGTAGCAATAAAGTTATAATAGGAAATCTCTGTACTTTTTTTCACATGTAGTTCATCATGTTGAAGGTGTGTAGATCTTGGGGATAATATTTCTTCTTATGGAGAGCGCCTTGTAGGTATAAAGGGGCTAAGAGGCCATGCAATGCTCCTCTGGGAAAAAAGGTATACAAATTAGCTCTATTTCCAAAAAAACTGAGCCTCTAATTCCACCAGATGTAAGGAAGCTATCCTATAAGTCAATGCTCGACCTTTTAAACAGCACTTGAGATATGACTTGGATCGTGTGTGGAGACATCCTTCACATTTTTTGTTCTTGCACTACCCTTCCCCATTTTTAGAGTATGATTTTGAAGGTGTGTTATCACCTAACTGTAGTAACGACTGCGAACAATCTTGACCTGCACCTGCTTAGCTATACTAGTATACTCATTACTAGCATTGAAAATATTCTAGATTTCATGAGTTTTGTCGAACTCTGTGTGCAGGTGGGTGCTTCAGTAGAGTTTCCAACACACAAGAAATGACAAAATTGACTGCAGCACTCTTTTAATGCAAAGCCTTGATATTTATTATGAGTATTCACTGCACAATATGTGTGACGTTTCTGTTGAGAATCATCCTTTTTCAAACACTAATTACTTTAGGTGGAGATAGGTGGAGAATTTGGTACTTGGGAGAGGAAATATTTACCTAGCGTAGGCACCTCCCATGAATACAATAAATAACAAGAATTTGCATTTATTTTGGAGTGCTGCAGTCTATTTTGACATATTGAAAATATTCCAGTTATGACATGGTATATCCCTGCCTCTTGGAGGAGACATAGTCTTCCTCAGTGAGAATGTGGTATGCAGCGATAATGAACTAATTCTTCTAGAAAACCTGACCCCTTCTATTAGGAGACCTGTCCTAAATTTTAACCACACCTGAATTTCCTATCTGGAGTTCTCTTAAACATTGTCCTGAACTTACTGAGCATCTGTCTAAAGGTGGCATTACACATCACACAACATTACAGGTGTCAACCAATAGTTATTCTTTTCTGACTCCTCCATACACGGCCAAGCATCCATGTTTATTTCAACCTAAAGAAGGTGATAAAGTACATCTACAACACACCTCTGACAGCGATTTATCTTCCATAGGAATGATCTGCTGTCAGCATTCAAGTCCATTAGCCTCCATACGCTTTAGATGGTAACACAATCCTGCTGAAATCAGCAGGTTCAGACAAGTTCTGTCCCTTGTGTATGGGCCCCTTAAAGGTGTTTTATGTGTACAATCAACTATTTCCCATTGGTCCCGAACCTGCATCACAATTGAGATATTCAGACTTACCTGCCACTCTGGTCCCTTTGCTCCATCTTCCTGTTCCCAGCTGGTTTTCTTCCAGTTTGCTATGGACATGGCATTGTGTGTCCCTGTAGCCAATGACTGGGCTTCAGCAGTGACATGTTGTGTTCCAAGTCATTTGCTGCGGTGGTGCACAAGACCATGTCCATACCCTACTGGAAGAAAACAAGCTGGGGGCTAGAAGAAACAGGAACTGTAGCCACACGCAAGACTGTAGAGGTGGGTAGCAGGTAAGTATGAATAGACAATGCTGTAGGGCTGTAGGAAATAGATAATTATTTCTGGAAAACACTTTTAAGCCTGAATGGTTCCTGCACTGCCCCTCTTTTCTTCATCTCCCCTTCTGTTCTAAGTAGTTATTCAGTACATATACATTCTTTTATTACTTTACACTTTTCCAATAACTTTAAAAACCCTTTAAATGCACCCTTCTGGTTTCTCAGGTTACAATCTGGCACCTCTACACCATTCTTTCCTCATAAGATGTATTCTTTTTGCAATTTAACATAAAGAGGACCTGTCAACACAAAATGCAATGCAGTCTGCAGACAGCATGTTATAAGACAGAAGGAGCTGAACAGATTGATATATAGTTAAATGCAAAAAGATTCAGCAATTTTATATATTCAAACCAATGTTTTCCCCTGTGTACAGCTATCAGTGACTGACAGCTATCTATGTATACAGACTTACACAGAGAATGCTATCAGTCACTGATAACCCCTCCCCTGTGTACAACTATCAGTGACTGAGAGCGATCTATGTATACACACTTACACAGGGAATATTATTGATCATTGATTATACCTCCCCCATGTACATCTATCAGTGACTGACAGCTATCTCTGTATACATACTTACACAGGGAATGCTATCATTGATAACACCTTCCCTGTGTACAACTATCAGTGACTGATAGCTATCTCTGTAAAAACACTTACATAGAGAATGCTATCGATCACTGATCACACCTCCCCTGTGTACAGCTATCAGTGACTGACAGCTATCTCTGTATACACACTTACACACAAAATTCTATCAATTACTGATAACACCTCCCCTGTGTACAACTATCAGTGACTGACAGCTATCTCTGTATACACACTTACACAGAGAATGCTATCAGTCACTGATAGCACCGTTCCTGTGTACAACTATCAGTGACTGACAGCTATCTCTGCATACACACACGCAGAGAATGCTATCAATCACCCATGGCACCTCCCCTGTGTAGAATTGAGATCAGAAAACGTAGAGACTGAAAAGTATAAATTGCAAGTTTTACTGAATGATTTCACAAAACGACATATCAATCTGCTCAGCTCCTCCTGCTCTATAATGTGCTGCCTGCAGATGGTGGTGACAGGTCTCTTTAAGATTGTCTCGTTCAGTTTGTGGGTCTAACTCTACAGTGCCCACTAGCTTTTGAGTAAAAAATGCACACATTTCAATCATGATTAAATTGCTTTACAGTGACAAGTTTTTATGCACATCCATAAGACAAGCCATAAAAGTGGCCTCATGAGATGTGGGCATGCATGCCTGATTAGTCTTCAGAGTTTAGAGTTACAGACCTCCATTGATAATAATTTTATACCACTTTTATAAAGATCCCCTTTTAATGATAATATTGAATCTCAATATTTAATTTCACAAGACAAAATACGGCAATGTATATTTTTCTAAATTCTAAAAATAATCGATTCATACATTTTTGTACTTACAAAATAAATTGTTCATCCGGTCCTCTGCTAGAAAAGCGTACTGTTATCTTTAGTTTATACTGGTTGTTGAGGGGACTAACCCAGAATTCAGAGCTTGATTTAGTTCCTCAGTAGGAAGTACTATCAGGCATCATACAAGTAGTGACTTAGAACATGGATGTGTCCAACCTTATAATGCAATTATACATTCTGTCAGGCCTCATGCACACGACCGTTGTTGTGGTCCGCATCCGAGCTGCAGTTTTTGCGGGTCGGGTGCGGACCCATTCACTTCCATGCCCTAGGCCAGAGCTTAAAAAAAAGCAAAAATGGATGTGTCTGTATTATAATGATTTTTACATTATCTTTCTTTTTTTTTTTTTTTGAAAGATCTGTTTAATATATTTGTCAAAAAAGTATACAGTTGTATCTTAAAGGGAAAGTTTTTTTTCTCAGAGGATTCTGAACTATATAAAAGTGTGTACACATTAAACTTTACAGATAAAACTCTGAACAAGGCTGATGGCGAGTTTAAACAAGGCAATTGTCGGGCCGAGTATCAGGAACGAACGTTAGTATGAACGCTCATTCCCGATACTAGGCCTGTGTAAAGGTGCTGCAGATGACCTGATTGAGCAAAAGTTTGTTCATCACATCTAAGGATCATTTATGTCAGGCATGTCCAAACTGCGGCCCTCCAGCTGTTGCAAAACTACAACTCCCAGCATGCCCTAATAGCTGTAATCTATCCAGGCATGATGGGAGTTGTAGTTTTGCAACAGCTGGAGGGCCGCAGTTTGGACATGCCTGATTTATGTGGACACCTAAATCATCGTTTTTGGGCAGCACATAATCTGTATGAGGACGAGAGATTGCAGTATCCATCACATGGAAGCTGGAAGACATCTGTGTTGGTCCCATGTTGATATGCGCCTCTTTTGCTCAGAAAAATGATGCTTTAATATATGCTGATGAGCCTCTAGGAAAAACGGGTGTGTTACGGTTACACCTAGAGGCTCTGCTTTCTATGCAACTGCCGTGCCCTCTGCACTTTGATTGACATGGCCAGGTGTGGTGACGTTTACACTGCCTGGTCTTGTTAATCAAAGAACAGAGGGTTGCAGAAAGAGCAGAGCCTCTAAGTGTAATGGCAACGTCCCCATTGCACCTATCGACTCATTTGCATATATAAAAACACAATTTTTCTCAGCAATGCGGGCACATATGAAGATGGGACCAGCACAGATGTCTTCAGCTGTCGAGTGCACATGTAACAGGTCCACCAGTTCTATAGGTACAACTCTGCTGACAGATGCCCTTTAAATGCAGCTCTTTATCTCCACCAATGAGCTGAAAGCTTGTTTGGCCTGCAGCTTAAGGTGGATTTAGACGGGCAGATTGTTGGGAACGAACGTTCCTGCAAATGCTCGTTCCTAACAATCTGCCCGTCTAAATGGGCAGCTGATCACCCGATGAGTGAAACTCTCATTCATCTGGTTAAACAATCGCTAGTGCAGGCACATAAATTATTGTTTCTGGGCAGCAGATCGTGCTTTCTAAACAGTGATCTGCTGCCCAGAAACAATGCAGATGTATGAGAGCGAGCAATCGCAATAGCCACCCTCATACTGTGGAGGTGATTACTGCATGTAAAGGCTTCACCTCCACTGAATGAGCAGCTGACTGTAAATCCAATCTTCTGCTTGTCTGCCCATGTAAATCCACCTTTACTCTCCCAATTCTCCCATACATGCTCAGCTTGCGAGATGGTGTAGAAAACTTCTGCCAGACACCTCTGGTAGCAGGTTATCTCCCTGATAACGAAAAGATAGGACATTTTGAAATCCAACATGCCTGGCCCTTCTTGGCCCCCATACACATTAAATGGTCATCCAGTCCTGCCAAAATCAGTGTGTTTGTCTGACATACATCTGATGCATATGACAGGAAAAACATTTTAATGGGCACGCTGGGTCTTTTCATAAAAAAATCACATTATATGAATAATAGCATATTTACCTTATAGTGCCAATTTTTATTATTATTATTTTATAAAAATTATTATTGTCATATATATATATATATATATATATATATATACACACACATTAACAACAACTACATGCAGAATTATATATCCAAATCCTATACATTCCACTATTGGCCTAGACAGAAGTGGGGAAATCAAAGAATAGTGGATTAGGTGCTAATAGGGTGGGAAGAACATATAAAAGTGATTTGTAACATATGTTGGTAAGAGTGAATGTAAATTAAAGGGTGTCTAGGACACAGCTAATTAAAAAGTAAGATTTACAAAAGTCTTGTTAAGCAAGTTTAAGCTGTCCACTCAGACGCCCCCTTCTCAGCTGGGGCTATGGCGAAGTGTCATTCCTGCTGTTAGGCTTGGTGACCTTGTAGTCTTTGATTTACTAACTGTTTTACAAACATTTCCTCACTCTATGTGCTTTGAAATATCCTTCAACTTGATCCAAAGGGGTCTTTTTCTTTCAGAGGCATCCTAGACCAAAGTTGCTTTAGCTTGCAGCTTTTCCGGAAACGTCCACAGAGTCTTGGAAAAGGAGCAACCTTCTCTCCTCTCCCAGTGTTTTATTTTTAAGTCGGCGCTGTACTGTGAAGTTTATTTGTCCAGATATGAAATTCCGATGCAAGGTATTGCACCACATCCAAAAGAAAATGGGCGCCTCGTCTAAAAATAAGACGAGGGTCGTGTGAACTAAGTGAGGACTGTGAAAAAGCTAAATATGTCTTGATGCCACTTTGCGGGACCTTTACGTTCAGTTTGTTAGTTTTTTAGGAGTCTGGATTTTCCCAAACGCTGTTTCCCACGTCAGGGCATATCATAAAGCAAGGAGCAAGATGTCGCTGAGAAAATTAACTTTTTTCCAAGATAATGAACTGCGTCAACAAATTTATAAATAAAAATATCGCAAAGGAAGTACTGTATGACAGCTGGGTGCTCGACAGTCCTACTGCCTGTCTGATTTGTGTGAAGGCATCTCTGCTAAGAAAATTTGCTGTAAATATGATTTCATCCTCCTTTGCAGGGCTTTGTCTTTATCTACCATTTTAAAAGTTAACAGTAGAGCAATGGCATGGTTACTTCTTCTCCCAATGCACAGAATTCTTTTAAACATTCGCTCTGTCTTTACATATTTCTTTTAAGTGTAGTATATGCAACCCTTCTTAGGTTATATTCACACACTGCACACATACGGTACATCGCAGATATTTCTGCAGCCGAAAAATCTGTTTCATGTTTCTTAAAGGGCTTCTGTCACCCCCCAAACTCATTTTTCATTTTTGGGCATATTAAAATCCTTATTGGACGACTATTCCCTTGTTCTGTGGCTTTGTTTCATAAAAAATCGAGCTTTTAAAATATGCAAATGACTTCACTACCAGCAAGTAGGGCATCTACTTGCTGGTAGCCGCCGCATCCTCCTTTTAAAAAAAACACCCCCTCCTCCTGTTGATTGACAGAGCCAGCGAGCGCTCTCCTCCTCCGGCTGGCCCTGTCTGCAATTCACACGTGTCTTCATTCGGCGCAGGCGCTCTGAGAGAAGGACGCTTGCTTCCTTAGCACTCCCTCAGTGCGCCTGCGCCGATGACGTCACCTCTAAACCCGAAAGAGAAGACGTCATCGGCGCAGCTGCACTGTGGAAGTGCTGAGGAAGCGAGCGTCCTTCTCTCAGAGCGCCTGCGCCAAATGAAGACACGTAAGGCGCAGGCGCGGGATTTGAATTGCAGACAGGGCCAGCCGGAGGAGGAGAGCGCTCCCTGGCCCTGTCAATCAGCAGGAGGAGGGGACGTTTTTTTTTAAAAGGAGGATGCAGCGGCTACCATCAAGTAGACGCCCTACTTGCTGGTAGTGAAGTCATTTGCATATTTTAACAGCTCGATTTTTAATGAAACAAAGCCACAGAACAAGGTTAGAGCCCTATATAGGGAATAGTCGTCCAATAAGGATTTTAATATGCCCAAAAATCAAAAATCAATTTTGGGGGGGTGACAGAAGCCCTTTAATTTTCTGCATGGATTTCTGCAAGACACATTCACATGAATAGGACAGTAACAGGAATTGGCTGCATTACCAATCACAGCTGCTATACAATTTACAATGCATGGAGCTGTGCTTAATATGCTTTGAGGAGGCTGCAGGGATCACCAGAGCACCGCTGAGCGCAGCGGTTGGTGCATGTGTCTGTTCAGTGAATAGGCCATCAGTATCAAATTTCTGGATCATCTAGTTAGACATATTTTTAGAGTGTTGGGTTATTTTTTTTTAAATATCACGACATCACATCAGCCCTCCATGTCAGACCCCCAACAGACCTCAGAACGGCCCTTTTCTTTCAGACCTCAGATCAGCCCTTTTGTTTTAGACCCCCATCAGACCTCAGATCAGACCTTTTCTTTTAGACCCCATCAGACCTCAGATCAGCCCTTTTCTTTTAGACCCCCATCAGACTTCAGATCAGCCCTTTTCTTTTAGACACCCATCAGACCTCAGATCAGCCCTTTTCTTTCAGACCCCCATCAGACTAAAATAAAAAACGTCCTTACCCCTCCTGCTGCCGCGGCTGTTTGTGCGCACATGTCCTGATGCTGTACGGGGTCAGGACAGTGGAGTGCGGGCCCTAGCAAGAAGAAAAAAAGTAGAGGTAAAAGTTTTGGGTAAAAGTTATTAATATTGTGTAGTTTCTAGATATTAGTAGATATGAGATTTTGGTACTGATGACCTATCCTCATAAGTATCTGATCGTTGGGGGTCCGAAAAACCGGGACCTCCACTGATCAGCTGTTTGAGAATGTTGTGGTGCCCCTGTGAGTGCCACAGCCTTCTCTCTGCTTTTCCTAGGCCAGTGATGATACGTTCATCGGTCATGTGGACTAGGAGCTCAGCCACATAGAAGAGAATGGGACTGAGATGCGATACCAAGCACAGCGGCTATACATGGCACGATGCTGTGCTTGCTAAGCTGCAAGAAGGCAGCGGCACTCACAGGAGCGCCGTTGCCTTCTCAAACAGCTGATCGGCAGGGGTCCTGGGTGTCAGACCCCTACCGATCACATACAGATGACCTATCCAGAGCATTGGTCATAAGTATTAAAATCCTGGAAAACCCTTTTAAATAATATGTATAGATTTAGGTATGTTTTATGATAAAAAAAATCTTTAAAATCCTAGTTTATTATGTGACATCATTCTCATTAAAACCTCATCAGTGTCTTTGGTTTTCAGTAAAGTGACTGCTTTAAACTTCTTTGTTCTGTGAGTGAGATTGGTGCATGTCACCGCCGTTCATTGCATCTTCTTTTTAGATAATCATTTTAATAAAATCCAATTATCAAAGTAATTAACTTTGTTGACTATGTGACCGCTCTTCTGTGTCCGCCTTTCACAAAGGCCAGTAAGTCAAAGGATCAATATGTCATCATTGATGGTCAAGAAGCATAGCATTCTAAAAGTCTAACAGTGCCCTTTATAGAGCTGACAATAACCCAGTGAATTTTTAATATAGAAAAGGCTCTCATACAGGACTCATGAAATGTGAAAGGCAGTGTAAAATGTATTTTTAATATGTGTTTTGTATGGTTTGTACCCATTCTCGAAATGGTTTGAAAGCTTGAGGGTCCATTGTTCTCAGAGAAATTTTTAAGGCCTTTCTATGTGCTAAGTGACCAAGAGGCGACATAGAAGACTAAGCTATCATTGTTCTTGTGCAGTGCTGTAACATCTGATTTGAAATAGGGACCTCAGGGCAATCTTTTCAATAGCCTGTTTTTATTTTCTGGCAGCATTTTAATCACTTCAATGTTCAAAATGGCTGACCAGAATAATACTCTTTTGTGCCTCAGTAAATCTTGCACACTGAAGGTCACTTAACTGAACTCAGTCATGGATCTCTGTGATGTTCCTGATATTACTTTTCAGCATTTTTCCTGACAAGTAGGGACTGTTTTATCTATTGCCAGTTTTCAGAGAATTTTTTTTTTTTGTAACTGTCTTATTATGAAAATTTTGATAGAAAACCATAATGTTTTGGCCTTTCGTATAGCAATGCAGCCTGTGATTTCTTGTGAGTTTTAACACGCTGACATAGTAACATAGTATGCTAGAATTTGCATCCAGTGCTTATTACTACCTGAATCAAATGGTAGTGTGAATTAGCTTATCAGAGCTGAGTCACACAAAGCACATTCAAGTTTTTACAGGTTGTATATAAATTGTCATTTAACACTTAAAGGGGTTGTCTGAGTTACTGTGTTTTCGCCCCATAAGACGCAAAAGTGGGGGTGTAATGTCCCTGTGTCTTATGGGGTGAATACTAATGAGCGCTTCTATTATGGAAGCACTCATTAGTTCCGGAGGAACGGGAAGACTCACCGCTATCTGGTCCTCGGCTGTGCTGTGGCTGCGCACATCGTGAGGGTGCTCTGTGACCTCACGCTGTGCGTGTCGGTTCACGGCACATCCGGCAGCAGGAGGAGCGCTGAAGGTGAGGAGTGGCGGCCTCCGGAGCAGGAGAGGTAGGTAAGTGTTTTTTTATTTTATGTGCTCTGTGGCATAGGGGCTGATGAGAGGCAATGGGGGCTGATGAGAGGCATGGGGGCTGATATCGAGACTGATGAGAGACATGGGGGCTGATGAGAGGCACTGGAAGCTGATGAGAGGCATGGGGGCTGATATCGGGACTGATGAGAGACATGGGGGCTGATGAGAGGCATATGGAGGCTGATTTGGGGGCTGATGAGCGGCATATGGGAGCTAATAAGAAGCAATGGGGGGCTGAAAAATATTTTTGTCTTATGGGCCGGTGCGCCTTATAGTGCGAAAAATACCCCTGCTATGCTGTCCCTTAATTCTTTTACCCTTTCTTTCCTTTTTTTGTATCAGTTGAAGCAGTGATGAAGTAGTATGTCAGCAACTAACCCAAGTGTGCATACCATGGATGGCATGCTCTTGAGGAACACATTTGTGATATAGCCTGCCATATTGAGGTGGGCACATAAAATTTAATAGCACAGCATGGTTAGACATTTAAAAAAACTTCCGCAATCATAAATCCACACCCTTATTTAAAACTTTGTTAGATTTTATCACTTGTCCAGTTAAAGTTTTAGAGATCTGTACTTGTATATTAGTCATGAACTTTTAAGGCATCAAGCTATGAAGATGAGCTGTTTCCTTTCTGTAAATTTCAAGATTCTCAGTTCCCGGGAATGTCCTTTCCTCCTTCAGTTTTGACATCAAGTCTTGTGGTATATTTTTAGACACAAATGTAACAATCTATGAATAACTTTTTCGAACATTACCCTTGGTGGGAAAGTTCTTCGCCAAAACAGGAGCTCAGCAAGAGGTTAATAAAGTCGTCAGCTTCTCATCCAGATTTTCATTCACACAGAAATGTTGATGTGTGGGTGTCAACACAATGTGGGAAACTGTTTTCATTGAAGGATCAGAATATTTTGTATGGAAGTGAAGAGTCACAAATAATCATTTCTGTAACACAAAAAAATGGAATAAGCCAGCCATTATCCTGTATAACTGAGGCACTATTGTTGTCATCCATTTGCTGGCTGTTCTAGAAATATTCCAAACGTGACAGATTTGTATCCTAAACCTTTGTTCCTCCAACACATATGCCATAGTTTATACAACTAAGCCCACGTAACCCTTTCACCTCTGGATGGATCTTTGGGGAAAAATATTACACGGTAGTGTAATATACCCTTATGTGCATATGACATGAGGCATTTTTTTAAAACATATTTTATAGACTATATTTTATTGATTCCTGCAGTGATAGGATCAAACAAGCTGTTCTTACTATCAACCTGAATCGAGTCAGGTATCCTGTCCTATGGTAGAACCGCAGTGTTTAGTGCATTTGGCCTATGTATGAGAGAAAGATCATTGTTGTGGAATGGATTTGTCTTTTTTTTTAACCTCAATGTTGTATCTGCTTTGCGGACTGTGGGAGTAAAAATGTGTTAAGATGCTCCATATAATGCGTGCTTTAAAGGGTTATTCCTATCTTGGGCATCTATGGTATATCCACAAGATCCATCTCTGGGACCTGCACCTATCTTGAGAATGGAGGTCTGTTGTGAATGGCCATGCAAGTGAGGCTTTTTTTTTTGTCAGTCCTAGGTTCTACGGATGGATATCTGGCCTGGCTATGTTCCCTGGTCAAATCCCAAGGCTTTTTGGAAAGCCGGATCTTGACTCATAGGGTGCCACTTCCTATAGCTGGCACTGCTGAGACTGTTCTCTTTCTTGGGAGTTACCTCTTTGCATGTCAGTTCTAAAAATTGCTAAGCACATGGCCACTGTTCCTTTCACAGAAGCCATAAGATGAAGGTTGAGCAACCACCATTCTCAAGATAGGTATGGGTCCCAGAGATGAGACACACACCAATTAGAAATTTATGGTGTATCCGGTGGATATGTTATAAATGGTGAGATAGGAATAACCCTTCAATATTCAATGGCTTAGTGCAAGTTCCTATTGCAAAATGAATGCTTGATTTCTGTTAGTTGTGATGTAGGAGCAGATGACAACGTTTGTGGGTCATTACACAGGCTGGGACAAGCTTCCTCATTGTTTTAATTGCCATTCTTAGTTTGATTTAATATTTTATGTTTAATATTTTTTTATGTAACATTCTAATAGTACATTAGTTATACCGGTTCTGTAAAGCGTTTCTCTTTTCAAAAGTCTAGAGAGTCTATTTCAAATATTAAAATTTCATGCTTTTCGAAATTTCATAGTCCTCTTCGTCAGAGATGATACTTCACTATTGGCCTCCATTATCAATATACATTAGTTATGCGTTATGTATCTATAGATTACATCTATGATATCAAAACACTTCATTTAATATTTTACTGGCTGTCTGCTCGCCCTGTGCTGACCTGCCCAAAATCCTTCGCTCCTGTTTCTCTTGAGATGCCATGTCAGTTCCGATTAAACAGTAGAGCGTGAATTTTTCTTTTATATTTCCTGCAAACAAACTTCATTTCAGCAGGCAGACACTCAGGCCTAGTGCATAGTGGATATGCACAGGTTATATGAATCCAGGAAAGGATGAATGAATGGATTTAAGGTGACCCCTTCAAGGCGTTTTAGCTTAGACATATATACCATGCAATGGCAGGGTGCATAATAGGAAATCACTTTCACATTACGGCAGCCTACATTAGTAATTAAACAGCATGTACAATAACTGTCTAAAAAGGAATGCTAAGTAGATTTGGGGGATTCCTATAACATTAACGCCATTTTAATTAGTTGAATTGGGTTTGTACACTTCGAGATCATTTAATTAGTAAGAAGCTTTTTAAATATTTATTTCTGTCTGTTTGCCTATGATAGAAATACTCAACTGCTTCCTTTATTTTATGAAATATAGTTGCAAATTATATGATGATAGTATTGTGTCACCAAAATAAGTACCTACTAAAAAAGTTGCCTTGCATGTCATATTGCAAAAATGTAGCTTATGCCAAAGATTAGTATCACAGTTAAAGTGGTTATCCAACCCCTAAAATGCCTCCCCGATGTAGGTGACGCTAGGGGGGCTCGTCCCCATTACGGCCTGCTATTGGCTGCTCCCACCGCCAAAGGATGTTTTCATCCGTGTGACAAGGAGATGCAGCGGTGGGCGTGCGGGTATCAGAAATGACGCGGGAGTCGGGGAGCAACGTAAGTGCAATCAGTGTGAAGGCCCGGGCAGTAGGGGAGGCATCTTAATAAGGCTGATTTTACCCACAATCTTAATAAGGCTGATTCTAACCAAGTGTTAAAAAAAATATATTGTCAAATATAACCAATTACCTAAAAGTAGTGGTGCTTTATCATCATCATAAATATCCCAGGCTATCTCTTTTTACCTGGTTGCCAGTAGTTTCCTTGTCTTGTAGTTTTTTTCTTCAGTGTTCACTGCTATTTTACTATAGCAGGACTTGTTCTCATTCTGTGCAGTCAGACAGGCCATGTGTGGTCTTCATTGTACATGGTGAGCAGGCACAGTCCACTGCATAGTGCTTGCCCCATAGCTGCATCATTCCATCAGTGCCACAAGTCATAAAGACATTTTCGGGAAATTGGCAAGTCCCACAAACCCACTTTAATTACACATAACACACCTGTATAAGAAAATTTGTAACATACTTACCATTTCAAAGTTGTGTGGAACGGCAGTTTGGGAACCTGGTCACGTGATGCAGGGGTGGATTGGCCATAGACCTTACAGGGAAATTTCTCAGTGGGCTGATGCCAAGGGGGCTGCCTGGGCCTACCTCACGGCTGGCCAGTTACCGATTCTCTGCTGCTGCCATTCTAATGCTGCTTTGGTCCCCGCTGCTGTCTGCTTCCTGCTCCTAGACTAGACACCCAGGAAATCACTGGGATTGCCCACTTAGCCAATCAATAGTCAAAGCACTGACCAACCTTAGCCAGTGTTTTCCTGAACAGGCAGTCCAATCCATTCCCTGTGTGTTGAGTCTGGTAGCATGAAGTGAATAGCAGCAGGGACTGGAGCCGAGCTAGAACTGTAGTGGTGGGAGATCATGAGGTGAGTATTGATTCTTTTTATTTTTGACCCATTCTTTGAAGAAAAGAAATGGGGTCACAAATTATGCTCAATCAGTCCCTGGGAGTATTTGTGTTTTTCATAAGATAATAGGTAGTAAGCTTTGCTTGGTGATTAAATATAGAATATTTGGCATATCTGAAATTAACATTTGTATAGATATCAATCACAATCTAATCCCCTTTTTAAGGTACTAATGCATTCCAAATATCTTTATGTAAAGGCTTGTTAGCACAAGTTAAAGAACTGTTGTGCTTTGGCATCTCTCTTTAAGATATTGAATTGCCAAAACATAGCCTGGTCACTAGGTATCACTACCTAAAACCGTTGCCTCGGTAGCACAGTGTTTCCTAGCACCACTGTCACTGTGTTCACAGCAGTCAGGCCACCAATGTCTAGACACTGATGGTGTATCCTAGAAAAATATTATCTATAGATTATCTGCTTCTAAGAACAGCTGTTAAAAAAAAGCCATTTTTTTATTTCATAGTTGTTTCGCAAATTATAGTATTTGTGCCTGTTCATTTTTTCCACTAGGCTAGGTAATGACCTTGTCTTAGATGGCCTAATCTGCCTGGTGAGACTTTGATTTTTGACCCTTAGGATACCTGTCCTTCACTATTCCCACACTTTAATATTCCCACCACTGGTCAGTATGCTAAAAGACAGAAGATATGTTCAACTCCAGCATTCACATAGCCTGTCCATTTAAAGGGGTTGTCCAGGCTTTTACTATTGATGACTTATCCTCAGGATAGTTTATCAATATCAGATCGGCGGGGGTCCAACACCCAGTACTCCCGCCAATCAGCTGTATGAGGAGATGGCACAGGTGGTGCGCACGTTCCGCCTCCCATTTCCCTTCCTGTTCACAACTGCTGTCTATTGCTAAGACCATAGACAGCAGAGGCGAAAATTCTGTGTAATTAAGCAGTGTAATTATGAGTATGGCGTCCCTATTCACTTCTATGTTTAAGTGAATACTATAGAGCTGTCCCATAGAAGTGAATGGGGACACCATACTTGTAATTACTCTGGTGCGCAGGTAAACCAGCTGATCGACGCGGGTGCCACGAGTCAGACCCCTGCGGATCTAATATTGATGACCTATCCTGAGGATAGGTCATCAGTAGTAAAAGCCCAGACAACCCCTTTAACTCCAGTGTGTGAGAAGAGAGGATACCTTGTATTATCGCTTGCTATTCTCAGTGGTGACTAGGGTTAGGTGCACAACGATGAGATGCCTTGTGTTAATATTACTTTCTCACCAGTTATTATTTACTGCCTGTGGTTATGAGTTTGATTCTGACCACAGCACCATTTGCATGGTTGTCGTTTGTCTGGCACCCTATGAAACTGACCTGTGTCTACCTGTCGTAGGTATAGATTGTTAGCTGCTCTAACTGAATTGCTATAGAATATGACTATATGGTTAGAGAAATATGCTGGCCAGCTATAGTTTTCCTGTCTGATGGAGGGTTTAAACGTATTCCACAAAGCGTGTTACTAGATAGCATCCCCCCTCCCTCATTCTGTTAACAATATGCCCTATTCATAAAATGTGGCCTGCTAGCGGCTAATGCTCCCAACAGAATCCAAAGCTTTGTGTGTCTGTCGGTTGTCCTTGTTTTTGCCCCTATTATCTGCTCTTGCTGACAGATAGCACAGACAGTGACTGCAGCTAGTCATTTCCTCAACACTGAATTATATGAAGAAATTAACTTGTGTAACTATTATATTCATTTGTCTTGTATTATACATTCTGCTTGGTATAATGTTTTTGTTATATATTAGTCTTGTATAAAAGAATATCAGGTTTGGTGTTTGGGCTGGGCAGGAAGGGCATTTGGCTAAACCCCCAGTTCCTAACATTTATCTGGAATGTGGATTTGATGCATAATTGTAAATTAGTTTGGAATGTGAATGAAACAGTTTAGTATCTGTCTCTTGGCTACTCATTTTTTCGCTTGTTCTGTTTGCCCAGTGTATTTCAGGCATAACTACTTACAGAGAAGAGGATACTGTAGTGTAGTGTGTGTAGTATCTTAGAATAGATTGGTGGGGGTCTAACTTCCAGCACTGCTGCCGATCAGCTGACTAAAGGGGGAATCGGCTATCAGTGTTGTAGTTTGGGAAAACACCTTTAAAGAGGTTGTCCCATAAAAAAATAAACACTTATCCCCTATCCACAGGGTAGGACGTGATAGGGCATAAGGGTCTGAATGGCGGGTCTACCTCCCAGCACTGCTGCCGATCAGCTGACTAAAGGGGGCTAAGCTATCAATGTTGTAGTTCTGGAAAACACCTTTGAAGGGGTTCTTCCAAAAAAAGCACTTATCCCCTATCCATAGGCTAGGACAGCATAATGTAGGTGCAGAATTTAGTGTTGGGCCGAAGCTCCATGTCTGATTCGCAACATCTCAGGGAGCAAAAACATGACTGCTTCAGTATTAAGATGAACCTTCTTTATTGGGATCTCTTTAAAAGAACGCGTTTTGGAATATAACTCTATTTTTTTGAGTTGTCCAGTCAAGACCCCTTCATGTACTCCACCGATGTGAAAACGGACAATAATGTCACTCTTTCTTGTTTTTGCGCCCTGAGATGTTGTGAATCAGACATAGAGCTTTGGTGCAACACTGAATTGTTGACCTACATTGTGATCTTCTTCACCTTCTGTTGCCCAACACCCAGCCAGTGAGGATGATAACCAGCCCCCTCATTTCTACAACTATGTGCTAGTGGTGTGCCTATCTGCACAAACAAAGGAGGTGAGCAACACATTTCATAGCAAAGGCTCAACTACTGTACATTTTTACCCTATGTGCGCCTTTCTTGTGTTGCCCTTATCATAGGGTGGGACAGGATAGGGCATAAGGGTCTGATTAGCAAGAGTTCACCCATTGGAGGCCTGCAGATCACGAGAACGGGACCCCCGTGTTCCCCTATTTGAATAGAATGGCGGTCATGGAATGTTAGCTGCCACTCTATTCAGCTCTCTGTCAGTTTGAGAATCCCATACGAAATGAATAGATCCCTTTAAAGGATCCTCGTGAGGTACAGGCCTGGTTCTAGTTTTGAGATTGCCATTCACTATATGATGTCTGATTTTCATTAAACATGGGATAACCCCTTTAAAGAAAGAATTGAACAGCCATGCACATGCATGATCACCATTCGATTCAAACAGGGGAACCTGGGGCTCCCATTCTAGTGATCGGCAGGGCCCCAACACTCTGCCTTTGCCAATCATTTGTACCCTATCCAGTCCTATATTTGGATATGGGATTTTTTTTTGTAGGAGAACCCCATTAAATCTCAAAATACCCTGGTTCTTATAAAGTTAAACCTTCACCATAGCAAGAATATTCTGTAAGTTTTTTTTTTTGCAAATGTCTAGACGCAGAGCTTTTAAAATAGAAAGTATATATAATATATGCAAGTATCAAGGTGTTGTGCTATTGTATTCTTTAGTCATATGTTGTGATAGTTTGTCCTTCAGACCAGACGTATTAACACTGTTATTTTTTATTTCACGTGATAAGGTCTACACATACTTTGTCTACATAGCTGATGCCATCTGGCCCTATGCATAGTAAATTCTTTAAGCACTTTTGTGGCGTTGTCCTTGTAGACAGTGATTGGTTCAGGAATTCTGATATGATTAACGCTGGAGCTGCAAAGTATGACGATGTATTATAGGAATCAGACTGAAGGATATTGTTACTGCTGGTTTACGAGCAGAAAGGTTGGCTCTACTGGGTGATCTAGTTCAGTATGTGAGAGCATAGTTGTGCTAGGGTGTATTACTTGATCGCATAGCAGTCATATTAATTGGTTACACAATGATCATGACACACATTGTACTGCCAATGATCGCCTCATGCACACGACCGTATTTTCTTTCCGCGTCCGTTCCATTTTTTTGCAGACCGTATACGGAACCATTCACTTCATTGGGTCCGCAGCAAAAACTGAAGTTTCTCCGTGTGCATTCCTTTTCCGTATGTCCGTTCCGCAAAAAAATAGAACATGTCCTATTAACGTCTGCATTGCGGACAAGGATAGTACTGTTCTATTAGGGCCAGCTGTTCTGTTCCGCAAATAAGAAATGCACACGGATGTCATCCGTATTTTTTGCGGATTCGTTTTTTGCGGACCGCAAAATACATACGGTCGTGTGCATGAGCCCTAATGCTGTTTACATTGAAAGTAATCACAGTGCAAGTAAATGGGGTTGCAATGCGACCAGCAAGTTGTTGCTATCAAATTACACAACAGTCTTAAAGGAGTTATCCCATGAGTAATGTAAAAAATGAAAATCAGACATCATACAGTACATGACAATACCTTTCTAACAGAGCTAGAACCAGCCCTGTACCTCACATGGATCCAGAACTCTCCCCATTTATTGCTGTGCTAGATTTATATCAAGCCATATTTTTTTTTTGCAGTGCGGACATACCACGGACCCATTCAAGTTGAATGGGTCTGGCCCGCTGCACTGATGTTGCCCGTGCATTGGGGACTGCAATTGCGGTCCCCAATGCACGGAACAGCCGCACAATGGCTGTGTGCATGAGGCCTTACAGTGAGAAACAGAAGTATTTGAACACCCTGCGATTTTGCAAGTTCTCCCACTTAGAAATCATGCTGGGGTCTGAAATTCACATTGTAGGTGCATTCCCACTCTGAGAGACAGAATAAATAAAAAAATCAGGAAATCATATTGTATAATTTTTAAAGAATTTATTTGTCTTGCACTGCTTAACATAAGTATTTGAACACCTGAGAAACAGCAAGAATTCTGGCTCTCAAAGACCTGTTACTGTGCCTTTAAAAAGTCCACCTCTACTCCACTCATTAATCTAACTTAGTAGTACCTGTCTGGGCTATTTAAAGACCCCTGTCGACCCCCACAGTCAGTCAGACGCCAACTACTACCATGGGCAAGACCAAAGAGCTGTCAAAAGACACCAGAGATAAGGCTGGAAAGGACTACTGGGCAATTGCCAAGAAGCTTGGTGAAAATAGATCAACTGTTGGAGCAATTGTTAGAAATTAGAAGAAGCTAAAGACGACTGTCAGTCTCCCACAGACTGGGGCTCCATGCAAGATTTCACCTCGTGGGGTATCACTGATGATATGAAAGGTGAGGAATCAGCCCAGAACTACAAGGGAAGAGCTGGTCAATGACATGAAGAGGGCTGGGACCACAGTTTCAAAGGTCACTGTCGGTAGAACACTACGCCGTCATGGTTTCAAATCATGCATTGCACAGAAGGTTCCCCTGCTCAAGTCATCACATGCCCAGGCCCGTCTGAAGATTGCCAATGACCATCTGGATGATCCAGAGGAGGCATGGGAGAAAGTCATGTGGTCAGATGAGACCAAAGTAGAACTTTTTGGCATAAACTTCACTCGTCGTGTTTGAAGGAAAAAGAAGGATGAGTTGCATCACAAGAACACCATCCCTACTGTGAAGCATGGGGGTGGTAACATCATGCTTTGGCGGTGCTTTTCTGCGAAGGGGACAGGACGACTGCACTGTATTAAGGAGAGGATGAATGGGGCCATTTATTGTGAGATTTTGAGCAACAACCTCCTTCCCTCAGTAAGAGCATTAAAGATGGGTCGTGGCTGGGTCTTCCACTCCAGGATAACCAAGGAGTGGCTAGGTAAGAAGCATATCAAGGTTCTGGAGTGGCCTAGCCAGTCTCCAGACCTAAATCCAATAGAACATCTTTGGAGGGAGCTGAAACTCTGTGTTGCTCAGCGACAGCCCCAAAACCTGACAGATCTAGAGGAGATCTTTGTGGAGGAGTGGGCCAAAATCCCTGTTGCAGTGTGTGCAAACCTGGTCAAGAACTACAGGAAATGTTTGACCTCTGTAATTGCAAACAAAGGCTTCTGTACCAGATATTAACACTGATTTTCTCAGGTGTTCAAATACTTATGTTCAGCAGTGCAAGACAAATACCTTCTTTAAAAATCATACAATGTGATTTCCTGAATATATATTTTTTTTATTCTGTCTCTCAGAGTGGGAATGCACCTACAATGTGAATTTCAGACCCCTCCATGATTTCTAAGTGGGAGAACTTGCAAAATCGCAGGGTGTTCAAATGCTTCTGTTCCTCACTGTACATTACTTGTGATGTACACAGCACTACCTTGAGATTTTTGGCTGTGCAACATGTATCACAGCCAAAGTCACTTTTTGGCCCTAGCCTTAGTAAAAGTGATAGGAGAGCTGGCTTTTGTAATGTTGCACTATTGTTGAAATCTCCTCCTGGAAATGCAGGTGGGCATTGTGGGTTCCTTTTATGTGTATTACACATACCTACCATGTAACATTTTGAACAGATTATGTTTTATATTTTTTGTAAGGAATCTTTGCTTATTTCATACAGTTTAGACATTCGTTGTGTGTGAAGATGTTAAAGAATGCTAGACGCCAGTACACCTTTAATTGTTCTCTTGGTCAAAGTTCATGCAGTTCCCAATGACAGTTCCCATCTCCTGAGTCTGCCCACACTGCTCTTTTCCAGGCAGCTCTGGGAGGTTATGAAATTTTGATGAAGAAATTAGGTTGTTGCTCATCTTGCACCTCCTTGCTCATAGTATTGACAGTACCACTGAACTGCTTGAGGCAGATAGCATCTCGGTGATCACTGTGCTATCTCAGCTCTCCACTGCTGACAACATCAGAAGTGTTTTAACAGGGTTTTAATGGGCTGGCTCTGCGACTCCTTAGAGGCTTGCAAATAGCTGCCATGAAAAGGCCTTTTCTGCCGCTTTGAGCTGACGTGCCCTCCTTTTTGCTTCCAGCTGCTGTATGTTTGCAAGGCTGTCGTGATGGTGACAACCACCTCCAAACTGACCTGAGTCAGGTAGATCAACCGAGGGAAGGGTCATACAAAGAGCACTACTGTGATATACTTAGTATTACAGATTGCTCGTATAACATTTCAGCATTTTGTAGAAACAAATCACCTGCTTTTGAATAAATGCATGAGTTTTCCAGGAGTTTTTTTTTTACATCTAGAAATGAAATGTAAGCATATAAGCTTTGTGACTGCAAAGTGATGTCACATCCTACAGTCCCTTAAAATAGTTATATGACTGCGGCATCTCTCATGCCAGTATAAATCACCGACAATATGTCTCCTGTGGCTGACGGAGCTTATACGACAGTTCATAGTGGAGGAGTTGTACAAATTCTATGCCAGTGTGCCATCTTTCCCCCGATTAAACATGCTAATTATAACCTTAAGTCTGCTAATTATAACCTTTATGTTTGCCTTGGGAGTTATCCACATGTGACCGTTTAGATGTAGGTATCTGATATTACAAGACTGAAGAGGCAATACAGGTGCAATAATACATGACCACTCAGATAATGTTGTGTATAGATATAGGTCATTTTTGTAGGCCACATACGTGTGCCTCTTTTCATGATGACAGATAGAGGTGAGTGAAGTTTTGAAAAATTTTATTCGGCAGCTTCACTAAAGTTTCACAAGAAATTCTATTAGTTATAAATTAATTCATCACAAATCACTATAAATCAGGTATACTTAGGCAACTTTACCTTAGGGTACGGCCACATGGAGCAACCATGCTGTGGGGGGTTGCAGCCATGTTGCGTGAAGAACCGTGTGGCCAATTAGCCCATAGCTGCCTTTGATTTAATAGTGAAGACTGCACTGTATACATGGCACCTTTAATGCACCTTTAAACAGTACCCACTTCTCCAAACCCAGCGCTCTCCTGCCCTACAGATGGGAGGCCTTCTTCTGCCATCTGCTTTTCCACGACTATCTCTTCGGGAATATCCAGCTCCTCCTCTTTTTCAGACTTTTCTAGGACATGGAGACTTTGAAGGATGATTCGAAAGAAGTAAAGCCAGCAAAAGATGAGAATGGTCATCATAAAGACCTGCCCCCCCCCCCCCCCCCCCCAAAGGGTGCAGACTGGATGGTGTTGGTTGGTACACTGGCACTGGAATAATAAATAATAAAGGCGTCCATCTTATTGGTATTGAATTACATATCTTAGTTTATGGCTGATGTAGGAATAAGTAAATGTAGGAATAAATAAACCGACACAGAATAAGTCTTCCTACACTCTCCCTCTCCAATATTCTTCTATTAATCATTTTCAGCAACACTGTCCATAGTGCATGAGCACTTGCCACATCTCTCCCTATGCTCAGCTCACAGGACAATAGTGGAGACTGTGCGGGATAATGGTTTTATAGGGCTGTGACATCACAGGGAATGGCTATCTGCGGATTGGCTGGCTGCACGGCATTATGGGTCATCTTGTGTTCCCGAGCTTGTCTCCTTTACCCTTAGTTTCGCACTGCCATTTTAAAAAACCTGATTTGTTACCATGAAGCGCGAAGAAATTCAGATTCGTTGTGAATTGAAGTTTCCCTAAAGTTCGTACCGAATTCCAATTAGAATGCTATGCTTCGCTCAACACTAATGACAGATTTATCTGTAAGATGCTTTAAAGGGCACCTATCATTTAAATAAATATCTGACATATTGGAAGTTTTTTTAAATCAGATTTTCCAGTTTTAAGTGCATACATGAATACATGAGAAAAAAAAGAAACTGAAAAGTGGATTGGCAAGTTCCCAGCAGGCAGCCTATAACTTATTTATTATAGCTTTACACCAGTTTTCTGGCATTTAAAAGTTGCAAATTTTGTTTCAAGTGGCAGTTTGCAACAAAATGTTTGACTTTTTAGTTTTACCTGGCCACTTCTCCAAAAAGCAAGAAACACCAGAAATGTACTCAAGCTCCTGACTGAAGTAGATTTAAGTTCTGGCGCATAGGGATCCTGACATACACCACATTATTAAGAGGCACGCAGTAATTAATAATAATGGTGAATTTCACCCCAGCACAGGGCAAATTAAGAACGCCATACCCAACACTATCCTTAATAAATCTTCCCAATAAAGTCCTAAGTGAACAACGACTACCCCCAGAACATGTATACCAACATGTCCATAATAACAATGTAAGTAAAACATACATAACATTGCTGTATAGCACTGAAGGTAAAAAAAATATACATACATCATTATACACAGAAAAAATGCTATAGGGCATAGGGAAGGCTGCTAATAAAAACTGTAACGGGGAGCTGGCGATGGGCCTCCCCTCTGCAGCGCCGCCGGCATTCCGTTAGTGAAGAGGAGTAAGGATGCGACCGGCGTCCTCATCTCCATAGCAAACAGAGGGTGGGTAGTACCTGGCCACACAAACTTCCTCAGCGTGGCCAGCATCCTCCATCCTCTAGGCAATGAGCACAGTGGGGAACTGAGCGCCGATATTGATGAGTCGGTGCTCAGCTGTTCTGAGCTACGGGGGACGGGTCATGTGACCGTGGCCACGTCACATGACCCATCAGGAGGACCTATTTAGACAGGTAACCTGCTTGCCACAGGTTGCCTGTGATTGGTCTTGCTACGCTCACCAGCAGTTTCCTATTGTGCATTTCTGTGTTCTTGAACCTCGGCTCTGTTTTTGACCCCGACCTTGTGACCTCCCTGTATTTGATGTGACCTCTTGGCTTCTGACTCTGCATCGTGTTTTGACCTCGCTATTGTATTGCTCCCTGTGTACCAGCGTGACCTCCTGGCTTTGACCTTGGCTATCCTGACTCTGTTACAGTACTTCTTCATCTTCTTAGGCCACTGCACGTGTCTAAGCGAGGGATTGCTGCCAAGTTGTATGCCGTAGGTTAGGACGGGCCGTGCAAGTAGGCAGGCACAGAGGTGGGGTAGAGTTTAGGGCTGCACTTATCCCTACCCTCTGTCGTGACAAAAAACCAAGTATCAATTATGCTGACATTAAATCAAAAACATCATCTCTCCTGTACAAGTATAGTAGAGTGTAGTCTGGAGTATCCAGCCTGGGACCCAAGATTTTCTAAAATTGGTGCAAGACATTTCTCTTCTTGTATACCCCTTTCTCTGTGTGTATTACACTCATTCTGCAGTATTACAAATGTTAAACCTTCCTTGGCTCTGTGTGCTTCTGCTAGGCTGTTTCTACTGTGTCAGTCATCTTCTGCTATATATGCCATGCTGTTTGTCTCATTCTCACCTGAGCAATAGGTTATCTAACTTGCTATTTCCTGAAAAGGTGTGCTGTTCTGTTTGTCTGCCTGTGTACTAAATACTGCCTGTTTCCTGACTCTGACCCTGCACTGCCCGACCTGACCACTGACTGATGACCATATTAATTCTTTGCTGCCTGCCCTGACCTTGGACTTGTTCCACAGATTTGCATATATTTTGCCCGACCTAGCCTTGTACTTGTTTCACAGATTTGCACGTACTTTGCCTTGCCTTGACTTTGGCCTGTCCATGACTGTGATTCTGCCTGACCCCTCATTGTGACAAATCGGTGTTTCTGTCCTCCATGCCTCAGCTGTCAACTACACAGGGACTACTCCATGAGGTAGTGGCCTGGTGGCTCCCATGCAGCTAAGACCAGATCATTGTTTAGGGGTTAAAGGGTGAAAACCCAGAAGACTGACAGTATACCAAAGTCAAACCTGTTGGTTGGCACAGTGGTTCCACACACACTGCTTGTAACAGGTTTATTTGAACATTTCCTGGCTAGCACAAAGCTTGCAAAAATACTTATTATTGACTGAATGGTTACAATAGGAAGCTTCTATCAGCTAAAAAAAAAATACATTATTACAATACCAATTTTTGAGCCTGTGAAATTTTGATGTGAAACCTCTGTAGATTTCACGTTCACCCTTTTCTTACCACATGGAGCCTACAGGGCCTCATTTTGGAAACCATTTGCAGCTGTATATGCTTACCATGGTTCACTGGGAGCACAGAAAAAAATGAGCTTTCACACACTTTCCTCCTAATACAAATACCACAAGAAAGCATATTCCCACAGTAATATGGTTTCCACAGGAATAGCTCAGAAAAGCCTTTTCTCTCAGTGTCAACTTTATCCTGGGAGAAAGACTGGAAAACAGTGTAAACAAGGCAGATGATAAAAAATAAGCTCCTTCTGTATATGCGTAGCTGAGATACCATGTCCTGAGCAGTTTTTAGTGTCAGTGTGGCCTTTCACATGAGATCCTCTAGCAGAAATGTCTTCAGTCATGGCATGCGCTGGGATTCTCTGTGACTTAAAGCTCAGTTTACCAGTTGCCCTTTAATTAGTTTAGCCTGAGTAGCCTTCCAGAGTCTCATCACTGTGACATCTTTCTGTATACTGGATTCTCTTGCTAATTAGAGCCTCAGGCTAGTTTAAAACAGTGAACATTTGACTATGGGCAGATTTGTCATTTTGTGGTATTTTCCAAGATGTCGTATATGACTGTTCAAATGATGTTAAGGACCTTCAAAATGTAGAGAAGACAAATTTGTCTCCTAATTGAAAATTTTTTAAGGTACATTTTAGTTAAAGGATTGGAAATTCTGCTATGTTGATAATGGAGTTTAGCGGGTGAGTGAACTGGCCTTCTCTGAACGTATTCCACTATTTGGTTTAGATTGTGTCATGCACATGGCTGTATCCCAGCTTCATTTGTAGAGAGCCATAATGGGATGCCATATAGAGGTTTATGGGTCCTCTACTGTACCTTCAAATGCTTCCAAATTCATTTAGATTTTTTTCTGTTGGATTCCATAGGAATCTAAAAGAATATATCTGTACATATGGCACCCCACGGAGCCTTACAGCATCACACGGAGGTTGTGTAGCTCTGTAGTAAGCCCTAGCGATTTGCTGCGAAGCCGAATTCCCTCATACTTCGTGGTAACGAGTCAATTTCCCCTGAAATGACAGTAAAAAAAGAATCACACTCACCTCATCAATTTGAGCACGAAGAGGCCTCCATGGCCATCTTGAATGAAGATCCTGTGCAAAATCCTGTAGATGGTGACATATGACGTCACCTCGCCGGCCAGCGTGAGCAAGATTACATGCTGGATGGCCACGGCTGCCTCTTGGTGCTAAGATGTATAAGGGGAGTTCATTATTATTTTTTTTTACCCTAAAAGCTCTAATTTTTAATCTCAGATTCCACAATCAGCCATGAGGGTTTCAATGAGAACTGGCAGTACAATCGCCGTTCTCTGTCATTGCGGCCACTGCTCGTCACAAAGCAAATTTCTTTGTGAAATTAGGAAAAGCAGCCGAATCTAAGTTTTCTAAACTTTGCTTATATCTACCTTTAAAAGTGATCCACATGGACTTGTGTGGTCCCGTACTGGGCCTACGCCCTCAGCTTTACCATGTACATGAATCATTAATATGAGAGACTCTTCTAAATAAGATCTTTGCAAGCTGCCCAATGCAAGAGGGTAATGTTGTAAACCACATGTCATAAGCATTATGCCATACAGTTCTAATGTTCTGCTGTTTGACTTGTACAAGTCAATGAGGGAAAGGATGTAACCTATAGAACATACAATATATAGTTTTGGATAACTCAAAAACGATGTGGCTAATTACCACATAATGTGAATTACGTTTCAAAATATTCTATGCACTCTTTTTATCTTGAGCAAAAAGTTAGTTTAAAACCAATAATTCCAGACAGTCTCAGTGGGAAGGCATGGGAGGAAACAACCTTCCAATATCCACACCCCAGAAAGGTATTCTATTTGGCCTTGACCTGCAGTTGTTAAGCCTGTCACTGATTACAACCGGAAACTAGTGACACAGAATAGATTTATGCATTTAGGAGAACAGAGTATCAACTGTTCTATTAGGGTCATCTGAATGCTGTGATGAATAAGTTAGGATATAATTTTGTTAGCCAACCACAAGACCTCAGCTCAATTGTATAAGTGCATTAAAACTAATATTGTGTAGGAACAAGCTAGTGTAGAACTGCTGCGTATTTTAGATTTCATTGAATGTTAGATCCTTCTGGTTCCTTATCATTTACAATATCTTTCAACTACTATTTGATTGAACTGGAACAAAACTTCCCAAAAAAAATTATTTTTATTCTATAATATCCTTTTGATATCATGTTAATGGAATCTAATGAGTTATACTTCTACTGCCGTGTAAAAAAAAAAAGTGTTTGCCCCTATGCATGCATGTGTCTATATCAATGTGATCATTGAATGGTTTCTGATATTAAAATATCATGTAATATCTGGTACTTGATCTGGTGGAAATACATGGTGGATCAGTCAGACATGTATTATTGCCGTAAAGCCAGCAAATCTGACCCTCGGATTTCTACTGCAGTTTGTACT
This sequence comes from Bufo gargarizans, assembly GCF_014858855.1. Classification (NCBI taxonomy): domain Eukaryota; kingdom Metazoa; phylum Chordata; class Amphibia; order Anura; family Bufonidae; genus Bufo; species Bufo gargarizans. The sequence goes on from NC_058082.1 coordinate 287,989,759, forward strand.
GCTGTTGTATATGCCCTCGTTTGGTGGGGCCAGTCGACAGTTGACATGTGATTACCCGCCTTGGATTTGGTGCGGAAACCATTTCAAGAATAGGCATGTCAGTTCTTTTTTTCTGCAACACAGAATTCAGTTAATTGTACAGAAAAAAGCTTGCCACGTAACAGCTGAGATGTACGGAGTGCTTAGATTTTCAGTTTTGCCCAACTTGTTAAATAAATGGTTGCAGCTATGACTGCCACCATTCACTTCTATAATCTGAAGGTCTTTCTCATGTTGAGGTGTGGGCTACCAGACAATAAAGCATTGCTTCCTGTATTGCTGCAATAATACAGTATCAGTATCAATTCCTGATACCTTGACATGGCTTGAACTAGTGTAGAATCATGTTTAATAGACATACAAGTTAAAGCAATGTGAAGACCTGATTAATAGGCATTGTTGAAAACAGACCCTTTTGTTCTCCCTTACGTAGCTTCACATGTACTTACAAAGAAGTCTAGTCTGACTTCTGCTGGTCTTGTGGTATCAGTCTATATTTCCTAGTCAGTATATGCTATGTCTTACACTGATCAGCTATGTCATTAAAACCAAGTGAATAAGATCCTGTCATATTTTGGAGTGGGGCAGCAAACAATCAGTACTTGAAGCTGATGTGTTGAAAGACTAAGTGCGATATATGTAGGCCTTAACTTGCAATGTACAGGGCTCCTCTGAGGGATCGCGCATGCACGATCTTTTTCCAGTGCTGGCCGCCCTGTGAAAATAGCAGCACATTGAGACACTAGCGATCTGACCCCAAAGCCACCCCCCACAACCACAAGTAAATACATGCCCATGATTGAATATATATGTATATATAGATATATATATATATATATATATATATATATATACAGTACAGACCAAAAGTTTGGACACACCTTCTCATTCAAAGAGTTTTCTTTATTTTCATGACTATGAAAATTGTAGATTCACACTGAAGGCATCAAAACTATGAATTAACACATGTGGAATTATATACATAACAAAAAAGTGTGAAACAACTGAAAATATGTAATATTCTAGGTTCTTCAAAGTAGCCACCCTTTGCTTTGATTACTGCTTTGCACACTCTTGGCATTCTCTTGATGAGCTTCAAGAGGTAGTCACCTGAAATGGTTTTCACTTCACAGGTGTGCCCTGTCAGGTTTAATAAGTGGGATTTCTTTCCTTATAAATGGGGGTGGGACCATCAGTTGCCTTGTGGAGAAGTCAGGTGGGTACACAGCTGATAGTCCTACTGAATAGACTGTTAGAATTTGTATTATGGCAAGAAAAAAGCAGTTAAGTAAAGAAAAACGAGTGGCCATCATTACTTTAAGAAATGAAGGTCAGTCAGTCCGAAAAATTGAAAGTGTCCCCAAGTGCAGTCACAAAAACCATCAAGCGCTACAAAGAAACTGGCTCACATGCGGACCACCCCAGGAAAGGAAGACCAAGAGTCACCTCTGCTGTGGAGGATAAGTTCATCCGAGTCACCAGCCTCAGAAATCGCAGGTTAACAGCAGCTCAGATTAGAGACCAGGTCAATGCCACACAGAGTTCTAGCAGCAGACACATCTCTAGAACAACTGTTAAGAGGAGACTGTGTGAATCAGGCCTTTATGGTAGAATATCTGCCAGGAAGCCACTGCTAAGGACAGGCAACAAGCAGAAGAGACTTGTTTGGGCTAAAGAACACAAGGAATGGACATTAGACCAGTGGAAATCTGTGCTTTGGTCTGATGAGTCCAAATTTGAGATCTTTGGTTCCAACCACCTGTGTCTTTGTGCGATGCAGAAAAGGTGAACGGATGGACTCTACATGCCTGGTTCCCACCGTGAAGCATGGAGGAGGAGGTGTGATGGTGTGGGGGTGCTTTGCTGGTGACACTGTTGGGGATTTATTCAAAATTGAAGGCATACTGAACCAACATGGCTACCACAGAATCTTGCAGTGGCATGCTATTCCATCCGGTTTGTGTTTAGTTGGACCATCATTTATTTTTCAACAGGACAATGATCCCAAACACACCTCCAGGCTGTGTAAGGGCTATTTGACCATGAAGGAGAGTGATGGGGTGCTGCGCCAGATGACCTGGCCTCCACAGTCACCGGACCTGAACCCAATCGAGATGGTTTGGGGTGAGCTGAACCACAGAGTGAAGGCAAAAGGGCCAACAAGTGCTAAGCATCTCTGGGAGCTCCTTCAAGACTGTTGGAAGACCATTTCAGGTGACTTGAAGCTCATCAAGAGAATGCCAAGAGTGTGCAAAGCAGTAATCAAAGCAAAAGGTGGCTACTTTGAAGAACCTAGAATATGACATATTTTCAGTTGTTTCACACTTTTTTGTTATGTATATAATGTATATAATAGTCATGAAAATAAAGAAAACTCTTTGAATGAGAAGGTGTGTCCAAACTTTTGGTCTGTACTGTATATATATATATATGTATATGACAAATATATAAATATATCTACAGTGGCGTAGATATAGGGGTCTCAGCGGTTGCAATTGCGACCGGGCCCCTATGTCAGGGGGCCCACGAGGAGAGAGAGTAAAGCCTGAGTGATTTACAACACCGGCTGTAGGCTGTGTGCTGCGGGCAGCTAAGTAAGTTCACATAGGTGGGGCCAGAGGCAGAGCGTGTGTGCGTATTTTCTCGGTGAGATGTTATTTCTGCCATTGGGCATGGTGGGGGAGCATACAGGGGTCTGGTGGTGTTAGGAAATGGTATTGAGGGTAGAGGGGGCCCAAACTGAACTCTTGCACCAGGGCCCATGAGACTATAGCTACAGCCCTGTGTATATATATATATATATATATATATATATAGAGAGAGAGATAGAGAGAGAGAGAGAGAGAGAGAGAGATATTGATCTATATACATATATATCTATTGTGGTAATGTGAACAGTGCTGGAAGGTGTGTTGTCCCACTTCAGTTACCTCAGATGGGTGAGACAGATAAAATCCAGAGTGTGGCAGTAGTCTCAGCAAAGCATAGTTTGCTGAGACATTTCTGTATATATTTTCTGGGCTGGATTTTACTTGGACTGGTGGCTAGGCTTGGTAGAGGGAGTTCCCAGTCCACACCCTTCCAGTACGGGTTTTCCTTTCTACCTGAGGTGATCACAGGTGAGGCCTGCTGTAATCAGGGTGGCATAAAGCTCCTCAGAGTAGGTCAGTCTGAGGAGGGAGAGCGAGACTTTTGTGAAGCAGAGGCTCTGTGTGTGGTCTCAGTCAGGAGGACTGAGGGGCCAGAAGGCTTTGAATAGCCTGAGGTTTGGTGGACCTAGCGACACCTAGAGAATGAGGGTTGCAAGCCCAGCGTCTGGAGGACTACTGGGCCACACTCCCCCAAAAGGTACTGGAGTTGCCACAGCCTTGAGGCTGCAGTATTGATGTTGCCTGAGGAAAGCCGCATATGTTGTCCATGTGTGAACTGAGCTCTATGAGTGAGATAGGGACGTATTTTGTTTAGGTAGCGCCTAGATGGGCAGGAGTTTATTTGTGTTTTAAGTGTTGGCGGTGCGGGAACCTCACCCCACCCAGTGATGTATAACTGGACTATCCTTTATAAGAAGAATGTAAAATAAATGCACAGTTTGGACATGAAAAATCCATTGTCTGGTGAGATATCTGTGAGTGTGACCCCCTGAAAAGAGACGATCCCTTACACTATATATATCATCTATATGTATATGGAGATATATATTTACTGATCTATATCTCTATATACATATATAGATCAGTAAATATATATCTCTCTTTCTCTCTCTATATATATACCGTATTTTTCACTTTATAAGACGCACCCAATGATATGACGCAGCTCAGATTTTAAAGGAAGAAAATAAAAATATAAATTTTTCAGCAGACCTCATATCAGATCTTCAGATCAGAGCCCCATAAATATCAGGACATCACATTAGCCCCCATATCAGGACATCATATTAAACCCCCATATCTTCCCTCCATGTCAGACCCCCATCAGACCTCAGATCAGCCCTTAATGTCATACCCCCATCAGACCTCAAATGAGTCCTTTATTTCTAACCCCCATCAGACCTCAGATCAGAATAAAATAAAAAAAAACTCCTCTTACCTCTCCTGCGCCACTGCTCCTCTTCATTTCCAGCAGAAGTCGTGCTCCCGTCTTCCTGGCCCACAGTGCACTTTCACCTGACAGCGTGCAGCGTCAGGTCATAGTGCGCACACTACGTCCTAACGCTGTACGGGTAGATGGGCGTGTCCAGTCTAAAAGGTGTGCCACCCCCAATATATTCTTGCAATATATTTTTCTTATATAATATACACTCACCTAAAGAATTATTAGGAACACCATACTAATACGGTGTTGTACCCCCTTTTGCCTTCAGAACTGCCTTAATTCTACGTGGCATTGATTTAACAAGGTGCTGATAGCATTCTTTAGAAATGTTGGCCCATATTGATAGGATAGGATCTTGCAGTTGATGGAGATTTGAGGGATGAACATCCAGGGCACGAAGCTCCCGTTCCACCACATCCCAAAGATGCTCTATTGGGTTGAGATCTGGTGACTGTGGGGGCCATTTTAGTACAGTGAACTCATTGTCATGTTCAAGAAACCAATTTGAAATGATTAGAGCTTTGTGACATGGTGCATTATCATGCTGGAAGTAGCCATCAGAGGATGGGTACATGGTGGTCATGAAGGGATGGACATGGTCAGAAACAATGCTCAGGTAGCCCGTGGCATTTAAACGATGGCCAATTGGCACTAAGGGGCCTAAAGTGTGCCCAGAAAACATCCCCCACACCATTACACCACCACCAGCCTGCACAGTGGTAACAAGGCATGATGGATACAAGTTCTCATTCTGTTTACCCCAAATTCGGACTCTACCATTTGAATGTCTCAACAGAAATCGAGACTCATCAGACCAGGCAACATTTTTCTAGTCTTCAACAGTCCAATTTTGGTGAGCTTGTGCAAATTGTAGCCTCTTTTTCCTATTTGTAGTGGAGATGAGTGGTACCCGGTGGGGTCTTCTGCTGTTGTAGCCCATCCGCCTCAAGGTTGTGCGTGATTGTGGCTTCACAAATGCTTTGCTGCATACCTCGGTTGTAACAAGTGGTTATTTCAGTCAACGTTGCTCTTCTATCAGCTTGAATCAGTCGGCCCATTCTCCTCTGACCTCTAGCATCAACAAGGCATTTTTGCCCACAGGACTGACGCATACTGATGTTTTTCCCTTTTCACACCATTCTTTGTAAACCCTAGAAATGGTTGTGCGTGAAAATCCCAGTAACTGAGCAGATTGTGAAATACTCAGACCGGCCCGTCTGGCACCAACAACCATGCCACAGCTCAAAATTGCTTAAATCACCTTTCTTTCCCATTCTGACATTTAGTTTGGAGTTCAGGAGATTGTCTTGACCTGGACCACAACCCTACATGCATTGAAGCAACTGCCATGTGATTGGTTGACTAGATAATCGCATTAATGAGAAATAGAACAGGTGTTCCTGATAATTCTTTAGGTGAGTGTATATCATCTGCATATAGTTACTGATCTATATCTCTATATACATATATGATATATATATATATATATATATATCTCTACATCTCTCTCTTTATATATATATATATATATATACTGTATATCATCTCTATATATAGTTCATCACTATATGTATATAGAGATGTAAATCAGTTAATATATATCTCTATATCTATAAATATGTATACCTTTATTTAGATGACATGACATCACAATGATAATGTTTGAATGTCTCTTTTTGAAAGGGCTACTTCATCTCTGAATTATAAGTAATAATTTTTTTTCTCCATACTTTTATTTATTTTTGATGACGTGATCTAAAAATATAAAAACTTTGGTTGTCATAGTGAAATTGTTACTATGGAAGAGCGAATTTCATATTTTGGGTTGTGGTATAATCTGAATTGCGTTATGGATTCCGTTACCACCATAACGCAATTCCATGACGGAATGCCTTTAGAGCAATTCAGATTATACAACAACCCGAACCCAAAATATTAAATTCTCTCATCCCTAATTGTTACCTATGGCAACCACTGTAAATGGTGTCAAATAAAATAAGAACCTTGGTTCACCTGCATTATATGTTACTTCTAAGAACCCATTCACACGATCATATGGTAGCCGTTACAGTGTTGCGGACTGCAAATAGCTGTCTGCAATATACACAGGCACCAGCTGTGTGAATCCCATTTCACGGGTGCAGACCCGTTGACTTGAATGGGTCTGCAATCCACAAAATACACCAAAATATAAGACATACCCTATATTTTGCCGTATCTTGTACATCACGGAGCAATTCAAGTTATTGCATCTCCATCCGTGACATGCAGTTCACATGTATGGTGACCGTGTTTTGCGTACCACTACTTGGGTTCCGCAATACGGGCACCACAGCCATACGTTTGTGTGAATGGGCCCTTAGGATGGGTTCACATCACAAGTTTGACATCCATTTAGCCCCACTGGAAAGGTGTCCAAACAGGAAATAAATGTCTGTTAAATAGCAGAACTTACCTTGTGTATCTGCAATGTGACGGGAAGATCTGCCTGTGTGAGCTAGGAGATGATCATGTGACTGTGTTTGTATGCAAGGTTAGGTTGTGCAGAGCAAGCACTGCAGTGCAGGGCCGGGAAGAGCAGGTTAGTCACACCCACAAATATTCATGAGGGAGAGCTTAGTCATTGTTGTTACACGCCCCCACAGCTTTGCCGCAGCATGTAAACAAAGCATGAATAACAGATGGGTTTTATAAAAAAAAAAAAAAAAAAAAAAAAAAAGTCATTACTCGGATAACCCCTTTTATGGATCTGCTTCTGATGCCTTAGTGCCAGATACCACATGACTTCTTCAGAGCTCTTGTTGCGTCCATGTCTGAATTGGTCAGAGCTGTTTTGGCCCTGCAAGGGAGGCCTACAAAACATTAGGTTTTAATGTTATGACTGATCAGGGTTGGTTTTATCTATTTGAATGCCTGAAGTTGTATGTCAACCTTTTTCCAAGTGTTTACCACAGTAAATGAAAGCATCACGACTCTGCCCTGTTGCTACAAAACATATGCCATTAATCTCCTTAACTTTAGAAAGCTTAAATATTTAGGTCCTGATTTATCAAACTGGTTTTATCTTTTTCTTTGGACTTTTCTGTTGTTTTACTTGTAAGACACATTTATAAATTGTCTGTCACAGGCCAGAGTTATTTTTTGCTCCTGCTAAGTTAGCTTCAGGAATCCAGCAGTTTTTTGGGCGTTACTATGGAGCACGGACTTTTTTTTCATCATAGGGATTGTCTCAAAAAATTGTCTCAGCTGCTCTCCCCTCCTGACCTGCCAAAACTGTAGCAGGTAAAAATAAGTCAGAATGTGATTTGGCTGTGCTAAATTCAACAAGTGCTGTGTGCCACTTTCATAAATTTGGCTCACATACTGTTACCTCTACATAAAAAGAAAATTTGAAGACAAACTTCAAAATGTCCCCTGTTGATAAATCAGGGCCTTAGACTGTGTGACTCCTCATAATCCTCTGAATTATAATCATGAGTCTCCTGGAATTTCCTAGGTAATAACTTCTGACGTACAATGGCCCTCACTCTTTTCTAGTTTGTCGGGGGAGATTTATCAGTGACCAGCATAGGTCTTTGAAATAAGTGATGGAAAGTTGAATTGACAAGTAAAGCTGATCTTGTAGGCCAGTGTTCCTCAAAATGTGACTCTTGGGCACCAATTCATTTGTCTCTCCAGCTATTGACAGCTACAGATACTATTTTATATTTCTTGCAATAGCGGTGTCATAGCCTTAGGCCTCGTTCACATTTCCGTTACCGTTTCACATCCATGAAAAAATGAGTCCGAGTTACATCTGTGAAGATGCCCACGAAGCATCTGTGTTTGGTCCATGCGTTGGTTGTTTATTCTACTGATGCTGCGCAGCTGAAAATTTATTTCCAGAGCATCTCCTATCACTGGTCAGTGAAAAACAGAGGCAACATGGACACCATCCATGTTGTGTATGTGATTTTCACGGACCCATAAACTTCAATGGGCGTGTTTGGTCCACATCACAGACCAAAGTAGTGCATGTCTCTCTGATTGTTTCACTGACCCATGGTCAGTAAAAAAAAAAAAAACTGATGTGTGAACAGAGACATTGAAATAAAGGGGTCCGTGTGCTGTGACAGCACACATTAGTGAAAAACGGAAATGTGAATGACGCATTACTGATTGTTTCAACTGGGACAGAAACTATATTGCTGTTAGTTCATACTAATTTAAAAGCATGTTGTAGGTTAAATCCCTTTTAACATATAGCAGGGTCAGTTTAGAAAACAGCACACAGGGGGAGATTTACCACTTCAAATGAGTTTGCGTCTTTTTAAATGCCACTTGCGACAAATCTTGTGGCAAGTAGTGTTTCTGCACCGCTCTCGCCACTTTCTGAAAATGGGCCGTGGAAAGGGCTGGGGAGTGGGCGGGGCCAGTGGTCTGCCACATTTATCTTCATTTATGCCTGTTTACGCTCTGAGCTGCCGTAGATTTCATTCAGGACCACCAGAGGATGCGCCTAACTTATCATAAGGCCTGGACCTCTTTATAAATGAGTTGCATTTCAAAGACCTACGCTGGCACTGATAAATCTCTTCCCACAAACTATAAAAGAGAGAGGGCCATTGTACGTCAGTAAGTTATTACAAAGTGAAAACGAAGGGGAGCAGTAACAATATTAAAACTTAACTTTTACTAGGTATATTCCCCCAATTGGGGGGTAAGAGACCCCTTACAAACACAAATAACAAAAAGACAGACAAGACCCCTATAGAGGGGGTTTATATGGCGGTATCGTGCAACATAGGTGATACTGCACACCTAGATAGGTCTCGTCCCCTCCCAAAGAAGCCTGTAGAGATTGTCACACAGACCTGTGGTGGAGGGACTGAGTAATCCCAATTGTCTGCCTCCAAATTAGAAACAGACACAATAAAATGGAAAGTTCTTACCAATTTATTTTGGGTCTCGCTTAGTGTCCACATATACGTGGGCTAAGGCAGGAGGAGGTCGCTTGTGGCAGGTAGGTCCTTCGTCCGGTATTCAGGTAAACGGAGAAGGGCGTCAGGGATATCCAATCGGTGCGGTATCAGAGTGGTATCAAGAAAGAGACTCACCCTAGTACCTCCCTGCTTGGCCTGACCTGGCCCTAGTGACCTAACACTGGGGTCCGTGCCCCGCAAGGGGTGGCCCCGTCCGGAACCTTACCCTAGTAAACAAACCCTAGATGACCCTAACGAAGGGTGACTAGGGAAAGGTTGTTTAACTTAAAGGCAGGTGAACATAAGTAATAATTGTCAAATGTAAGGATACTGAGGACTGGGACGCACATATAACTGCACGTATCCAAGGATATGTATACGTGTCCCGACGCGTTTCCTTAATATAACATATCTGAATGTATCCACTATTATAATGAGCTAAGACCCCAAAATCATCAGGGGACACGGGGCTTAGTAATGTGGCTCCTGTCAGTCAAATAGTTGCCACTGTAATAGATATCCCAGTGTATCAACAATGTGGGGGGTAATGGGTTAAACGATACCCTCCAAGGTAGAGACTGAGGACCAAGTGAGGCATATGAAAACCCTATAGGGACACATAGAGAGAGGTAGAGTAAATACAGACCCCCATCCAAGTGTCCCTGCTGCCCACCTCTTGTCAGTATATCGCATGTACTTACATTACTGCTGGAGCGGTCTCACAAGTCTCCAGGGTAAGTGGCCCACAGGTTCAGTGTGCCATCATGTGAGGTGTATGCCTGGCTGGTGCGCCTTGGCGCGCTGTATTTGAGAGCGGAAGGGGGGAGGGCACTGGTCCGTGCGCATGCGCCGCATGACGTCGCATCCTCGTGACCCAGCCCGATCATGTGACGGGGTCAAACGGGGGTATGTGGTGTCACTACACGGCGCATGCGCCGTCGGACCGCGCGCTGCCGGAGAGGACTCGGTGCAGGGGAGGAGGCTTTACTGTTGGTGCCTGCCGGTCCGTCCGATGGGCGTCACTCAGTGGAGGGAGGCTGAGTTACCAGACCGCCCCCATGAGATGCGCCCCTGCAGTGTGGACTGCCGATGAAAGGGGGGGGTGGAGCTACATGGGGGAGTAGCTCCACCCCCCCCCTTTCATTGGATATCCCTGACGCCCTTCTCCGTTTACCTGAATACCGGACGAAGGACCTACCTGCCACAAGCGACCTCCTCCTGCCTTAGCCCACGTATATGTGGACACTAAGCGAGACCCAAAATAAATTGGTAAGAACTTTCCATTTTATTGTGTCTGTTTCTAATTTGGAGGCAGACAATTGGGATTACTCAGTCCCTCCACCACAGGTCTGTGTGACAATCTCTACAGGCTTCTTTGGGAGGGGACGAGACCTATCTAGGTGTGCAGTATCACCTATGTTGCACGATACCGCCATATAAACCCCCTCTATAGGGGTCTTGTCTGTCTTTTTGTTATTTGTGTTTGTAAGGGGTCTCTTACCCCCCAATTGGGGGAATATACCTAGTAAAAGTTAAGTTTTAATATTGTTACTGCTCCCCTTCGTTTTCACTTTCTATTACCTCTCTGAGCAGTACCCAGGAGATCTGCCCCCGCAGCTAAATATCCTGGTAGGACATTCTACTCTTCAGTAAGTTATTACCTAGGAAATTATATTCATAATTCAGTAAATTATTACCATATTTTTTTGCCCTATAAAACGCACCGGCCCATAAATACGCACCTAGGTTTTAGAGGAGGACAATAAGAAAAAATATATTTTTCATTACACCTCAGGTCAGACCACCAATCAGACCCCCAATGATAATCAGACCTAAGCTGACAGCCCCAATCAGACCCCCAATGTTAATAAGAACCCAATCAGACCTCAGATAAGAGCCCCATGCCTTTCATCAGCCTCCATGCCTCTCATCAGCCTCCATGCCTCTCATCAGCCCCCATGCCTCTCATCAGCCCCTATGCCTCTCATCACCCTCATATCAGCCCCTATGCCTCTCATCAGCCCCCATATCAGTCCTTATGCCTCTTATTAGCCCCCATTATTAGCCTAAGGGTCCATTCACACGTCCGTTGTTTCTTTCCTGATCTGTTCCGTTTTTTGCTGAACAGATCTGGACCAGATCTGGACCCATTCATTTTCAATGGGTCCTGAAAAAAAATCTGACATTGTGCTGTCCGTTTTTTTTTCAGGACCCATTGAAAATGAATGGGTCCAGATCTGGTCCAGATCTGTTCATCAAAAAACGGAACAGATCAGGAAACAAACAACGGACGTGTGAATAGACCCTTATGCCTCTTATTAGCCCCCTTATGTTATCCTTCTTTTTAGCCCCCATTATTCCTCTCATCACCCTCATTATGCCTCTCATTACTCCCATTGCCTAAGCCCAAAGCAGCCTCATGTTTTATAAAATAAAAAAACACTTACCTCTCCTGCTGCTCCTCACTGCCCACGATCTGCTTCCTCCTGCTGTCGGCTATGCTGTGAGCTGGCGCGCACAGTGTGAGGTCACAGAGCGCCCTCACGCTGTGCGCAGCCACTGCACAGCCAACAGCCAAGGACCAGGAAGCGGTGAGTACAGAGCCTTCACCGCTTCCAGGTCCTCCGGGTACTAATGAGCGCTTCAACAATGGAAGAGCTCATTAGTGTGGGGGGAAAAATGCATCTCATGGGGCGAAAGATACAGTAATAGATTAATAGGAAAACATGTCTACATGGTCTAGAAGTGCTGAGTGTTAGAACCGCACAAGTTCAACTTACTGTAGTGCATGTCATCTTCACATTATTTGGAGAATGGATGGTTTGGGAGAGTGAGGTTTATTCTTTCCCAGGATCCTGTAGATGACTAGACTTATAATACTTATAGGAATTACTGTTCTTGTCACATACATTTTTCAGACCTGAAGATCTCATGCTGCTCCGTATCATGTTCTCAGCTAGAGTTGTGTGGCTAAATCTTTGAAAAATATTTCTGTAGCTGCAGGAGTTTTCTCTCAGACTTGATTTAGAGTTTTCTTGCTTTTCAGCTACTATTAAATGTGATGGGAAATTTACAGTGGTTTCCAAATATCTTGTTTTGAAACATTTAGGCTTTATTTTAAGTTACATTTCCTACTGATGTACTCATTTTTATTCTAAACATTTGAATTGAAATTAGTGCACTGTCAGCTTCAACCATCATCAGAAGGAAAGATTATATGATGGATTACTATATTGAAGTTATACTTTTTCTAACTAATTTCTCTTTTTAAGTTGCCTACGTCAAACTGTACAGTATATAAGGAAATAAAATATAATATAATTTTAGAAATAAATTGAAGCATAATAACATGAATGTAATAAACTTTGTATTTTTTTTTTCATAAGAATGGTTAAAATTGCCTATACATGACCTCATCTTTGGGGAATCGGGGTTTATTCTGGAAAAAAGTCAGCCATGTTTAAAAGGTTTGTCGAATAGTTGCTCGTCTCTGGAAGATTTGTCTGTGAAAAAACATTAGAAGGATGTTTCTAGAAAGATCATGGATCCTTTGACCGAGATTTGCCATCATTTCCATAAATGCCCCTATGGACTTAAATGTGTGCAGCTGCATCACTCAACAGGCGCTTGTTCATTCAGCCTACTTTTACCTGATGTTCATGGCCACTTCTAGATGTAACTGGGCAGTCATCATACTGCTTATAAACAGTTTTCACCTAGAAAAATCAAGTAGCCTAGTAGCCACATTACTTAAAGGGGTTTTCCAAGTGTTTAATACTGATGACCTGTCCTCAGGATAGGTAATCAGTATTTGTTCTGCGAGGGTCCAATACCCAACAGGCCCACTGATTGTCCACTTCAGTGAGCTTCGCTGCCTCCTCACATCATGTGATTCTCATACCCTGTCCAGCCACAATCTACAGTGGTAAAATATTGTAACCTGGACTGCATGTTGAAATATTCAACATACAGTGCCTGGATCTGTAGCATCTGTGATTGGCTGGAAAATCCTGAAGTGACTGCACTGATTGACTGTCTAGTAATTCCCCTACATGTCCTGAATGCTCTTTCCATGTGCAAGAATGAGCTGCTCCTTTAGACATCAAGAGACTGGCCCCACTTACTTTTCTTGTATACTATGTGTTATGTTAAGCTCCTTGAAGAAGTTCCTGTCCCCAACACAGAAAGTGATTTACATCTTCCAACAGCTTTTTCTGACTTATTTGGAGTTGACATTTTGGTGGCTTTGAAACCAATTTCCAGTTTTCCTTAGGGTTATGGTCTCAAGTTACAATATTTTCAACTTACAGTGGTCATCATAGAACAAAGTAATATCATAATTTAAGGGACCATTGTATTGGATCTTACTGTTGCCCAATTCCATGAGTATATGACAATGACTGTTTTAATCATGCCAATAATTTCAAGTTCCCTTGTACTTGGGAAAGTTGTCCCAAAGACGGAAGAGCCTTTTTTGAATAATGTCTTGGGATACAGTTACATTTATTTACTTGGAGGGATGAAATATATTTTTCTTGGATCTGTAAAACATATGTAACAACTGACTACATCATGAATATATTTGAGGCAAGAGGTGTCAAGAAACGCTGCCAAAGCAAAAATAGAAATCCATTGGGAATTCAGTTGAATCTAATATCTTCTAATTGTTTCTTTTGTTTAAAGTGAGGAGAAATATAAAGAAATCCTGGTAAAAGCTACATTTGTAGTCTGATATAATGAGTTCAACGAATGTTATTTTATATAACCACTGGATGATTTCTCACTGTAACTTGTGGTCTTAACACCGAAGACAAAGGATTTTGGCCCTTGCCAGTGAAACAGCTGCTTTAAACATTGTTAGTTTCCATTAGCCCATTTAGTGGTGGACAACATAATACCTTTATTCTGTATTGTGGGCTTTATGGCAACAAAAGGGTTAACTTGAGACGTCTTGTAAACTGTGGTGTTTGTGAAATTGGTATCCTGATTTTTCCATTGAGGTCATCTGTAATCAACCGTCCTGGGTAGATTCGTGTTCATTTTGTTCTAGGGTTGGTTGTCTTTTTATTTGGATCATAAAGTAATCAAAAATTCATTTGAGGGTTGCCTCTCATGTGAATCATTATAATTAGGATATCTGTTGTTGCGTGGTACTGAAATCTTCACACTTTAAAGCACTGCCAAGTTTTGGATTTCTTATGCTCAGGCCCTTATGACCCAACAAACTTCAGTGCATCCATCCACATGACTGAGAAACTGATGTGCCAGCATCATCCAAGATCTTGTGCTTATGTCTTCTAGATGAATCGCTGGCACAGGCTGACAAGTTTACCATACAACAAAAGATTACATATATTTATAATTTGAGCTAAAATTCATTGTACTATACATATGGTTTATTATGCTCTTTTAAAGGGGTTGTTCCAACTGTACATTTATGGCCTACCCACCTCTTGGACCCACTCTTACGTCTAGAACAGGGCCCTGTCTCGCTCCACAGGGACTGGAGAGGTGGATGTCCATGTGCAGCTCTCTCCGTTTACTTGTGTGGAACTTCTGAAAATAGCCGAGCAAGCGCACTTGTTTGAGAAGTCCCATAAAAGTGAATGCATGGCCTCCACTCCATTTCCATTGGTGCAAAACAGGGCCTCATTCTTGATATAGGAGCAGGATACAGTGGTGAAACCCTCCCCTGTCGCACATTTTTGGCTTATCCTGTGGATATGCCATACATTTCCAGTTGGGACAACCCTTTAAGAACAAGCTTGTTGTGAAGTGTCATCACAATGGCTGCTCAGTAATGTTTATAGGAATCCAGCCTTCTAAAAGTGCGTAATTCAGATGTTTTTCAGACTCATGATTTTTTGTATTTTTACATCTATCTGATAATAGTATAAAATAACAGAGTGTGGAGAAAAACTGATTTAGACATCAATACAGGAAAAGGGTTCTTGACAATCGGCATAGAACCAGGGAAGCACTGGCAGGAGATGAGCAGAGAATTGGTAAGGCTAACTTTACATTTGTGGCAAAGCTATCCGGCAGAGAACAGTCTGCCAGTGTTCCCCGGATCCTGCATAGCCAGATAGTGCTGCGTGCCCGCCAGACCCCATTAGTATAATGGGATCTGGCATAAATGGACTAATACTATTGCGTGCGGTGGTTTTTGTCCGGCCAAATTGTGGCTTTTAATCTGGAGAGCAGACGGTTTCCATTATAATCAATGGAGTCTCTCGGGCAGAGGGAACTATCCAGCTGTTCCGTATCCAAAGCATATCGATAGGATGTTCTCAGCCGGAATAGCCAGCCAGTTAATCCGAGCCTGGCTGCAAGTGTGAAGTTAGCCTGGTTGTAAAAAATGTCTGCCATGTGGCCAACATTCATTACTGATACAGGCATCAAGTTTGGTCCAGGGACTCACAGAGCAAGTGTTTGATCTCAATTCATTCAGTATAGCAACCATTGATAGAGGATGAATGATACAAGCCTGAGGTAAGGATGAGGTGAGAAAATGAACAGCCACAGTTGCAAAACCTAAAAGGTCGCTCAGATTGGGTTTCTCCTTATTCGTCATGCATGTAAAATGGAACTTAGTTGGCTTAGGCTAGGCAGAAGAATCAGAGTTTGAGCACTCCTTGTAATGCTCTGTTCACTCTATATTTAGTGTGGATGTCCGGGATATATGCTGTAAAATATATTTTAATACAGTTGACAAAAAAACATGCTGACGCATGACACTCTTTTGGCAATTGTCTGGTCCATTATAGGGATATATCCAGCATGCACATCAGGAGACTTTTCTGATGTATGCACTCAATGTACCCAGCAACCATGGTGTGAACAGAGCCGAAATCATATTTTATAACTTGTGGCTGAATGTGTGTTTCATTAGTTTCCGTCCTAAGTGAGAGAGCTGCGTTGATAATGCACACGCTGCTTCTTTATTATAGGGAGGTCCATATCACATGCTTCCACATTTCACACTCTTTTATTTTTAACCAACTGCCGGATGGATCTTATCAAGACTAATTAAGTTTCACGTGAATACCCATCAAACATTGGGTGAACTAGAAGCATCATGTTTATCAATCACTCTTCCAGTTCTGGGCTACAGATGAAAATGAGTGTCATGTCTCTCTGATTTGCTTTCATCTTTTTGGTGTTTCTTTGTTTCCATCTGCTGAGGTTTGGCAGACGTGCGCGCTGCTATATTATTTATTGCATGTAATGTTTACGCTGCACCCATTATTACAAGTCTGCATTCTTCGCTATGGATAGACTTCCAGTTGGCGCTGATACATGTTTCATTTTACCTTTTATGTGCGTGTTGGTTCTGACAGTGTGACCACGAGCACAGAAAACACATTAAACTGGTATCGCCCATAAATAAACCACTCTCCAGCTACCCGCTTGTCATTATACTTCCAGTAAATCTGATTTAACTGTAGGAGGATTAGTAAAACCAAGAAGAAGAAAAAAAAAAGAAACAAAACACTTTTTGGATGCAATGGGCAAGTGAGTGATTATGACAATGAGAATGAAGAACAGAGGGAAGAGGAGATTTAATAGACGTGTAGAGGGAGGGGGCATGGATTTCATCAGCTTCGTAGGCATTTTCCACTTTAAGTTTTTCTATAAATATGTCTTTATGGATGTTGTTTTACTAGCTTAAAAACATCTAATTGAAACCAGTTGACTAAATCTCCTTGGATCAAGAAGCAGTAATAAGCAAAGAGAGTATCTTATCCTTGCAATCCAGAAATACTTAGGGGCTGGTATACTTGATGCATATGTAATCAGTTTACGTGCAGATCCTCGTTTTCTGTATAATTCCTCAGCCCCACTAATGTCTTATACTATTAGATTTCACCAAAGCTAGGAATGCTAAAATGGTTAAGTTATTTTATGCTTGTTTTTGGAAATAGTGTGTCGTTGCATTTTTCATATCTTTAGTGGCAGTTTTATGGCTAAAGAAGGACTCTCAACATCTGTTAGCGGGGATGACAGATTATTAGTACATGATCTCTGACTATACAGAACTCTCTCAGCAGATGCCAAGGTGCATACTTACAAAAATACATAGCATCTAGACTTAGCGATAAGGTATTTTTCATGCAATTATGCCATTTATCATATATTGTGTTATCGAACATTTAACATAGCCATCAGGCCTGAGAATAGAGGTTTCCGGATTAAAGGGGTTTTCCAGGACCCCAAAAATCCCCCATCATCCCAGCGCTACCACTCCGGAGGCTCAGGCGGTCTTTGTTTTTCACTGCTGCAGACATAATGTCACCAATTAGTCACATGATTGCGTCAGCCAATCACTGGCCTCACATGAGGTAGTTAGGATATGTCATCTCTGTAGAGACCGACTCTGCAGCTCTGACATGCCCGAATACTCCAGGTACTACAATGACATGTATTTGTGTCCCTTCCCACCAAATCTTGATAACGGGCAGGCTTGCCGGAAGCGTTGCTGCTGTTTTACTTTTCTGGTATGCAGAATGTTAAAGGGCTTCTGTCATCAGAATCAGGCAGAGGCCCGAAATATGCACAAGTCAACAGAAGCGAACAGTCTTGGTCTCATCCACATCTGTGGCTTTATTTCTGAGAAAACTGAACATTTAATATATGCAAATGAGCCTCTAGGGGTAACAAGGACATTGCTGTTACTCCCGGAGGCTCCGTTCTCCATGCTGCTGCCTCACCCCTTGCACTTTGATTGACAGGGTCATGGAGTGTAAACATCATCTTACCTGGACCTGACACCTCCTAGTCTACCGCTTTTGCCATGCTTCAGTGTCAGAGCCTCTCGCCTGTACTGTGCTGTGTACTAAAGCATTTTATAGGTGAAATAATTATAATTGGTCGGAGTCCGACTGCTGGGACCCCCACGGTTCACAGTGTTGGTCCTCTTTTTTAATGGAGTGGTGGTCGCACATGCACGCTACTGCTCCCTGCAGTGGTTATGGGACTCACAGAGATCACAAAGCTCTGTAGTGACTGTCTCCATCACTGTTAGAAAATTCAACACTGGCCACTGCTCCAGCATGTTACGAGATCAATATCAAGCCATCAGTAAGTTAAAATGGTCTCAGTCAGCAGCAAGAATAGATGTGGTGCCAGTGCTTTAGATTTTATTTTACACACATGGATTATTTTATAGACATTTGCATCTTAATACCTTAATATGTATTGATTCTGAAGCATTATCTGGTATACTACACATAATAAAATGCTTCTTGATGTTCTTAGTGTATCTCTTTCTCTGGGTATTGATATTCTTAGCAGGCCATTAAATTCTCCTGTAAGATATTTCCATACAGTTGCTAATGACGGATGGCAAATTCTAAAATTGCTATTCATATTCTAAAATTGAGATTTTTTATTTTTTTTACACAGTTTTATTTGCATTCACAAATAATTCAGCAAGCAAGTACATTTTCTTGGCAGTTGTACAGAGTTGTAAAGTCCTCCCTTAAGGAACCTGATAAATAAAGAAAATTACTTTAAATTCAGGATTTTTAGTAGCCCATTGAATATGTTTATATGCAGCTTTTAATCTTCCTCCTGCTACAGTTCATTAGCAAGGAACAGGGGCATAATGAAAAGGCTAGGCCCTATAGCAAATTTTTTATGCGCCCCCCCCCCCCCCCAGCAACTTCACCGCAACCTCTGTAGTGGAATGCCTTCACAGTGGCCCTACAATGTAGTTATGCCCCCTTGGTGCCCCTACACAGTAGTTATGCCCTTTAGTTTCTTTCTGTGACAGAAGAAATGCTGTGGAATTTTCCATTTTGGTTTATCAGTAATTTCACGGTGAATCCCCAGCGATATGCAATGCTGTTATCTCTCAAAGCAGAAGTGATAGGTAGTAGCTGTTTTCTCAGGCGGAGAGTAGTGGCTGAGAGATCCGCATAGCATACAGCTTAACTTGTTGGTATGGAGTCGGCAGTTCTCTCTGGGACTTGACAGCCGCCATTGCTTGTTCTTTGATGTAAAAAAAATGAACACGTGTTAGCACATCTCTAGGCATGGATTCCGGAATGTGCTTAGGCCTTGCTACACGGTGTGCATGGTCAATCACTATTTCTCAGGGATCACAATTTGGTAGAAGCTGTTTTAGGACAGATTGTATGAATAAGAACAGTCCTGAAGAGGGTACGTCCTCTGCAAAGCCCCTAAACTTTATGTTGTTTCTCTGTGACCGATCCTCCATATCAGTAACTTTGGCCCTCAGTAGCTCGACCTCTTCAGTTAAATCATAGTGGGAGACAATAAGCTGATTGTGGGAATTTGCATATTCTTCCTTTTAATGCTCTATGTGGTTGACTCTACCAGTTATATCCTGGAGCTTGGCTTGGAGAGGAGTATATAGCTTTGTGATGTCCTGATGTAGGGGCTTGCTGAACGCTAGCAACAGGTTTTTAATGAGGGATCCAGACGCTGCTTTATCTGAGGTCGGAATGGAGGAAAAGGTGTTTGCGATGGGGCCCCATGTGCGGGGTTTACCTTCTTGTTGGAGCTCTGTACATCCACTCTGGACTGCTGTTTGGCGGGACTGTCTGTAAGAGAAGATGACGCTTTTGTGTCTGTTACTCCTGTCTCCCCTGCGTTGTCTGATTCCCAGATTAGCAGAGAATATCTAGATCCACTATCTGTGGAGGACAGAGACCTGGTATGTGGCGCTTGTTTTTCTTTCCCGCACTCCTGTTCAGGCTCAGTCGGTTTTGTAGGAGAGGTAGGCACTGGCAGTGTGGTAGGTGAGTTTGTGCCTTCTTCTGTTGCTGCGCCATTGTGTTCTTCATCTTTGTCGAAGTAAAAGTCTCGTTTACTTTGCGCAGTGAGCGCCCTCTTCCCTAATAATCCACAAATGAGGTGGAATGAATGGGATAAGCTGTCTAGAAGCTGAGGTGCTGATAGAGCTCTCTTAGTGTGCAGCCATTCAGGTCTGCAGCTAGCCACACCCCCCGGAGACTAGAAGTTTGAACCACCAGAATGTCTATGCATCCTCAGATGATTACAGTCTGCAGTTTGACCAGCAGGTGTAGGTAAGAGATGAGAAGTAAAGCTATGTTTGCACCGTCCTACACAGAACTTCCTGACATTGGCCAAAGACCAGCGCCAAGAAGACACTGATGCATTGATGTCATGTGCAGCCTGGGCATCAGTTATTGAGGTATGCAGTTCACAGTGGCTGCCACAGAAGATCACAGGGACCGCCATGGGTGGGGGGGTTGTTGGAAGGGCCGCTACGGGTGGAAGGATTCTTAGTCTTGGGCTACCTGGACCATAATGGATAATAGACATATATTACAGCCTGGGCCCCCCTGACACTGTGGGTCTCGTAGCAGCCATTACGGCTGCTATGGTGGTAGTTCCGTCCCTATCCAGGAAAGTTATAGGTGAAACTGGCTTCCTGCTCATATATTTCAGGATTTTACTGGTACATTCATGAAAGGAGCAGGGGAATAACTATAATTCATAGGGCCCCTAAAATAAGATGGGGCCACCACTACCTAGTGTAAAAAAATTAAAACAACAGCATAAGTAGCAATAATTAAAGTTATGCATAATAGCACCATATACCATAAAACCACATATAGGAAAAAGCCACCATATTGTTAATCCCCCCAAAAAGGTTCAATGTTCCTGCACCTGATAGGGCCCCCAGCCTCTGGGCCCCATGGCAATTGCTGTGGCTGCTATGGTTATAGTTACTCCGATGGAAAGAAGTACCTCTCTCCTCCTACTGCACATCACCCCCTTCCCACTTCACTAGTGATAGCTACCATGTAAAAAGAGCACATAATACAGCCAGAGTGCCCAGTAAACTTGCGACTCAGCAGTTGCAGACATGGTCCTCAATAATAATATAGTCACTTTCTGTTCTACTCTTAAGGCTCCTTTACACAAGTCGATAATTGTTCAAAAAATTGTATAATCTAGCGAATTATCAATTATCAAGTAGTATAAAGCACTGAAAGATTGAATGATCGCTGATGTAGACACTGAAGTCATCGCTAGTCCTCCAGAATTTCACAAGCGTAAACTGGTATTGGTTACAGCACAGATTATTCTACATTGGGTGTAGAATCGTTACTCCATTCATGTCATGTTAGTGACTTCAGCCAGAAATACGTAAAAAAAAAACACAAAAGGCTATGGATTCGAAAATTGTTCGCTCTTTCATGTGTTCTCCTATTGGTCAAGTTGAAGTGGGAAAAACATTGTTTTTATATTTTTCCGCTTCTGAACTCCAAGTGAATATTCACTGTCCAAACCTTGAACACCTCAATCTTCCATAACATAATCTAATATTTCCTTGGCAAGGTGACGTTATGCCCACAAGCTCATGTTGCAACCGTTTGGTTTCAACTAAAGACAAAATGGAGATTACTTACTGGAGAGAAGGTGGTCTTTGGTGGTAAGGAAGGTGGAACAAGGGGTCTTTACACACTTTTTACGTCATCAAGGGAACACAATTCACTTTTTTTCCCAAACACCACCAACACAATCAATTATCTTTTACTGTTAATGCAACAGTTTGACTGACAACCGATCTATTACACAGTCGAAATTACAAACTTGTACTCTATACTCGAGGGTGGTTCAAATGTTAGCAACTCAAATAATGACTCTTTGGTCACTTAATGAAGTAAAAAATCTTCTTGTGTAAAGAGGTCTTTGCTCCTCTAATCGCCATTATGCAAGTGGGTGGCTAATTACTGACCCTTCTGCTGTAGAGAAAGGAGCATTTTTACACAAATTAGGGCTCTTTCACACTTGCGTTCTTTTCTTCCGGCATAGAGTTCCGTCGTCGGGGCTCTATGCCGGAAGAATCCTGATCAGTTTTATCCTAAAGCATTCTGAATGGAGAGAAATCCGTTCAGGATGCATCAGGATGTCTTCAGTTCCGGACCGGAACGTTTTTTGGCCGGAGAAAATACCGCAGCATGCTGCGCTTTTTGCTCCGGCCAAAAATCCTGAACACTTGCCGCAAGGCCAGATCCGGAATTAATGCCCATTGAAAGGCATTAATCCGGATCCGGCCTTAAAGGGAACCTGTCACCCAAAAATCGCCTATTAAGCTGTTTACAGTACCTTATAGTGCTGTATAGTCGTTTCCTGATGCACTTTTTGTTAGTTTTGCAGCATGTATGCTCAGTCAGAAATCGATGTTATATTCAGCTGCTGCCCCGTGCTTCAAGTCAGGCTTGAAGTCACGGGGGCAGCGGCCTCGGCGTCTTACATGGCCCTCTCCCCGCCCCCTGCCTCTGTGACTGACAGCCGAAATCCGATTCCGGGACCGCGCTCAACGGCCGCATGCGCAGTAAAGGGCGGCAGGAGCGCGGTCCCGGCTGCCGCGCGTACTACGCGCCGTCTTACTTTCGCCGCACTGCGCATGCGCCCGACATCCTGTATCAAACGCGCCCGCGCCCAGATGCCGGGCGCGGGCGCGTTTGATACAGGATGTCGGGCGCATGCGCAGTGCGGCGAAAGTAAGACGGCGCGTAGTACGCGCGGCAGCCGGGACCGCGCTCCTGCCGCCCTTTACTGCGCATGCGGCCGTTGAGCGCGGTCCCGGAATCGGATTTCGGCTGTCAGTCACAGAGGCAGGGGGCGGGGAGAGGGCCATGTAAGACGCAGAGGCCGCTGCCCCCGTGACTTCAAGCCTGACTTGAAGCACGGGGCAGCAGCTGAATATAACATCGATTTCTGACTGAGCATACATGCTGCAAAACTAACAAAAAGTGCATCAGGAAACGACTATACAGCACTATAAGGTACTGTAAACAGCTTAATAGGCGATTTTTGGGTGACAGGTTCCCTTTAAGCTAAACGTCGTTTCGGCGCATTGCCGGATCCGACGTTTAGCTTTTTATGAATGGTTACCATGGCTGCCGGGACGCTAAAGTCCTGGCAGCCATGGTAAAGTATAGTGGGGAGCGGGGGAGCAGTATACTTACAGTCCGTGCGGCTCCCGGGGTGCTCCAGGGTGACGTCAGGGCGCCCCACGCGCATGGATGACGTGATCGCATGGCATGTCATCCATGCGCATGGGGCGCTCTGACGTCATTCTGGAGCGCCCCGGGAGCCACACGGACTGTAAGTATACTGCTCCCCCGCTCCCCACTACTACTATGGCAACCAGGACTTTAATAGCGTCCTGGCTGCCATAGCAACACTGAACTCATTTTGAAGACGGATCCGTCTTCAAATGCTTTTAGTTCACTTGCGTTTTTCCGGATCCGGCGTGTAATTCCGGCACATGTAGTACACGCCGGATCCGGACAACGCAAGTGTGAAAGAGCCCTTAGCATTTGCTTATTTCTGTTATTGGCAGCAGGCAAGGATCATATGAACATTTATTCCCAATAAATGGACCATGAAAAATGGCCTTTAGTCTTCCCTACAGATTACTGTCTCTGGGACAGAAGATGTTATTCACATTATGCAGATTTAACATACTTAACAGTGCAATTGTATGTAGCATTCACAACATTGAGTCTTAAACTCATCCTATAATGAAGACATTGAAGACAGCATGGGCAATTTTTTGTAAACCCAATGGAAAATTTTGCACGAGGGCCCAGGAACTCCATGCTACATCACTTACTTTTAACAACTGTCACCTAATGGATGGGATTTAATTGAAATATTAGTTATTTTGTAAAGTCCATGAGTGTGATTTGCTGTGATTTAATCTAATTTCCTCTAAGTTATCTGACCCATCTTTACCGACTAGGAAAACATTCATAAGTGCAACATTAATTCCTAGCAGTAAGCCATCTACAGTTGGTAAAGCCTCCCAGCTATTTGTTTATACCAAAACATTTGCTTTTAGGCTTTCTAGTTAAGTTTTTGGATATATGCCAGGTGAATGCACTTAGTTTTACAATTCCTTTTGGGCAGAATCATTCTTTGTTCCTTTTTGTTCTGTGCCCTACTAAAATAAAATATGACATATGTTCTCCTGTCTTGTTGTGAAGACCTTCATTTAAAAGTCTGGGGCATAGGATGCAGAAATGTTTCTCTTCCTCACTGTCCATGAGATGAGATAGGGTTTGTTAAGCATTTAACAGGGAACAGGGAAATAAGGATTTCCCATGAGCTCTTCAAATAGCCAGCATGTGTTAAATATATTGTTATATTCAATTGTCTGAACGTGTCTTTAAGATGGTGCGTGGGAAGAACAGGACAGTCATATAAGTCAAAAGAATGTCTACAGGAAAGCATATCAAGAGAAGAAAATTAAATAAAGAAGGGAATACTTATAATGATTAATGCTGGTGATGGGAAAACTGTTCACACTTTTTCAGAATCCATCAAGTTAAGAGATCATAAAAAGTTCAAGGAAATTAAAAACTTTTTCCGGGAATGTAAAACTTTATACCTATTGTGTTTCCTAGTCTTGTCTAATGAAATTATTATATAGTTAATAAATAAGCTCTAAATAATTTTTTTCCATTTTCAGCATATTTCTAAAACACATGGAGCATGCACCCTGTTTGGTGAGCAGACTTACCAGAGAGAGCTGTGGGTCCAGTAGGCTGCTAAGATTGGAGCCTGGAGATTTGATCCAGCAGAATGTCCACGCATCCATTACGGCTGCTACGGTGGTAGTTCTGTCCCTGGCCAGGAAAGTTATAGGTGAAACTGGCTTCCTGCTTATGTATTTCAGGCTTTTACTGGTACATTTATGAAAAGTGCAGGGGCCTGTATATACTATAATTCATAGGGCCCTAAAGCAAAATAAGATGGTACCACCACCACCTAGTGTAAGAAAATTGAATCAACAGAATAAGTAGCAATAATTAAAGTTATGTATAATAGCACCATATACTACAAAACCACATTATAGGAAAAACTCACCATATTGTTTATCCCCCCAAAAAAGGTTCAATGTTCCTGCACCTGATAGGGCCCCCCAGCCTCTGGACCCCATGGCAATTGCTGTGGCTACTTTGGCTATAGTTACCCCGATGGAAAGAAGTACCCCCCCCCCCCCTCCTACTGCACATCACCCCCTTCTCACTTCACTAGTTACGGCTGCCATGTAAAAAGAGCACATAATAAGGCCAGAGTGCCCAGTAAACTTGCAACTCAGTGCCCTCTCAGCAGTTGCAGAGATGGTCCTCAATAAAAATATACTCACTTTCTGTTCTACTCTTAAGGCCCCTTTACACAAGTTGATAATTGTTAAAAAAAAATAATATTATAATCTAGCGAAAGTGAGCAATTATCAAGTAATAGGATCAGCCCTTTAAATCCAGACAGACTGCCTAGTAGTGTTGATCCTGCTGAGCGAAACAACCCCTCTCTTGTTTAAATCTTTGTCTTTATTTAAAAAAAAGAAGAAAAAAAAAATCTGTGTTTTATTGCATATGGTAATGAAGCCTTGTATGCAGCCTTAGTTTCTTGGAACATCACTTTACCATTGCCTTCCCCCCTTGGCCACCCCCTCTACCTCTTGAGTGACAGAGTCAGGTATCATTACTGTCTTGCTGCCTGGCCCTTTAATCCTGTGCATGCACCAATGATGGTGTCCTTCTCAGATCCCATTCCTTAGGACTGGTAATCAATATTTAAAACTCAGAAAACCCATAATGTGTATGTGGGGCCTCCTGAATTTTTCATGATGGCAGGAGAAGAAAACGATTGGGCATTTGGATTTCAACATGTCCGATATATTTTTCTCATGGAGGTAAGCCGCTATGAGTGGTCATGTTTATGGGAAGAGTGTTGGGATAGATAACAGAGCTCTTTTTGCGGACAGCTGTATTCCTAGCTTGACACATGAGACTCATATGCAGGCTTCTCTCTATGTACAGTTTGTAGTATTACTACAGTGCTAATCGTTTATTTTGATCAATTAACAAAATGCAAAGTGGATAAAGAAACCCTCCAATGGAATGTACATAGAATAGATTGGGACATGCAGACAAATGAGAGCCTGCAAAATTTGGAC
Source organism: Bufo gargarizans (assembly GCF_014858855.1). NCBI lineage: Eukaryota > Metazoa > Chordata > Amphibia > Anura > Bufonidae > Bufo > Bufo gargarizans. The sequence continues at coordinate 288,015,829 of NC_058082.1, forward strand.
ACCTCTTGGTGCAATCAGGACCACAATGATGAGATGATTTGATTTGCTTTATTAGTAAGCTTGGTGACAACACGTAACGGATTATAAAACTCCCTTTCAGGTCTTCAGGGTGGGAATCCAGGTGCATGGATGAAGAGGCAGTTGAGCCTCCTGACCGGGAAGTTGAGCCTCTCCATCTCTGCACCTGGATTCCCACCCTGAAGACTTGAAAAATGAGTTTTTATAGTCCAAAATGAGTTATAAATAAAGTTACTATAAGTAAGGTTACTAATAAAGCCCCCAATGGGGATCACAATCTAAGTTCCCTATCAGTATGTCTTTGGAGAACATACAAACTCCATGCATATGTTGTCCTTGGTTGGATTTGAACCCAGGACCCTAGCACTTCACTGCATTCCTTTTAAAATCATGACAGGGGCTACCTTCAAGTTGTTTGCTTGAAGTGTATTTATGGCTAGTTTTGTAACTGTTGGATGGTTTTAAAGAGATAACAATAAAAACAATGGAGTTTAAATGAGGGCAAGAGGATTATTCCAGATTCATCTACAATCAGAATAACTCCCTAGATCAATGACTCTTCTCCAGAAATTTAATAACTATATACTATAATATTATTACACTCCAGGGTTGCATCCAGGCCCCTCTCAAAACAGTTTTTATCACAACCTCCTCTGGAAGAGGGTTCTATAGTCTTACTGCTTTCTTTCCTGTAGATGTAGACGGTGGCTCCTTGTCACATTCACAGTCCTGGGTATAAATAGATGATGGGAGAGCTCTGTACTGGCCTATGATATAGTTGTATATTATAATGGTGTGCTGTGACTTCACATTGCTGTAAGCTATGTTGGACTTAGGTGCCTAGAGACCTCTAGTAAAATTCATTATGGGGGCTCATTGTACAGCTACCTGCAGTATTCTGCTGATTGGCTGCTATATTGGACTAGGGTTTCCTTAGCTATATGAGCCAGGAACCCATGCTCAAACAGCGGCAAGAAGCAGCAAGATGACTAATGATGGGAGCCCCCACAGGGACCTCAAGATGGCAGGTTCCTCTGGAAAGAGGACAGTTGCTGACCTGCCTCTAAAAGTAATCTAAGCTACCTGTGGCACAGCCCAAGACTGGCTCCAAGTATGAATTACAGTCTTATGTAAAAGTTATATATTACTTAAAAACTGGGATTTTCTGAACTAATCAAACGCTCATTTTTTCCTTTTAGTCATTTTCCATAGTTGCTGTAGGTTACCGCTTTTTATCTTCATCACTGGTCTTGCACATACAAATCATCATGTATGCCTTAGTTAGGTACAGTGAGAATAACAACACATGTGCCAGCTTCCCAGCCTTAATTTGCCACCAGTGTTAAGAAATTAAGAAACAAGCTCTTCATTGAATTGAATGTACCATGTGTCTTGTGGTCTGTTTTTAGAAATGTGTAGAGGAACTTCTGGGAGTGCTCACAACCACGTCCTTCTCACAAACATGCCAATGCCTATTACAACAATTGTTACATTCACTAAAATGGCATCTGTTAAACTACTGCAGTGTTTTTCCCTTTAGCCGTGGGTGTCACACAGCTCCCTGTCATCTGCTCCAACACCATAAGTGAATGTTCTTTAATTATCTGGCACCGTGTGCTCAAATTTCCTTGTGCTAAAGACTTGTACAGCCTACCTGGGCGTCTACATTGGCGGTGAGTGTAGAGAAATCCTAACGCTTGTTACCACATCTTGGCGTCTGCGTTGATGGCATGTCCTGTTGCCAGAAGGGGGTCACTTGGCACAAAAAAAAAATGCATGGAAGTGTCTGTTCAATACGTTGAGCTGAAGAAAAGCCAAAAGATTTCTTTCTTTAAAAATTACTTTTTGTTCCAAGAGCCACAGTTTGTACGGAGAAGGAGAACTGTTAAACTTTGTCTGCTAAAGCACTTTCCCGATGACAGAAATAGAGCTACTGTAGACATCCCATCAGAATAGTGTACCTTGCTGGAAGATTTATGCATACAAGTTATAGACATGAGCTGTTGAAAAGAAAAGCATTTATATTTAGGTTTAGATAGAATTGACATCCAGTAATTTTTATAGTGCGTGTTTATGCACTCTCAGCTTGAAACTGATTCTTTAACCCATTAAAAACAAATGCCATCTTCTTGAGTTGTCCTTAAGGTGACCATACACGTTAGATAAAGGCTGACCGATGATTTCAGTGGGACCAGTTGGGCACCTAATTTATATGGAGATGCTCTGCCTCTCCTCCTGTTGGGGAAATAAAGGTTAGGCATGTTGAAGTTCAACATTATTTTATTCTTAAGGGCAATAAATATCCTTCAGCAGCTTATTCCCCTGTTCCTATTAAGAACACATGTACATGAACTCTCCACTCTACTCACCAGATCACATTTCACCACCTGTGCACTTGACCCAATCTCATCCCACTTCATCCCTAACCTCACCACAGTGTTTATCCCAGCCCTAACTCCTCTCTTCAACCTATCACTAACCTCTGATGTCTTCTCCTCTGGTTTTAAACATGCTACCATTACACTCATCTTTAAAAAGCCTTCACTTGACCCATCTTCTTTGTCCAGTTATCGCCCAATATCACTTCTTCCATATGCCTCAAAGCTACTTGAGCAACATGTCCATTCTGATCCGTCCTCTCACCTCTCCTCCTGCTCCCTCTTTGACCAGCTACAATCTGGCTTCCGACCCCACCACTCAACTGAGACTGCCCTTACCAAAGTTACCAATGACCTACTAACAACCAAAACAAAAAACATTACTCTGTCCTCCTTCTCCTTGACCTGTCCTCTCCCTTTGACACTGTCGACCACTCCCTTCTGTTACAAACTCTCTCATCTCTTGGCATCACTGACCTGGCCCTCTCCTGGATCACATCATACTCACAGAGCGAACATTTAGCGTCTCCCACTCTCACACCACCTCCTCGTCTCATTCCCTCTCTGTTGGTGTCCTGCAAGGCTCTGTCCTAGGACCCCTGCTCTTCTCTATCTACACTTTTAGCCTGGGACAGCTCATAGAGTCCCATGGCTTTCAATATCACATTTATGCTGACGACACACAAATCTACCTCTCTGGTCCACACCGACATCACCACCTTACTATCCAGAACCCCACAATGCCTATCTTCCATATTATCCTTCTTCTCCTCTCGCTTTCTAAAACTTAACATGGACAAAACAGAATTTACTATCTTTCCCCCATCTTGCTCAACCGCCCAACAGACCTATCTATCACAATCAATGGCTGCACACTCTCCCCAGTCAACCAAGTCCGCTGCCTTAGAGTGACCTTGGATTCTGCCATCTCCTTCCAACCACATATCCAAGGCCAGTGATTTCCTGCAGTGGTCAAGTTTTGTTAGCATGACGTCACTGCTACAGCCAGGTAAATAGAGCCCAGCTGGGAGAACGAGCGCTCCAGTGCAGGATCTGTCAGGTGAGTAATGCTCAGTTATTTATTTCAGGAAGATCACAGGGGTTGACTGTCTTCCTCATGAAACAGAAACCCCTTTAATAAATTGGTGGCAATAACTGGGGGGCAGTTAGTGTTCTTTTCTTGATACAGTAAGTTCCAAGAGAAATGATGCACCAGGGGAGTACTGCCCATTATCCGTTCTTACTTGAGCATCAGTTCTTTTGCACCTTACTACAGCTGGTTCATGGTAGAGATCTGGATGAGTGACCCCATAGCTTGGAATGATTTGGTTTGTTCACATTAAACAACAATGCTAAAAAGCTGTATAGTAAAATAAAAATTAAGCAGGTTTACACACAAGACCTAGATCAGTACTTTAGAGTGTGAATGTCTGAAGCATACTTCAGCTTCTCCATTAATAAGGCAGCAATCACTGAACACCCAATCTCTTAAATACGTTTAGTCAAATGCAAGAAATCTGCCAAGAAAAACATTGCACTTCAGATATAAAGAAAAAGGACATAAAAAAGTATGTTTCATATGTTTCTAATCGAGTATGATGAACTGGTGCTTTAACAATTGCCCACTAAAACATTTGAATTTCTCGTGTTATTACTATTTTACTTTTTATATAGTAATAATATAAGGTATTTATAGAGCACTTCTCATTTCCAAAACACTTTACAATTATGCTTATTATTCTCCAGAGCATTCATTCCTTGCCTTCCGGTCTGCAAAGCAGAAAGAAACAATTAGATTATTATTACATGTTCTACCAAGTACAGATGGACAAGGTGAGGCATGGGGACATAAAGTGCTAAGCTCAAGATCCCATAAGTGGTTATGAATGGAAATTAACCTTTTTGTTCGTAAGGCCAACACCTTAACCCCTTTGACACCACAAGAGGGGTATTATTTAGTGCAGCATGTTGCATTCTCTGAGGAAATTAAAGGGTTATTACTGTGCACATAACCCTATGTCCTATTTAATAAACACTTCCCTGTGGTTTCTAGAAACACCTAACAGTCCAGAAGCAGATTCAGTGGCACTATCCCATTCTGTATAATAGCTTTATTAGTACCATCTTGAATTTTCTGAAATTAATCTGAAATATCCATATCTGTATTCATGGCATGACTGTATCCACATGGCATCTGTGTTGTGTCCATTGTTTTCAATGACCATAGACTATAATGTGTATGAGGGATCTATAATCACAGACAAATAGGGCATGCTTCCATGGCCACAGACCCATAGTCCATGAACAAGGATATTCAAATACACACATTAAAGTCAAGGGCTATGTATACTACACACATCTGTGAGTCACTGGCCTATGAAAAAGTCCCAAGGAACCTTCCTGTTCCTCATCCTTATACCCTACCATCAGTATAGACTGAGATTTAGGCAATGTCTGGAGGGCAATTTTCCTTTCATTGTGACTTGCTGGTGCTATGCTGGTGGCCACAATGATCAAAATGAATTGATCATGGAGGTCTTGGGATGGAGAGCTGTAGAAGTTGGTTATGAGCAGAAGCATGACACTAGAAAGTGGAGAGGGGAGTATGGTAGAACTGATCTTTTCGCCACTTGTATGAAATAAGCCTCGAGTTCTGCTTACAGAATAAGATCAACCATCATCTCATTAACTTTCAACATAAGAAACTAAGCATAGGGTTTTTAGAGAATTTCTCTCCAGTTTTCGTATCCCTCACTCTCATTGGTTCTTTTTCTGCCATAAAGTGCATACCACTAATATTTTATTATTTAATGTACAGTCATATATGACACATATCAATCATAGTTTAACCTCCTCAGGTGATATCACCAACCATACCAAGTTGCTGTTATTTTCATCACGTCACCAGACAGGATTGAACCTATTTTGATGTGAGTCTTTGTGTTGAAACTACTATTCCAAAGTGTGTTTGCAGTGTGAACATTAAAGATGAACAGTAATGTAAATGACACTCTTGCAGCTGGAGACACTTCTTCCATCTAAGTGACAGGAGGTTTTGAGAATAGTTTTTAGCTCAGCTGAATTTTATCCCAAGATAAAGACCCCAGCACCTCCTATTTGGCATTACCATTAATCACAATTAAAGAAGAACTTTTCCCTACATTCCATCTTTCCAGTTGCAAAACACTTAGCAATCTAGCTGCCTTCATTTGGTGAAGCAAGATGTAAAAGTGTGTGCCAGGATCAACTGGGAATTCTGTGGAGTTTTCTTCCAAGTAAAAAGATTTCCAGATGGAAATATGCTGCTAGCACAAATATCTCTTACCTAAGACAAAGCTGAGAAATTCAGTAAAAACATTGTGACAGAAATGAACTCGGTTTATTGTGTTGGGGTTATGCCTCATCCATGTTTGGGCTAGCCTTAGATGCTGTCCTTGTAAAGAAATGTGCTGTGTATCACCAGATTAGAATGCTTCAAGGTCAGCATAGACAAGTCATATATTCATAAAAAAGCTTTTTTGGGACTGTAAGATGTTGCAATTTTATGCAACATTAGGTTGTATCTTTCGATCTTGTTTTTAGGACATCTGAAAAACTAATCTCTTCTTCTGGAACCAACATAATCGAGGTAGATATTCCTGTCTGGGATCTGTTTACCTAGGCCTATGGTCTTAAGGAGTACATTATCTTGAGGCACTGCACCACAATTGTTATATCCTTGTGATATCCGGGTGTTTACTTCCATGTGGTGCAAAGTTGAGATTTCTTTCATTGGATTTAAGTTGCCTGTACCTTTGGATGACATAGAGTGGTAAGGCTTGCATTACTTTTGCTTCATTGTCCTCATTGGATCCTGTTTGTGCTCTATGTTCCGTAGTGCTGAAATCCTTTGGATATTTATAGTTTTAGATTTAAACTATTATGGTATTCAGAGGTCAAAATATGTTATTCGTTTTATAAAGTAATACTTATTTCAATGAAACTGTTATCTCTTAAGTACTATGGGCCCCCACTTAGCTTTAATTGCTCAGTTTGGCCCTTGGAGCTTGACATGCCTAGGTTACAAGGTTGGTACCTTATAAAACCTGTAGTAAAGTTCTTGCTAAGGAGCAGGCAGAGTTCAGTAGGTTCGAATATACAAGTTCATATCTTATGCCATTTGGATCTTCACACCTTGATGTCTCAGTGGTGAAATTCGACCCTTGCTTTTTACAGGTTTTACTGTAAAATCTGAACCTTACAGGACTCTTGACGACTAATGGATTTTGCAGGCAATATTTTACTACTATGGATGTCCATTAGCAGTTTGGATTTTAGTTAATATTTTTTGGAAACCTAAACAACTGTTACATGCAATTTGGTGCTAGTTAAATAGATTCAAGAGGTGTTTAGAACAAAGTGGTTTCATTCTGCTACATTTATGATAATTTTAAAAGGACCTCAAAAAGTAAAATACATTTGGAGAACATTGTAAATAGTTTTTATATCTCATACTAAAATGTATATCACATGTTTTGCATTAACATTCCTTCCCAAGTGTGAATTTAAATGGTAAACCTTTCAAGATATTGAGTTCCAAATCTTTTATTTGACCTGTAAACTATTGCTTTGTTATCCTGAAAATGTTAAAATGAAGAAAAAAAATCTCTTCCCGTTGGTATCAACCAACTTTATAGAGTAGATGCATTCCATCCATATGGAAATGATTCATTATATGCCCCAAACACTACAAACCAATAGAATGACTGACTCTATTTGTAAATTATACTTTAGGGGGCCCAATTTAACATGTGACATGTAAATTCAATTGTGCTTAAAGTCCTAGTCCCCACTTCTTTTTTAAACAAACTGCCTGTAATTATAAAATCCAAGTTGAATATTTTTTATCTAACTGGCATTTTCTTGTTTCTTTCCTTCAGGCTGTAGTATTTCTCCCACTTCTGTTTTCTCTTTTCACACTGTTAAGCCGAATGCACACATCCGTGGTAACCCAGCCTGGATTCCTGCTGAGAGCAGGAGCGCACGGCGTCATTGGTTGCTATGACGCTGTGCGCTTCATGCCGCCGCTGCACTACAGTAATACACTCGTATAGATCATAAGAGTGCATTACTCTAGTGCAGCGGCAGCATGAAGCGCACGGTGTCATAGCAACCAATGACGCCGTGCGGCTCCTGCTCTCAGCAGGAATCCAGGCCCGGTTACCACGGATGTGTGCATTCGGCTTTATTTGGGCAGCATATTAGCAGGTTTGGTATTAAGTACTATACTTTACAAATTTTGTAAAGCTGAGCTTTGTTTTAATAGGGACATGTCAGACAGTTTTTGCCCCTCCCAAACTGCCCCTAATACCTGACTGTTGTGCTCCAGTAGTTTTCAAAGCTGTCTTAGGTTGCCCAAAGAGGTGCTTCATTATGATATAAAATAACTTTATAGCCTGCACACATTGTATATTAATCGGCTATTTAACGTTGAGGTGGAGACACTACCAAGAGAAGTCAGTCCCCGCTCGGCTTTGTAAGGGAACTTAATCACAGGCTTGTCTGAAATGTACATGTTATTGGCATGATCTACCTCAGGCGCATGCACAGTGAATTAGGGTATATTTGCAACTAAGTACACCTTTAGAAACTGGAGCACAACGGTCAGCTGCTGGTGGTGGTTTGGGTGGCTGAAACATTCTGACAGGTCCCTTAATATCTTCTACATCAATACCATCCATCCATAGACTCGAGGCCCAGTGTCTTGGACTTTGTTTTCCGTTCTAATGTTAAGTCCATTGCCATCTTATTTAAAGACTTTCTTTTTCACCGATCCATCTTTCACTAATAAAGGGGTTGTCCAACTATATTAAATTTTTATATGTGGTTCACAGACTGTTATAATTAAAATAAGCCTTACTCATCGTCATTGATCCCCCCCTCTTTCACCGTTCAGCCCCCCCCCCCCCTCCCGCTGATGTTTCAATGCTGCTCTGGTCCCAGATGCACTTCACTTCTTTATCCATGCCAAGAGAGGCAGGCTTAGCTAATCACTTGCTGTAAAGGTGACCCGCTTTAGGCATTGATTGGCTTAGGGGGCATTTCCTAATGTTTCCTATGTGTTGAGCCAGGACTAGGAAATGGAGAGCATCAGGGACTTGGCGGTGTTGGACCAACAATGGTGGGAGATGGATGAGGATGAATATGCCATCAAGTGGGCCAATGCCAGATTATTGAGCATACAAACTCCATGCTGATTTGGTCAAATTCGAACCTCAGATCACAGGGCTGCACTGAACCACCATTCTGTTGCAGGATGCAGTAGAGGTCAACACTTATGTTTCTATGAAAAAAAGGAAAGATAGATCATTTGCTCAAAGATTTTACAATATATTGAAGGTAGCATATCATATGCTCTCTGTGAATCCACCCAATCCAGAGCTCAGAAACCATACTTTATCTGCCTTTGGAGACTCTTGTTGCTTGTCTGCAGCACAGGTAACTTATAATTCATTACCTTTCTACTAGGGGCATTCAAGAAGTTAATATTCTGAAATATACTGCATATCGTTATAAACTAGTATTCAAAATCTCAGGCAAGTTTATAGATATCTTAAAATTGTATAGCCCTTTAAAGTGGTTCACAGAGTGTAATAGAGTGATATGGTACCTCATCCTAAAATTGATACCTCTGCAAGTGAATCATGGTCATATGGACGCATTGGGTGATAATGTCCCTGCATATTCAATTGTAGCAAAGCGGCACAATATTTTTTGAAGACTCACGTCTCTTCATTTACTTAAAAAAAATATACGAATTTGTGTGAGACAAGTTTACAAAGATATACAATATTGGGGTCATTTATCAAACTAGTGTAAAGTAGAACTGGCTTAGTTGCCCATAGCAACCAATCAGAGTCCACGTTTCATTTTTCACAGCTCCTTTAACTCACCCCATATATTTCCCAAAAATTTCAGATCTCTATGCTAGCCACAAGTGGTTCACAATATGAACTTTTGAACAATGCTTATATAGGTATTTGTACTACATTTTATAGTTGTAAATACCCTACTCCTTTCTGTTTACTCTGTGTGTGGCAGTAAAATCCTATACCCTATACTTTAAGAGAAGACAGCAGAACACAAATATTTGAGAGCTTAAAAAAGCTACTATATCAATGTTACTGCTATTAGTCATTTTTATATGTTTCCTCACTCTGGGCTTTGTGTATTCTCCCTACTGGATCATTGCTATGATATAAATTAACATAAAGAGCTTTGGTTTCCAGGGCTGAAATTCTCATTAGTCTAGCTCTGGTGTGAAGGAGGAGACAGAGGTGCAGACAGGGGAACAGCGTACCGAAATTCTGGTAATTAGAATTGCATTTCCACTTCCAAATCTATGGAGACTTTGATTTGTTCCTATGCTATTTCAGTTATATTTCTTGTGGACTTGAGTTTTTGCTAAAGAATTAAATCATTAATCATTAAATACCACATTTACATAGTTTCCTCTTTACTTTTAATACAATTTTAAAGTTTTTAGTGCTGTGGACAATTTGACATGGAAAACACTTTTTTTCATATTTTGTTATGTTACAGCCTTGTGCTTAAAAAAATTGCAAATTTATTAAAAAGGAAAAACTGAAATTTCATATGGACATAAGTACTCAGACCCTGCTATGACAATTGACATTTAACTCTGGGGGCCTCCAATTTATGTTGTTCACATTTGAGATGTTTCTGCACCTTGTGGTAAATTCAGTTGGTTGACATGATTTAGAAATACACACCCCTTCCTATATAAGTTCTCACAGCTGACAATGCATATTGGAGCAAAAAAAAAAAAAGCCATGAGGAGGGAAGAACTGCCAGTAGAGCTCAGACGTAGAGATACAAAAAAAAGGAGGTTAGGAAGACCTTAGGACAAGGAATATCCCACTCGCAAGGCGCCAACGGTAATGGGACTATTAATAGAGTATTATTTATATGTGAACCAAAAAATAAAATTAAAAAAGTATCTAGTTATATAAACAACAGCGATAGGGGAGGCTGCTCAGAAAATAGTGTTAGCACCAGGCTAAACACTTAAAAAGCCAGAGAGAAGATATGTGTAGGATTTAGTCTATAATATTATTGACCTTCATAACTACCAGATACACATAAAGAGCGCCTAATCCCCACAAACATAGAATTAACCAAAAATATATATAAGCTCCGAACTAGATGTGCTGACTTCTACATCTGAGACCACGACAAGCAAACTTGGCCGGGGGGTACACTGTCCCAGGTACTTGTGATTATCGACCTGTGTGACAGCCCCCCAGTGGAGTGAGTAATACTGTTCACTTTAGTGCACGCTTAGATACCGATCTTGAGTTTGTGTGTTCTTCCCTTGGTGACCTTGGTCGGGGGGGGTTACTGTCCCAGGTGTATATATACCTGATCGACAGCCCCCCAGTGAAGTAAGTAACTATCTATTGGTTACCTTTCATTATTTAATTGCTGATCATTAGGTTGATTATCCCTTTAGATAAATCACTACACTGAATCGTATATATATTTTTGGTTAATTCTATGTTTGTGGGGATTAGGCGCTTTTTATGTGTATCTGGTAGTTATGAAGGTCAATAATATTATAGACTAAATCCTACACATATCTTCTCTCTAGTAGAGCTCAGAGACAGGATTGTGTGAAGGCACATATTTGGATAAGGGTACCAAAAAAGTTATCAACAAAGAAATTTAAAATTTCTGTGTTCAACACCAGGGAGAACACATTGAACAAGTCAAATAGCTGTGCGAACGTTTCCAGTTGTTGCAGCTTCTATGTTGATAACTTTTGAACCGCAAGAGATATTGCAAATCTGATTGCGGCAATTGACTTCTGAGAACATTCTGGTCTTTTATATGCTACATGCCCCCCTTCCCATTGGAAAAATTTGCCCTTGATCCAATATGGCGGCTTTCAAGATGGCGGCCATGTTCTGGACATAGCCTAAAATATAGGTTCCCTCACCCATTATTTGCTGGGGTATTCAGATTCATTTTCCCTTGCATTTCTGAAATAAAAGGGTGTCCTCAGATTTTGACTCACCGGGTTTACCTTCCAACTAGACAATGACCATAAGCATATAGCCAAAACAGCAAAGGAGTGGCTTAAGGACAACTTTGTGAATGTCCTTGAGTAGCCCATCCATAGTCCTGGCTTGAACCCAATTGAACATCTCTGGATAGATCTGAAAATGGCTGTGCACTGATGGTCCCCATCCAATCTGACAGAGTTTGAAGAGAAGAATGGAAAAAGATCCTTATTGCATCATCCCCAAGAAAATTGGAGGCTGTAATCGCTGCCAAAGGTGTTTCAAGTACTGAGTAAGGCCCCTTTCACACGAGCGAGTTTTCCGTGCGGGTGCAATGCGTGAAGTGAATGCATAGCACCCACACTGAATCCTGACTCATTCATTTCAATGGGTTTGTGTACATGAGCGTTGTTTTTCACACATCAGTTCTGCATTGCGTGAAAATCGCAGCATGTTCTATATTCAGCATTTTTCACGCAGCCCTGGCTCCATAGAAGTGAATTTTGTGGGCTGCAAGATACATAGGGCCAGATTTATCATTAGCTCAAGTCAGAATAATGGAGTGAAAAAGTCGCAAATTTTTGCACAATCGCTTAAAATGCGCAAAAATTTGCAACTTTTTTCTGCTCTGCACTATGCTCGCCGGTTATCTGAAAGTGGGCGTGTTTTCTTATGTAAATGAATCTCTAGACAGATTTACTATTGGGACTATTTAAAAAGTCGCAAAAAAGTAACAATTTCACTCCAGTGAGGACCATGCTTATCTTATGAGACTTTTTAATAGAACATGCGACTTTTTCATAAAAACGTGCAACTTTTTCGTAAAGATGTGCGACTTTTGTAAAGCTGCTTACTGACGGATAAACTGCTACCGTCAAACCACATTTATTACAGTCTTAAAGGGCCGATCATAAATCTGAGTTGGCTAAAACTGACTTTAGCCATATGTGAAAGTGGAGTGAGCTGTCAGAGTCGTGATAAATCTGGCCCATAGTTTTTGTGACTGCACCCTAAGACATTTAAGTATAAAGGTATCCGTATCATTTCAGTGTTAATTCTTTCATGTAATTAATGATCTATGTTGTTCTTCCTTTTCATATCATCTTTTTTTTTTTAAAGAAAACAGTGTTCGTGTGCTTTATGTTGAAGAATTAGTTCCAGTTATCTTACACTTATATATTATTGAATCACGTTATGTAAATGCACATTAAGAACTTTGGAGGGCTTTTCAGTGGGTGCAGTTGTCATGTTCATGGATTATTTAAATTGGCTACAACCTGTCCTAAAATGTGAGCAAGACTATTTGCCTCCGCTTGTAGAGCTCAAACTATGCTCTGGCACTTGCATCTACTACACATTGGTGAGTGTTACTGTCAGGCTGCTCAGCCATGATGGCATATTGTAGAGTAGATCAAGTCATTGTCATCTATTGCCCCCTCCCCCCCCCCCCCCCTAGACAGTTTTGAAGAACTCACATTCTAGCACAGGCTGTGCAGCCATTTTAAATCATTCCCTGGAGAACCCCTTTAAGAAATCAGGATTCCAAGAAGTTGGTGCTATGGTGCAATGACTAAAGTATCACTTTAGAAATGTATATATAATGTGTATTACAACTCATTGTTAACCACAGTGGCATTTGAGGTCATTCGCAGCTGGATGGAAGGTCCGAGCACAGCTTTCACTTCTCTGCCGAGGATAATTGGTATGCCTTTAAATAGTACTACAATGATTAGCATTTCAATATACAGGTAGTAATCATTGATATTAAACATACATTTCAGGGCATGTTTTCAAGACATTTGATCATATTACTTAAATGTTTGCTTTCCTTCATTTTTTCTTGCTTGTTTCATGCTAATGGAGGATACCACACACTTTGGGAAAACAGTGAAATATGAGATAGTTAAGCGCTAAGATGGGTGACCTCGGCTTTTTCTATCGCTTTTAACATGCCCCCAATGAAACTCTCTTGACCTTTTCCCCCTTCAACTCTACTTGAACTTGGGAAGAAGACTTGTGAATTGCCAAAAACAAAAAGAAAATAGGGAAGGACTGATTATATGTTACGGTAACAGTAATATTGGAAAATAATCCTTCTCTTGTGTATGAGTTTCTGCTACTGCAGACAGCAGGGTTAGAAGCTCACATGACATGCCCAGAGGTTAATGCTGGCCTCTGCTTTTTTGGTATATATTTAAACAAAGGCTGATTATCCAAACAAGAATTTGGACTACATCAGCCGGACCAGTTAAATTATAGTTAGTAAAACTTGGCGCCTTCTGAGCATGGAATGTTACAATTAGAGCTCGGGTCCGCAGTTCCTAGCCAGTCTCGCAGTATAATAGAACTGTAGATTTGTATCTTTCCTGGACAAACATTAACTGTTTCTAGTGAGATGGGAAAAGGAAGCAAAATATGAAGCTTCAACTGTAAATGTCATGTGTCGAGGATCTGGTCAGCAGCCTTAGGGTAGAAGACTGCTGACCAGCCGCATACAAAATTGACCTGCAGCGAGGATTTTAAGTCTGCTGCTTTTCAATTTATCTAGTGGATTCCATGGGTGAAATAAATGGTAAATCAAAAAAGTTAAATCTGCCAAAATCTGTAACACATGTGGATCTGTTGCTTTCTCTGCCCCCCCCCCCCCCCAAATACTTAAAAAAAATTGTAGTATTGTAAAAACAAAACTGTAGTATTGCCCTCATTGTACAACCTTCACAGAAGTTTTGTACAGATGTCTGCCCACTCACAGTAGTTATGCCCACATTGTGCCCTCTCACAGTAGTTATGCCTTCTTTGTGCCCCTTTCACAGTTGTAATAGCCTCTTTGGGCCCCCTTCACAGTAATAATCCCCATTGTGCCCCCTTAATAGTAATAATCCCCATTGTGGCCCCTTCACAGAATTAATGTCCATTGTGTCCCCTTCATAGTAGTAATCCCCATTGTGCCTCCTTTATAGTAATAATGCACACTGTGCCCCCTTCACAGTAATAATGGCTACTGTACCCCCTTCACAGTAATGATCCCCATTGTGCCCCCTTCACAGTAATAATTCCCACTGTGCTAATAATGTCCTCTGTGCCCCCTCCATAGTAGAAATTCCCATTGTGCCCCCTTCACAGTAATAATGCCCATTGTGCCTCCTTCACAGTAATAATTCCCACTATGCCCCCTTTACAGTAATAATCCCCATTGTGCCGCCTTCACAGTAATAATGCCCATTGTGTGTCACGACCCTTGGTCATGGTCGTGACTCCTTGGGAGCCGCATGCAGTTGCCCGCGGTTTGGTGTTGTGTCAACCGCAGCTGGGGGCACTCAGGGCACTCAGGTGCGGTTGCCACGGACAACAGGCATGCGTGCGGTTGCCCTTGGCAATGCGTGTTTGTGTGCACTTCCTTTGTCTGTTTGTTGTGCACGAGGTCATGTTTGTATGCACTTAGACACCTCCCTTCACTTGCGGTTGTCCGCGGCAACGTCTGGTGTTGTGTGCATGTGGTGGCAGTGTCTCGGCCTGCTGGCTGTTCTTCAGGACACGGTTGCCACGCATGCCGTTGCCGGCGTTAACAGGTGAGTGTGTTTGTGTGCTTTTCCCTTTGTGTGGCTTCACTACCCTGCCTGGTGTAGGAAGGGTTAACTCCCTTCTTTCTGTGTGAACCCTGGGTGTGTCTGACTGTGGGTGTGGCTACTTGGCCCTATATAGCCTCAGTGTAAGGCAGTAGTCAGAGAGGGTGCTTCAGCCATGCTTGCTGGAGACATCCTCCTGGTTATTTTACCATCTGCCAGTGGGGGCCACCCTTCTGGTCATAAAACTATGTTACACGGTGTTATGAAGGTGTGTGTGGGGGTTTCCTTATTATTGCAACTTATGGTCCTGGGTTCCTGTGTGATGTCTGGTGTGTGCTGTGTTCGTTTGTGTTCTGAACAGCAGCACTTGCACATGGGTTCCAGGTTTTGTTGTCTGTGGCAGGTGAGTGTTGTGTTGGTTGCATTTGCCTGTCACTGCCATAAGTTGTTTCTGTTCCTCTTGTAGCTTGGCCACTTTAGACTCCTGTTTCTCCGTGTCCAGGAGGAACGGGCTGTCTACCCAGCTCCTAGCTCAGGGAACGACGGAGGGTCAGTAGGGATCCGAGGTTCCTGAGTATGGGCCCTCCTACCTTTAAGGGCGGCCCATGCGGCTAGGAGTCAGGGTCAGATTAGGGAAGCGCTAGGAGGTGACCTGCTCCCTAATTCTGTGGTTCTGGCCAAGTAGCGCCCTTACCATCACCTGGCACCGCACGGCTGAGGGTTTTCCCCATCCTCAGCCGTGACATTGTGCCCCCTTCACAGTTATATTTCCCACTGTGCTCACATCACAGTAATAATGCCCACTGTGCCCCCTTCATTGTAGTAATGGCCTCTGGCTCTGTGCTCCCTCCATAGTATAAATGCAAATTGTGCCCTCTTCACATTAGTAATGCGCTCTGTGCCCCCTCCATAGTAGTAATGCCCTCTGTGCCCCCAGCTGTTTGAAGAGAGGGCAGCTCTCATATGGGAGCTGCTTTCTCTGTTCTGTTCACCTGCTCGTCATAGCATTTGCAGGGATGAGCAGGTAAACATGGCAGAGAAGGCAGCGCTCATACAAATAAAAACGGACAACTCCTTTAAAGACATACTTAGAAAACATTACATACAGCGCTACAGAACAATCAGGGTCATACAGCCCCACATATGTACCTCTTATATCTAGTGACTTCTCTTCTCTGATTTAGACATTCTTTCCTCTTCTTCTCCTTTTAAACCAGACCGCCATGGTGACTTCTTTCAGCCGGTTTCCATCATCCTCCCACCTTCTCAACACCCCATCCTGCCACCCCCAATACTGTGTCAACTGTGCTTCCCAATACTTTCCTGCAGAAACAGTCCCCCTGAAAATACTGGTACCACACAGATAGTGCGTCAGTACAAAAACATCCCTTTATATTGTGCGCTAGTAATTAAACAAAACACCTTCATTTCAGATCAGACCCCCATATAAAACCCTAAATGAGATCCCCCAATCTCAGACCAAACCACCTTTAGACCTCTATGTCAGACCCCATATAATACCCCAGTTTTAAACCTCATATCAGACCTCCATGTAAGGGTACTTTCACACTTGCGGCAGGACGGATCCGACAGGCTGTTCACCATGTCGGATCCGTCCTGCCTATAATGGGGATGGGGGCTGAGCTCCGGTTTCGCGCGGCCATGCACGGCGAAAGCCGCAGGACTAAAAAGTCGGACATGCAGAACTTTTTAGTCCGGTGGCGTTCGCCTTGCACTGCTGTGCTGCGCCGGAGCTCCGCCACCGTCCCCATTATAGTCAATGGAGACGGAGCGGTGGTCCGGCGGCACGGCGAAATAGCGGCAGGATGGATCCGACATGGTGAACAACCTGTCGGATCAGTCCTGCTGCAAGTGTGAAAGTACCCTAAGACCCTGACCCAATATCAGACCTCAGATAAGACCCCCATATAAGACCCTCATTAGACTTTCAGACCCACATATCAGACCTCAGACCAGATTCCCATATCAGACCTCCAGACCCCCATTAGGCCTCCAGACCCCCCAATCAGACCCACATACCCCCATTCAGACCCCCATTAGACCTCTAGACCCCCCAGTCAGACCCCCATTAGACCTCCAGACCCCCAATCACACCCCCATTAGACCTCCAGAACCCCAATTATACCCCCATTAGACAGACCTCCAGACCCCTAATCAGACCCCTCGGTCAGACCTCCAGACCCCCAATCAATCCTCCAGACCCACAATCAGACCTCCAGACCCACAATCACACCCCCATTAGACCTCCAGACCCCCAATTATACCCCCATTAGACAGACCTCCAGACCCCCTAATCAGGGGATAACCCCTAATCACGGGATAACCCCTTTAAGTGCATTGAGGGTGGGCCCAATCCACTCTGTGACCCTGCTCTTGCTTCCTTTGCCAGACCTCTCTATCATTCTTGACTGACAAGTCCAGGTTCTTGCATAATCACATTGACTGGCCCTGTCAATCAAGAAGGAGAGGGATAGTCTAGCAGAGGAAGCAGGAGGGGCAAGGGTGCAGAGCGTGGTATGGGCCTGTTCAATGTGCACTTAACTGCCTTTTGGCAATTTGATTAAAAGTAAATTTTCTCCAAATTGTAGCAACTAATCGCTAAGTAAAAGGTATCATTATTTTCATTATTGTTTTTTTTTCTTGTTCCTCACCCTTTTATTCTCGTACGGTATGTACCCCTCACAATTAGAGTTTAGGACGCCTTTAAATATCCCATTTTCTGGCTGCATTCCTATTCCCAAGAACATTATCCCAGTTAGGGTCCATTCACACGTCCGTAAAATGGGTCGGCATCCGTTACGCAAATTGTGGAACGGGTGCAGACCCATTAATTCTCTATGGGGCAGGAATGGATGCAGACAGCACACAGTGTGCTGTCCGCATCTCCATTTCCGGAGCACGCCCCCGATCTTCCCGTCCGCGGCTCTGGAAAAAAAATAGAACATGTCCTATTCTTGTCCGCAATTGCAGACAAGAATAGGCAGTTCTATGGGGGTGCCGGCCAGGCGTATTGCGGATCCGCAATGCACTACGGACGTGTGAATGGACCCTAAGTGAGGCCAATGGCCTCTCTTAGCTGGTCAAATTGTGCTTTTTTTTTTTTGATAGGTTAGTATTTTTGTGCCTCCCTGAAGAAACTTTATTTTAAATGACAATTGAAAGGTTATTACTTTATGGTCACTATTTCTCATGTGTCCCCCAACCTGCACATCTGTTGTTCTGTCAGGCCTATTGGTTAATACTAAGTCCAGTATGGCTGTCCCTCTAGTCAGGTCCTGGACCAGTTGAGAAAGGTAATTGTCTTTGGTTATTGCCAAGAACATGTTTCCTTTATGAGATGTACAGGTTTCAGTTTCCAAGTCTATATCTGGGTAGTTGAAGTCCCCCATAATAACCACCTCATTATGATTTGCTGCCTCGTCTATTTCATTTAGAAGTAGATTTTCTGTGGACTCTGGAATATTAGGTGGTTTATAGTAAACTCCTATTAGTATTTTATTATTGTTTTTGCCTCCATGTATTTCTACCCACCGTGACTCCACATGTTCATGTCCCTCACTTATATCTTTCCGGAGTGTGGGCTTTAGACAGGACTTTACATAAAGGCAGACCCCCTCCCCCTCTCCAGTTTTAACGATCCTTTCTAAACAGACTGTAACCCTGTACGTTAACCGTCCAGTCATAGCTATCATCCAGCCATGTCTCAGTTATTCCCACTATGTCATAGGAAGACAACACACCGTTCGACGATCCTGGTCTTTGGGACAGATTGCTGCTCTGCTCTCCTGGCCCCCTGCTTACTGGAGCTGACATTCCCCTGACTGGCAGAGGAAGTGTCCGACTGCAGCAGTGCCATCCCTGAACTGACAGCCTTGCAAACTTGTTGGGGTGTGTCAGATCAGGCCTAGCCTCCCTGGCAGCTACCTACCTCGCTTTCCTGATCCTCCATGCTAACACCCTCCCCTGCATCTACCCCAGAGAATGCCGGCTCAGTAAGCAGCAAACTCTTTTCCAAATTGCCAACTCTTCTCAGTTTAGATACACGATATGCAATTCCAAACTGCCAATTTGCTCACATTTTGGATAAAGATACACACCCTCAAATGGCTGTACCAGGACTGCAAACATTTGACAAGATGTTCACTGGACTGTGCTGTCAATAATAGAACACATACTAATGGGGATTACACAAGAAAAGAGAAAGAAAAAATACTATAATACAGTGCAATGACAAACAACTGTACCTTTACACAACACAATAAATAAGTCGTTTTTGGTGTAGTGAATAGAGATGATCGAATTTAAAAAAAAAATCTATTTGGCCGGTTTGCCAAATTTTTGGGAAAGATTTGCTTTGATCTGAATTTATTTGCAGCGAATCACGTTAAAAAAAACGTCTATTTCTGTGCTGCAGAGAGCCTTTATAGTGGTGTATAACTCCTTGCAGTAACACGCATAGGGAGTCTGCTGTGGTAGTGAATCAGTAGATTCAGTATGACAAGCACATGACAGGCGTCGCTCTTAATATCTCTGCACACTTCACTTATTTGGGCAGTTACGGGGCCAAAACTGACCAAATAACTCAAGTATGAACTCAGCCTTACAGGTCTATGTTAGCGCCAAGAAGAAGCGTACTCGCTCCTTTTACACCGTCGCCAGTTGATTCCACATAGATGTCTACAGAACCTGTTCTAGTAAATGCTTATACAGGTAGAGCCCACCCGGACAGAGTGGAGAGGGTGTCAGCAGTAAGTTTGTGTTGATGTCACTAATTAATTTACCCTTCCTCTGATCCATCAAAACAATAACCCGCAATAAGCGGATCCTGTCTGTGGAGCATCCGCCTTCACTCGGTCAGCATTTGCTCAATAATCCATCAGTATTGCTAAAGCCAAAAAAAGAGTGGATGTAAAACAGAGATGACACATGAATGGAATAGTTGCATGTCTTCTGTATTTTGTACCCACTCCTGCTTTTGGCTACCAAATCATAAGTCAATTCTGATGGGACCATACAGGCCTTACAGCTGCTACACAGACAGGATCCGTTGTGCGTCTCATTTTTCCTTCCTTCTGACAGATCAGAAGAATGGTCAAATAAATGATGATGTCAGACAGGCCGAAAGGCAAAATTTGTCTTTTTTTACTGTAATACGCCGCTAAACGCTTTAAACAGCAATAACTTCAACAGGGCAGTACGTATATATTTTTCTTTTTTTACTGTAATACGCCCCTATACGCTTTAGGCCTCATGCACACGGCCGTGTTCCGCGGCCAAGAGCGGACCGTGGAAACCCGGTTGCTATGACGCCGTGCGCTCATGCTGTCAGGAGGAATCCCGTCCGGGTTTCCACGGTCCACTCTCGGCCTTAAACAGAAATAACTGCAACAGTGAAGAGTATATATTTTTCTTTTTTTTACTGTAATACGCCCCTATACTCTTTCACCAGAAATAACTGCAACAGTGCAGTGCGTATATATATTTTTCTTGTTGTACTGTAATACGCTCCTGTACGCTTTCAACAGAAATAACTGCAGAAGTTAAATGCGTATATATTTTTCTTGTCGTACTGAATAAGATATAAGCCACTAAAGGCTTTTCAACATAGCACTTGCAGACCAATAACAAAAATCTGGAATGACAGGGCTGTCTAATGACTATTTGGATCCCCAAATAATCTTTCCCTGCACTTGTAAATCGCTTTCCTATCAATGTCCCTAGCTCCTTCTGACGTCTCTCCCTGCACTAAGATGCTTTAAAATGATTCCTCCCTATCCTTTCCCTGCACTTATAAATCCTTTTTTCAGTTGTTGTTTTTTTTAAATTGAGGTTTTTCCAATTGCTGTCCCTAGTGCCTTCACACGTCTGTCCCTGCACTCTGAATGCTGGAAAATAGCATAATCTAAAATGGCTGCTGAATTTATAGGGCAGTGACATCACAGGGCTGACTGCTGATTGGCTGCATGCAGGCATGTCAATCTGGGTGAACCCGCCTTCCCAGAGTTCCTTGCCCCATGTCTTCAGTCTTCACACATGTAGCTGCCATTTTAGGAAAATTGCGATTCGTTCCCACGAATCGTGAGGAAATTTGCATTCGTAGCGAATCGATTTTTTTCCTGAAATTCGGATCAAATTCCACTTTGTCAGCTTCGATTCGCTGATCTCTAGTAGTTAATGTTTCAACAATGACCCTTTAGACACACTGATTATCGTTTGTAAAGCAGACTGTTGCATTTGCACATAGAGAAATTTGAGTGACCTGCCTAAACATACACACAGTGTAATCGTCTGTAATTGTGTGTGGTGAACAATTCCCATTTACACGTTTGAAATTGTTAATGTCCAACGATTATTTTTGTCTCCACACAAATGATCAACCCAATGAGAAACCTACTGATTATCGGTTGTCGTTCTGTCATTCATTGCTTTTACACTGCTCGATAATTGTGCAGTTTTGCTTGATTTATTGATCATTTACACGATAATTGGTTCTTGTAAAGGTACCTTAAGTGTTATCCCCTCCTAGAGTCCACACTTATACAAAACACACACTTTCTATCAAACAAGAGCCTGCTCCCAAGCTCGCATTTTTAGTCTACTTCCATAGATGTTGCTCCCAAACATCTTCAAACCAGACTGCCGATTTTTTCCTTCTGGATTGTTTTTCTGATGGGAATCCAAGTTGTGGTTTTATTACTGCGAAGCAATACTGCTTGTAGTGTTCAGCATGGCACCAGCAGATATAGACATCTTGTTTGTTGGGTTGTACAGTGAGGTGATTTATATTGTGTCCCACATATACTGAGCTCACTGACATGAGGAGATACTGAGGATGGATGCTGTTCTACAGATCACCGATCCAAGGCTGCATGCACACGAACGTAGTTTTTTTCCGTATCCGTTCCGTTTTTTTGCGGATAGGATGCGGACCCTCTCATTTCAATGGGTCCGCAAAAAATGTGGACAGCACAACGTGTGCTGTCTGCATCAGTATGTCCGTTCCGTAACCCCGCAAAAAAAAAATAAAAATAGAACATGTCCTATTCTTGTCCGTTTTAGGCATTGTTACATTGGATCCGCAAAACACATACGGTCGTGTGCAAGTAGCCTAAAGGTAGTAATGGATCTCTGAGTGATATGAATAAACTCAGCAATAGTTTTTTATATACTGAACAGTGTCCTCACTCCTTCTTTCAGAGAATAAGGAGGACATTGGTCTAGAAAAAATTAAACATTTTACAGTCTCAGATCTAATATTCCGATTCTGCATTACGGAAGGATGTAAATGATATTCAGCATCCTATGCTTTTCATGCATGCGACTGTTCTCTCTGCATTCTTTCTTTTATTATTTCACACATTAGTTGGTCATATTGCATACATTTTTACATAAAATGTCTCTCAACATGTCTGCAAGCCACCTGAAAACGTGGAACGCTCTTTTGAACTACTGACAATTGTTAGCAATTTTCACTGTGATTGAAGTTCGTACACAGGAAAAATCTGTTAGCCTTCTTGGACACCAGGTTTTACACTGCAGAGATTTACAAGTAGCGATTATTGCTGAGAGCTTGTTTACAGGTAGCAAAAACAATCGTTTTTTCATCAGTGCAATCTTTTTACTTTTGCCACAACTTTTTAAGGCAGGTTCCTGATTATTCAGGATAGGTTATCGATATCTGATTGGTGGGGGTCTCACTCTCGGCCCCCCACTGACTGCAGCCTCTTGCTTCACATGTGATGTCATGTCGCATACATTTTACACGCACAATTTCTAGTCTATGTACATTGTAAACTACATGTACATTCCCATTTCTGGTTGTATTTTGTCAGTGTATCACAGTACAGACTATAACCCGTCTAAAGGTATCGATTAATATAAGGTGGCAAAATCTAGTACTTAAATTCACAGGCTACCACCCTTAAAATTTCAAATACCACACTTTTTTCCAGCTCACAGACAACAGCAGGAATTATCCAGACTGGATGCTTTCCAGGGGCAAAAGTATAGCAATGCAGAAAACAAGATTTAATATGCTGTTTGGAGGTAGTGACAAACATGGAAAGAGCTCTCAAAGGGAAATGGAGAAACGAGGAAGTGTAAAGCAGGGCGGAATGCCTACCCTGGTACTTACATATAGCAAACAATTTAATATAATACGCAATATACTAAACAAATGTTTATCAATTCTATATGACGACCAGATTTTATATGATGCATTGAAGTCTGGATGCCATGTGGTTCCAAGAAAGGCTCCCACCCTGTCAAACTCCCTATCTCCATCCCTTTTCTCCTCAAGAACAGGTGCCAGAAATGGGGGGGGGGGGGGGGGGTAAACTGGTTAAGATACATTGGCTTCACCAAATGTGGGGGTAGCCCATGCAAGACATGCAGTTATGTTGTCCCTAAAAAGCATTTTGACCACTCTGATCACTCCCTTACTTTTGCTATAATTTTTTTTATATTAATTGCAATACTAGGGGTGTGGTTTACGCCATTGTCTGTACTGAGTGTGATCTCATGTATGTGGGGAGTACCACACGAACATAAAAAAAATAGGGTACTCGAACACCTTAACTATATTGCTAACCCTGCTTTGATAAATATCTCCAACGCGGCAAAATATTTTGTTCAGGTTCACGCCCGCCGAACCAGATCCTTTTGTGCGTATGGGTTGGAAAAAGTGAGTGCACCCTTACGCGGAGGAGATTACCGTCAAAAACTTCTCCTCCGTGAAGCATACTGGATTTTTAGGCTAAACACAAGGGTTCCTGCGGGCCTGAACCTGAAGAAGGAGTTAATGTATATATACCAATGAATGTAACTTGTGCTATGGATCCAGAATTGAGACATTTATGTCATGTCCTAATGTAGTTAAACACGATGTGGTGAAAAACCAAATGTGGGTTGTTATTACCAGTGATTTTAATTTATGCAACATGTAACCGTTCACACTGTGCGTTTTCTTTTCCTGGCAATGCACTAATGTGTGCATGTCAAGCCCTTAATGTGTTATGCAGAGAAATAAGAGTGGTAAGGGTTAATAGGGGGCGTAGGATGAAATCCCAGTGTGAAGGAAACATGAAATCTAGTATGCTAATGAGTAGTAGGTGTTATCATGGTGGAGTGACCAATGAAGGATCTCTTTCCCCCCCACCCCACCCCTTGCAGGGAGGAGGGATAAGTGCAATATTTAAACCATGCTTTCCACCATGATACCATGTTACAATTAAGGATGTATTGTCTGAAACGCGTAAACAAGCACTGCATATGAAGTGACTGTATCTGCTGTTAAAAATTATGAAATAAAGACGTTTTTAAGAGGACGAAAATTGCTTTTTGGAGCCGTCTTTCTACTATTTTCTACTTTACCACCCTTAACACTTAGCTTTTAATATTTATATAAAATATACACAAAAGACCCTCCAACATAGAACAAAATAATGAACAAACATAAAAAAATGGAGCAATAGTGCTGGGTTAGTACTTCCAAGATATTGTACCCACGTCTATGATACGCAAGTAGACAACTTTCTATGAATGTCATATACTATCATTTCAAATATCATTTAAATATTAAGGCACTACTTATACGCCTATCATTCTGTATGTAATTTGTCCCCTGAGGAACCCAAAGACAACAAGGGTGAAACGCGTTGGAACGAGGGGGTCATCAATTTAGATGGCACCCTAATGTTCTTGTATTTAAGGGATATTGGTGTCACCAATTTTGGTTGACGCGAAACACTCTGCTATACTAGAGGATCGTTTCTTTGTGCTATTTGATTATTGACAATGAGAATCTATGATCACAATCAGGAGATGGATTGATTATTACATTACCTATCTCTGGATCTTTGTCTTATAATATTTATATATATCTTTCATAGTATAATTGTTTTTGTTTTTTGCAATTAGTCGCTAGGTATCCTAATAATGGTTTATTAATAGGATAGCATATATCAGCCATTAGGGACATCCCTAATCATGGCCATCCTAGGGTATCCAGGAGGTTCCTGATACAGGATCGCCCCTATCGGGGCGGCTATTCCGTTTATAGACAGGGCATAAATAGTGAGAGGGTCAGCTATAGGGAGAGAGCCCATAGCTTCCTACTAGGACTCATCCCTGCTATACACTAACCCTATTATCAAGTACTAACCCAGCGCTATTTCTCCATTTTTTATGTTTGTTCATTATTTTGTTCTATGTTGGAGGGTCTTTTGTGTATTTTGTCAGCCCAGATCATGTACTGAGCAATATATATGATATAGCTATAAAGCATTAGAGATGGCCTTGCGGTTCGCCCGGCAGTCGTTTCGCTGTAAACTTTGCTCATTCGTCGTACATGTGAACAGATGGCGATGTCCGCCGGTGCCATATTCTTTTGCATTGCGCCAAACTTTGACATATGACATATCCATCAGGTGGGACAGGACAGCCAATTGAGACGTTTCAGCATATGGACACACCCCCTGCCCTATAAATAAACCCGATCTGGCTGCCATTTTACATTCAGTCTTCTACCAGTGTAGGGAGAGGTTGCTGTGTGGAGCAGGGACAGACTGTTAGGGACACCAAACGCTAGCTAATAGGGCCAGAAAGTATTTTTAAGGACTGGTGTAGGTGTTCTATCAATAGGTGTGACATACTGAGGGGTGTGATATACTTAAAATATACTTTCTAACATAGAAAGTATATTATAGTACATTTGTATTGTGCAGCAGTTGTGTGCGGTTCTGCTGCGATACTGCAGCTATACAGAGGGACAAACGCTATTAGAACAACTAATTGCAACTGGTGTGATATACCAGTTACCCCCCCCCCCCCCCCCAAAAAAAAAAAAAAACGGATTGAGGCAGGGGTGTGATATACCTATAATATAATTTCTATATAGTGCATTTGTATTGTGCAGCAGTTGTGTGCAGTTCTGCTGCGATACCGCAGCTATACAGAGGGACAAACACTATTGTAACAACTACCGTATTTTTCGCCCCATAAGACGCACTTTTCCCCCCAAAAAAATCGAGGGGAAATGCCCCTGCGTCTTATGGGGCGAATGCTGACAATTTAACATCGCTGGATGCGATGTAGCGTGAGCTGGGGCCGGGGGAGGGACTGGGAGGAGGAGCTGGGGGCCGGGAATAGCAGCGGGGCGGTGCAATCAGTGTAGTATAGCACCGCCCCGCCGCTCCGGTATACTAATATTAAATGTCTTAGTCGATTAAAATGTATTATATATGCCCCCTCACTCCTATATTGCGAATCGTACCTTAAATCCTCATCCTAGGTGCTGTAATGCAGGCTGGGCGGGCGGCAGCGTAACTCCTTGATGTCACCTGCCTGCGCCGCCTACTTTATGAATGAAGCAGCGAGTGACGCGCCTACTTTATGAATGAAGCAGCGAGTGACGCGCCGGCCGCCCGGCCTGCATTACAGCACCTAGGATGAGGATTTAAGGTTCGATTAGCAATATAGGAGCGAGGGGGCATATCTAATGCAATTTAATTGAATAAGACAATTAATATTAGTATAGCGGCGGCGGCGGTGGGGGAGGATGGGGGTATGGATATTGGATGATCGAGCTGATCCGCGGATGGCACAGTTAAGGGGGGGGGGGGTCTGTGGATGCCACTGTTATGGGCTGGGGGGCTGTGGATGGCACTGTTATGGGCTGTGGGGCTGTGGATGGCACTGTTATGGGGTGGGGGGTCTGTGGATGGCACATATGTAACAGTGCCACCCACAGATCCCCCCTGTAACAGTGCCATCCACAGATCCCCCCTGTAACAGTGCTATCCACAGATACCCCCCCCTGTAACAGTGCCATCCACAGATCCCCCCCCTGTAACAGTGTGTCAGTCATCCACAGATCCCCCCCATAACAGTGTCAGTCATCCACAGATCCCCCCATAACAGTGTCAGTCATCCACAGATCCCCCCCATAACAGTGTCTGTCATCCACAGATCCCCCCATAACAGTGTCCGTCATCCACAGATCCCCCCATAACAGTGTTCGTCATCCACAGATCCCCCCATAACAGTGTCCGTCATCCACAGATCCCCCCATAACAGTGTCCGTCATCCACAGATCCCCCCATAACAGTGTCCGTCATCCACAGATCCCCCCATAACAGTGTCCGTCACCCACAGATCCCCCATAACAGTGTCCTTCACAGATCCCCAGTAATAGTGCCACCCACAGACCACCATTAGTTCCAAACCCACCAAAAGCACACCTTTTGGTTAAAAATAATTTTTTTCTTATTTTCCTCCCCAAAAACCTAGGTGCGTCTTATGGGCCGGTGCGTCCTATAGGGCGAAAAATACGGTAATTGCAACTGGTGTGATATACCTGTTGCCCCCAAAAAACTGATTAAAGGGTTTGATATACCTGCTTCCAGCAAATAATCATTAAAGGGTTCTATATACCTGCTTCCACAAATACTGCTGTGACTTTGTCACAGGGTCATATTAAAAATGACAGGCAGAGGAAGAGGCAGGCCATTCCGCAGGGGTGGTAGGGGTCGGGCAGGTGCACCGGAAGTTGGAGAAGGTGCGTGCAATTACGTCAAAGGACGCACCAGAGTTGGTTGAGTGGCTCACTCAGCATTCCACTTCTGCACCCTCCTCATCCTCTGTATGTGCACCCTCTTCACTCTCTGCTGTGTGCACCCCTAAAGACACCACCACTACCATAGCCCCTCCACTCGAGTGAGAGGAATTATTTTTCCATCCATTCCCAGACCTTACCGATGCACAGCCATTCTTGGCCTCGGATGAGGAGGTAGCAATGGACGTCACCCAGTGGTCTGACGACAGTACCCAGATCAGCCCAAGGAGGATGGTCCCCGCTGTTGCTGCCTACTCCGAGATCTCTAATGCCAGTGGTGGTGAAGGATACGATGATGACGTGTCAATGGACGTCACGTGGGTGCCTACAAGAGAGGAAGAGGAGGAGAGTTCAGAGGGAGAAACGAAGCAGCAGATAGGGAGGAGAAGCAGGCAGAACTCGCAGTGCACAGGAGGCAAAAAGCAGACTGCAAATGTATCTGGAGCGAGCCATCCACCATGCACGGTCACATCTGGCGCTCCCAGGACGCCAGCACATGGCTCTGGAGTGTGGGCTTTTTCAGCCTGTGCTTTCAACGCATAAATCGTGGTAAGCCCAACACTCACCGAGGGACGACCGCCTTAAGAAGGCACCTGGCCTCCCATCACCGAGCCCAGTTAGAGCAACACTGTCAGAACCCACAAAGCCACACTCCCGACACTCCAACTCATGCCTCTTCTCCTCTCTCCCCCCAATTGTCCTCCACTCCATCTATCACCGTGCCATATCGCGTTCATCTGGCAAAAGGCAGGCTTCCGTGGCCCAAATGTTCGAACGTAAAAAGTTGATGACACCGGATAACTCTCTCTCCCAACGACTGACCGACAACTTATCGGAACTGCTAGGCCGCCAACTACTGCCATATAAACTGGTGGACTCGGTGGCCTTTAGAAAATTTGTGGCCATTGGCACACCGCAATGGAACGTCCCCAGAATAAAATACAGAGCTATATGGCCATGTTCAGCGGCAAGTGAATGTATTTGTGGCACACAGTGTCGCTGCCAAGATACATCTGACCACATCAGCGACGCATGCAGACTTCTGTGGTCATGAGATCAGCCAGAGCGCCATCAGTGGCATCGTACAGTGACATTACGCCTTGTTTCTTTAGTTTGCATTGTGTCGTGTCATTGATCAAGCCTTCGAGGAGCAGGAAGATGACAAAGTTGCAATCCTGAATGAATTCCCAGGGGGGGCTACTCCATCTGAGAGAAGTCAGCAGTAGTCTGAAGAGGAGTCAGAGGAGGATGGTGGCTGGGGGGAGGAGGAGCAAGAAGAGCAAGCTTTAAACTTTTCTGGGATCCCTGGTGTTGTCCGTGGATGGGGGGAGGAGACCGAGGACGACATTCTCCTGGGAGATGAGCAGGAGCCAGGCCGCTCCACCGCTTCCAATTCAGTGCAAATGCTCCAGTGTTTGAAGAGGGACCCCCGTATAAAAAGCATAAAGGGCAAGTACCAGTACTGGGTGGCAAAGTACTTAGACCCCTGGTACAAACACAAAATGGCGGACATGTTGCCAGCATCACAGAGGGCTGGCAGAATGCAGCATTTCCAGGCCTTGCTTCGAGAAATGTTACATTCTGCTGTTGCGGGCGCTGGCAGAGGAATTTCCACCCACAGAGAAACAGTTGCTGTCACCAATCCTACCGCACATGCAAGAAGAGGGCGGTTTAAAGATGTGTTGGTCACTTTGGATATGAGATCATTCTTGCAGCCAACCCATTGACAGCCGCCCTCCGGATCCAGGCTCAGGGAACGCCTAGACCAACAGGTGTCCGACTACATCGGGTTAACGGTGGACGCTCTAAGAAGCGAGGAACCCCTTGACTACTGGGTGTGCAGGCTTGATCTGTAGCCATATCTGGCACAATTTGCCATGGAACTCTTGGCTTGCCTTCGTCCAGTGTCCTGTCCGAAAGGAGGTTCAGCGCAGCAGGGAAGATAGTGACCGATAAGCGCACTCGCCTAGCTCACGACAGTGTGGACTACCTCAAATTTCAAAAAAATAAATGAGGCATTGATCTCGGAGGAATTCAACACCTGTGACGACCACGTTTAATTGAATTTCACCTCTTACTATTGTTTTTTTTTTCCAAGAGGGGGGATTTCGTTAGCCATGTTTTTAATCCAATTTTATATTTTTTGTTATTTTAAACATATGTATTGGACATGTATTTGTACTGGCCTGCAGTAAAATTGATATCTAATGACTGTCTAATATACCTCCAGCCACATAATCACTTGATGTTTTCTGTCCAGTGAATGCCTAATGTTTGGGGCCTGTAGTCCACTGGCCTGCAGTAAAATTTATATCCACAGACCATCTAATATACCTCCAGCATAGTCACTTGATCTTTTCTGTACGGTGAATGCATAATTTTTTGGGCCTGTAATCTAACTGACCAACAGTAAAATTGTTATACGGTTTCTGCCCAATGTACCTCCAGCCACATAATGACTTGATCTTTTCTGTACGTTGAATGCATAATTTTTGGGACCTGTAACGTAACTGGCCAACAGTAAAATTGTTATATGGTGACCGCCTAATGTACCCCCAGCCACATTATCAATTGTTCTTTTCTGTACGGTGAATGAATAATTTTTGGGGCCTATGGGCCACTGACCTGCAGTAAAATTGATATACGGTGACCATCTAATGTACCTCCAGCCACATTATCAATTGTTCTTTTCTGTACAGTGAATTAATAATTTTTGTGACCTGTAGTCCACTGGCCTGCAGTAAAATTGATATCCATTGACCATCTAATATACCTCCAGCCACATAGTCACTTGTTTTTTTTCTGTACGGTGAATGCATACTTTTTGGGGCCTGCAATCTAACTTGCCAACAGTAAAATTGTTATACGGTGACCGCCTAATGTATTTCCAGCTACATTATTAATTGTTCTTTTCTGTACGGTGAATGAATAATTTTTGGGGCCTGTAGTCCATTGGCCTGCAATAAAATTGATATCCAATGGCTGTCTAATATACCTCCAGCCACATAATCACTTGATGTTTTCTGTCCGGTGAATGCCTAATGTTTGGGGCCTGTACTCCACTGGCCTGCAGTAAAATTGTTATCCACTGACTGTCTAATATACCTCCAGCCCACATAATCACTTGATGTTTTCTGTCTGGTGAATGCCTAATGTTTGGGGCCTGTACTCCCGTGGCCTAAAATAAAAAATTTCTGTGCTCCAGCGGGGCACATTTTTGACAGTTTCCCTTTAAGACGCATAAAAATGGCCCCTGATTAAAATACATATTTTTTGTGGAAATGTTTTCCATTGATCCTCCTCTGGTATGTCACTGTCCATGTTGTGGGACAATTTGTGCACTTCTAGGAAGTATTTGGTGGCTGCAAATATGACCTAAAGGTTTTTCAGGTTCGCCTGCCATTAAATTGAATAGGGCCCGCCGCAAACTTTCGGTTTGCGAATCGTCCCGGCCGATGTTCGTCCATCACTATAAACCATGTCCTGATGGGAGTATATTTTGATACTACAGCACGTAAACCTGGTTTAGCCTATGCATAAATAAAGTGCAGCCACCTCACATGAATTAAAGGGGTTATGTCAACAATACCTTTCCATATGCCCAATTAGAGCATAAGAATATCATAGAAGAAGGATGACCCGTCATAGAGAGGAATCCCTTGCAACAGTTCTCACTCTGAAAGATGAGGCTTGTCCATGTAATGCATTTTTGGACATTCATTTTTGTGGTTACGCCTTATGCCACAGTTCCCCTCTAGAGTCTTCTGCAGGTGCAATTTCCTCCAAGAAAGTCAGCAATTTACTTAGGGTCATGGAGTCCTGGATTCAATTCTAGTTTTTCAATTTGTCAAAAAATTTATCAGGGCCCAGTTAAAAGTTGCATAGGCAGCCAAAATTGATTTCTGCTGCTCTTTTTTGGAACCTGTGACTGCCATGCTATTGAAATTGTAGAAAATAACTTCCTATGGTGATGTGGTAATGGTCATTCCGTAGTCTGGTGCTGAGCATCTGAAGAGGACCCTGCATTCTCAGATGAAATGCTAGCAGCATGCCATCATTAGAGCCTTCAGCATAACACCAAATGTAAAAGTTGTTTATTTGGGTAATAGAGGAAATGAGTTTGCCCTCATTTAGAGGAGACGGTAAAGATTTTTAATCAAGATAGCATAGCTTCCAAACATGACACCATCTTTTAAAATGAAAGACCTAAGGAGAAATTGTAGGTTAATGTTTACTTCCTTCCCTTTTAATTCATCAGACATCAACGTGGAAACTCTTTGAACTTGGGAAAGTTTCTTAGGGGAAAATATATCTACCATATAGTTTGCTTTTCGAATTAATACTTTGTAAGAAATCCAATGTTAGTTTAGTTGAGCTTTATACAATTCTATCACCATTAGTGAGATGCTTATCCTGGGCTGAATTCCAGTAAGCTAAGAAATATGGGTGATAGTGGTGGTTATTTGTACCAGTTGAAAAGTTAGGTTTTCTATCAGTCAGGCATGATATGTAGACATAAAAGTAATTCCACTGTAAACCAAAATATAGCATGAATATAAGGCAATTAGTAATTTCTATATTCAGTGCTTGGTGGTGATCATAAGGAAACTGTGAAGGGGAACTGGCATATGGTCTTGGGCCCTGAGTATTATTTAAGGTTTGCCGGACAGGACAGATAACTCTAGTGTGGATTTATCAATGTTTTATGGCAGTTTTATGGCCATTTGTGGATTCATCAGCAGGGCATACACCGTGTGGCTGAATGTGGTGCACGCTGTACTGTTTATGCATCTACCTCAACATTTTACTAAACTTCTGGCTTTACAGTGATATTGATGAAACATAAAACCTGCCTCAGGAGAGGATTGAGATCCTATTCTTGCACTGATGAAAGTAAATAAGCCCAAAACAGCTGTATGCAAGTTGAAGTAAAGTTCTCCTTCTCTATTATTAGCCTTTGTCTGTACTACATAACATTGGTTCTGGATTCATAATTTGCTACCAGACACAAAAAAATAAACTTTCATGACTTGTACTGTTTAAGTCTGAGAAGTTTCTGGGACTGTGATGTTGTGTTCATTAGTCATATATCCTTTGTACAGGTTAGTTCCATTCAAGAGAATGGAATTGATTTGCTATACCAAGCACAGCTGGTATGTAATGCACTGTGCTTGATATACTATGAAGAGGTGGTAGACTGTCTCCTTTAGCCAGATGATCCGTGGGGTACCAGGAGTAAGATCCCACCAATCAGATATTGATGATAGGTCATCAATACTTTAGGCCTCGTAAATTAATTTCTTGTGTGAATATGTGATAGAAGTGAGTAAGTCCATACTTTCTGCATTAAGAAGGCGTTACTATGTTCCAAAGCTAAACCTAAGGTAGTGTCCTTTTTATAGGGACATTATTTTTCTCTATGTAAACCCATGCCGTGTACGGCTCTCTATAAACATAGTGTTAGTTTTACAATATAGTTTACAGGTTGAAAACATGAAGTAGTAGAGATGGATTGTTAGATCATCATTCATTTGGATGTTTTATACAAAATGCACCCGTCTTATTGCAGATTACACTGAGTCTATAATGTACATAAATAAACAGTTCATATTTTTAACTAGATATGTACTGAAATTTCTATGTATATAGCCACATTCCTCTGTAATATGGCTGCTCAGCATATAAATTAAACAAGACTAAAATAAAACCACATGCTGTAAAATGTGGCACTGCTGAATGGAATCCAATTTCATTAATATTACATTTAAAAATAGCAGCAGGAATAATGAATTGCCAAATCTGCCTACAACTTATAGAATCACAAGTGCAACAATTCTGGATCAGTGGCTCATGACTTACTTTTATAACCTGAGGATCTCTTAAATATAGGAGACAGTGTTGCTACTACAGGACAGTTGCAGAGACATTAGAGAAGGGATGTAAGGAACTTGCGGTAGAGCTCTTTCTAGAACTAGAGTTGGTTCCGTCGGGAATTGTAACCTAATAGTGACTAATGATCAACCAGAGTCCAGTTGTCCAGTTATTGCTTCTGGGGAAAGGAAGGTAAATTGATGCTGGATAACATATGTTCTGTGGTCTAGGTGGCTTCAAAAGAAAGCGACATTGATCATGCATCAGTACTGCTAATAATGACAGCTAAAAGTGGCTCCTGCAAAGTATGGTGTAGTCTTACATCTGTTAACATGAAGTGTAAGTTTAATGTTTAGGGTGTGTGGGACCTCATAACTAAGGGGTCAGACTGACCCTACTGAGTATTAAGAGGATAATCCAATCCCAGACATTTAGGCAGGGGTGTAACTACCATAGCGGCAGACCATGCGACTGATATGGGGCCCAGGGCCAGAGGGGGCCTAGTTGGGATCATCCCCTCTTCTACTGGGGGGGTGAAAACTTGGTCAGGACTATATGTTCAAAAGGAACAACTTTTAGCAAATTAGGCAATGGAAAAAATGGCCCACGGGTCATTGAAAGGGGTTTAGGCGGAAACCCTTCTTTCCTGTTTGGGGGACCAGGTTTGATACTTGCTATGGGGCCCTTACTTCTCTATTTACGCCACTGCATTTAGGACTTATTTCTTTAACCCATATAGAACCAAATTTCCACAACCATCAATCAGGATGTAGCAACTAACAGAAAGAATTCTTTATGTAGCCAAAAATTTGGCATAACAGATCAAAGACTTGCTCTAATTTGCTCATCTCTAGAGATGAGCAATTCTCACTAAGTTAGTTTTGAGTTCAATTCGTTTTCTTAAAGTTACAGCAAAATATATGGATGTGGGTAAATGGATGGTAGCCAGTGATAAATAGCCTGTTTAAAAACACACTGCACTGTTAGATCTTTTAAATAAAAAAAATGGTACAAAAATGATCCCTTGTTGGTGGCAGATGCCTTCTTCTCTGTCTTCTGATCTGTAAAACGATGGCTGCCATTTTGAACAATATGTGTGAGACAAACCACAATAGTTTCAGACTTAACAAATTTGAATCCTTTGGAAACTTCTTAATGAATTTGATTTGTGTACAATTGATTTGCTAATTTCTACTCATCACCCACGTTATATATAATTTTTTAGACTTTAATTCTGTTTTTAGACATTGTCCTTTACCATTTCCTTTGCAGTCTTCATCAAAAATCCTGAAATTCTGCTAATACTTGAACCACGTTTAATTGTTCTCAGTATAGCAAAATCACTGCTTTATGTTGTTTTTCTGCCCCATGCCCCTTTTTTGAGTTATGCATCAGATTTGGTTTGACATGATTGTTTTGTCACCATAGATTCAGGTTTAGGACACTGAGGCATATAATCAGTCTTATTGGCCATATGATATTTTTTGTCCAGCTATGGTCTATGATAACATCCTTGACTTTGAGTAGTTCTTTTTCACTTTGCCATGGCTTTCGAGTGATCTAATCCAGATTCTGTTGCACAGAAGTAAAGCAGATTCTGTATATTCCGTCTACTGAATTTATTCAGAAGCGGTTACAGATACTGGTCCATGCTGACATTTATATAACATTCTAGCAGAATAGTGACACAAGGCACGCCTTCTTCCATTTCACATAATGTATTTTCCTATAAATGAGCGAGCATGCTGCTTTCATTGTTTAGAGATACTACTTAGATATTGTTACTCATAGTTATAAAGGAGAAAGGACATAAATCCATCATTGTACATATAGTTTGTTACCATGTATATGTTACAAGTATGCTACACTTTTTGCTGTCTTTTATTGGTGCTTTTTACCAGAGCTGTTTTCGGTAAATGTCTCTCAATGGATTCCCTTGGCAAATATAAAGCAAAGTGACTCTGGATAACAGCCAACCATATAGCTCATTCCAACAGGAAATGAAAAGTATAAGAATGAAAGAAAAGGAAAAGTATAGGCCCTTTGTAGAGCTGACTCCATTGGAAAGTGATGGATGAAAGTGTCTTGCAATAAAGCATTGAGCAATAGAGTGAGGAACCAGCAATATAGAGTGAGGAATGAAAGGTAAAAGCATGACCCCATTTTAGAGTTGATTGAAAGTATGAATGTGAAGGTAGGAGTTGTTTTGGTTTGCAGCATAACCATTCACAAGGGGAATTATAGTCAAGCTACATGTAGCATATGTATCAAAAATATTCTGCTTCCTTGGGTTAAGTGAAATTGTGGAATCATCTTATGTTTCATGTGTCTGTAGAGTTGTTAGAGGGGTTGTCTGCTTTTTTTTATTGATGACCTATCCTCAGGATAGGCTATCAATATCAGATCAGCGGGGATCCGAATCCTGAGGTTAGGTCATCAATATGAAAAAAGCAAACAACCCCTTTAATTGTGCACAAAAGATATATGTATTTTATAAAGGTATGTAGACACACTAATTCTAGTCATACAAAATCTAGGTGACTAAAAGGTTCCATTACATAATATCTTCAACAAGCTCCAAAATAAAGATACTTTAAATACCATAAAAAATATCTATTTCCCATTTGAAATGTGTTATGTAGTGCCCTATAATTTTTTTGAGCGTGTGCAAGTTGGGTAATACAAAAATAAGAATGTGGTTGGGAAAGCTTTGAGGGTGTCCTTGATCTATGGAACCCTACCAGTTAGTTAGTAATTGGAGTCAATAGTCGAGGACTGTTTTATTTAAAAGGTTCAGCACTCAGATTCATTTTTACAAAAATATGCTTAAAAAAATGAAAATCATACATAATCTACTACATGACAACCTCTTTCTAACAAAGCTAGTACCAGCCGTGTACCTCACATGGATCCGGAGGTCTCCCCATTCATTGCTCCATTTGTTCTGCTTGATATATTTTAAGCTGTCAGATTAGGGAGCATGTCCTTTCTCCTGCAACTGCAGGATGGAGGATGGAAATGAGCATGCACACGACCATATGTATTTTTTTGGTCCGCAAAACACAGATCCGCAAAAAAATTGTGTGCATTCCGTATTTTGCAGAACGGAACTGCCGGCCCCTAATAGAACAGTCCTATCCTTGTCCGTAATGCAGACAATAATAGGACATGTTCTATTTTTTTGCAGAACAGACATAAGGAAACACAATGCACATGGAGTAACTTCAGTTTTTTTTTTGCTAACCTATTGAAATGAATGGTTCCACATACAGTCCGCAAAAAAAACTAAACGGAACAGACATGGAGAAAGAAAAGAAAATACGTTCGTGTGCATAAGCCCTGAGCAGAACGGAGAAATTAGACAAAGAGAAAACAGCAGGTGGCACTATACAGATAGATTTGATTAAATAAATCAGTAGCTATAATTCATTTTTAACTCAATGCAACTACAATAGTATTCAGGTTTTAAAACTGGAGAATATTTTTTCATGGGACAACCCCATTAAAGTCCTGGAGGAGCAATGTAATGTATGATGATGATGCGCAGGTCTTGTCATAAATGACCTGGCTCCTCGGGCCGCCCTTGCATCAGAATGAAATCTAAAGCAGCTAGGATACAATGTACGACCTAAGGATTTGTTAAGTAGCAGGAACATGTTCTTGTCACATGCATCTATGTCCCTTTTGATGGTCCCCATAATCTTATTGGCCTTGGCAGCAGCTGCCTGACTCTGGTCGCTACGGTTAAGTTTACTGTAAACTAAAAGTCCTTTTCCACGTTAGTGTTAGGGCTTATTCACACAGGCATATAAATTAGTCTGCATCCGTTCTTCAATTTTGCTGAACTGGTGCAGACCTATTCATTTCAATAGGGTCGCAAAAGATGCTGACAGCACACCGCGTGCTGTCTGTATCCGTGGTTCCATTCTGCAGCCTCGCAAAAAAAAGCATGCCCCAAGAATAGGCATTTTCTATTATAGTTGCGGCCATGTGCAGCAGCAAATTGCGGAATGCACACAGCCGGTTTCCATGTTTTGCAGATACACAAAACGCTACAGTCAAGTGAATGCACCCTTACCCAGTGTTTTACCTTTTAGTATGTACGGGTGACTTGCATTATTCATTCCCATGTGCATAACCTTACATTTGTCAGTGTTAAACCTCATGTGCCATTTTTCTGGCCAAGCCTCTAATCTATCTACATCCATCTGTAGTAGTATACTGTCCTCTTCTCTGTTAGTTATCTTACACAGTTTAGTGTCATCTGCAATTGATATTTTACTGTGCAAGCCTTCTACAAGATCATTAATAATATATTGAGGAGAATAGGACTCAATACTGACCCCTGAGGTACTCAACTAGTGACAGTGACCCAATCTGAGTGTGTACCGTTAATAACCACCCTCTGTTTTCTACCACTGAGCCAGTTTCTTACCCGCAAAGCACAGTATTAATGACGTATTCTGTCTCATTTTATAGAAACCCCAAAACGTACTTATCAGTGATGGCACGGGTCATATGTACAATAAATCAAGAATGAATCCCCGTTGCTTCTGGTCTTGTGGGGACCACCGGTACCCACAGTGCTGGAAAGGAGGGCTTTTTAAAAAATGAGGTTTTATAAAACCTCACTCCAGCCTGCCCTTTACTTTCAATTATATCCGACAACCCATTTAACATTATAACATTTTCACTTGTGACATTATGAGTAGTGCTGAGCGAATCATAGTTAAATAAATTGACTTCGATCTGAATTTCAGGAAAAATTTGATTTGCCACGAAGCCGAATTTCCTGGTGCTTTGTGGTAGCGAATAATTTTTTCCTGAAATGGCAGTTAAAAAAAAAAAAAGTACTAGCCTCATCTATTTGCTTGCGGAGAGGCCGTTGCGGCCATTTTTAAAACGCATCAAATCTTGTGCTCCCTGATGTGTGTTGTCACCACATCATAACGCTGGCCAGGCATGATGACACCATCACATCAGCGCGTGCGTTTTCTTCAATCAAGATGGCCACAAAGGCCTCTCTTCGAGCAAATGGATGAGGTATGTATTTTTTTAACCCCTAATTAAATCAATGTGACTGTCGAATGCCGATATCAGCATTCAACGCGGCATCTGTATGGTTCAGCGTCATTGCACTCTCTACATACAGTGGAATGTGATTTGTGACAAAGTAATTCGTAACTGATCAAATTTCTTTGTGAACTTTGGCGAAGCAGCCAAATAGAATTTTTGATAACTCCATCTCTAATTATGAGTAAGTGAATGAATAATTATCTTTGTGGCTGACCTGGTCATACAGTTTTTCTGGTAGAGATAAGCATTCGAGATAAGAATTCTTTATCTGTTCTGCTATTCAGGAAGTTTCCCCGCTAAACATCTTTAAAATAACAAGTTGTGAGCTATTCTTTTGCAGATGTTTGTGCTGTAATGTTGGTCGGACCTCATAGCTTTTCACTGTTGATATTTCCAGATGCAGTTATAATAAACACCATCATTTTTGGCTGAGTTGTAGTTTAATTTTTAACAGGATATTATTTATAACTGTAGAATAGCTTATTTTGTTTTGTTAAAATTCCTTTAAAAACTATGGGTCATCAGTTCTTTATGGACACACGCAAGATAAGATATATATTTAAGACACAGAAAAAATATGTAGTATACATAGAAAGAATGAAACAACATACAGTATATCTGAGGTCTCGGGGTAAACATAACCTTACTGATCGCTACTTAGTACAAACTTAAAGGGGTTTTCTGATATTGAAGATATTGATGATGTATGCCATGGCATACGTCATCACTATGAGAATGGGATTGAGCTGTATCTAGGCCACGTGACCGATGAACGTGATGTCACTGGCCTAGAAAGAGGCTGTGGTGTTCACTGGCCTCTTCAAACAGCTGATCGATGAAGATTCCTGGAGTCAGACCTCTGACAATCTGATATTGATGATCCTCAAGATAGGCCATCAATATACGAATCTCGGAGAAAAAAAACTTTAACATGCTCATACCCTAGGTTATACCATGTTATGGTTTTGTCCACTGAGTTAACTGTGTTGCCTTTTAGTGCAGGGGGTCTGGGTTCTCACCCCACCAGTGGTAACATCTCCACAGTGTTTGTAGGTTCTCCCCATTTTTGAGTTGGTTTTCTTTGGGTTATCTGGTTACCCCCTGCAATCCAAATGAGAATAGGGATCAATGTGTGTGATGACAGTCAGTCTGTATAACGCTGTGGACTGTACAACGCAAAGGGTATGGGTGCCCTCCACTTCCCCATCGGGTCCCGCGCTTCATAATAAAAATAAAGTTTCAAGTAAAAAAAAGTCCCTTTCCCAAAATAAAACACATAAAATTGTAAAAAAAATAGAAACAAAATAGAAAAACAGATAAATTGGGTATTGCCACATCCGTAACGACTCTATAAAAATATCACATGATCCACCCCCTCAACTGAACGCCGTAGAAAAAATAAAATAAAAAATGTGCTAAGGCTACTCTCACATTAGCGTTTTTCTTTTCCGGCGTACAATTCCTATGCTGTTCACATATATGTGCCGCAGGTCTCTGGTATTTAAAATAGCAAAAACCCAGCGGCTAAGGCGTCTGCTGCACATGCGACCGGAGCGGACTCCATGTTTAGGGATCGTACCCAGCTACGTCATGGGTCCTTAAAGGGTTAAAATATCACATGATCTAACTCCTCAGGTAGGCACCCTAAAAAAATTAAAATGGTGTAAAAAAAGGCAATTTTTTGTGACCTTACATCAAAAAAAGTGTAATACCAAGTGATCGAAAAGTCATACGCACCCCAAAATAGTACCCATTAAACCATCATCTTATCCTGCAAAAAATGAGACCCTACCTAAGACATGCGCCCAAAAAATATAAAAATAAAACTATGGCTCTCAAAATATGTAGACACTAAAACATGATTTTTTTTTGTTTCAAACATGCTTTTATTGTGTAAAACTCAAATAAATAAATAAAAAATATACATATTAGGTATCGCCACGTCCGTAACAACCTGCTGTATGAAAATATCACATGATATGACCCCTCAGGTGAGCACTGTACAAAATCAAAATAAAACAATTTTTTGTCATCCTTAAATCACAAAAGGTGTAATACCAAGCGATCAAAAAGTCATACGCACCCCAAAATAGTACCAATCAAACCATCGTCTCATCCCGCAAAAATTGAGACCCTACCTAAGACAATCGCCCCAAAAATTAAAAAACTATGGCTCTCAGAATATAAAGACACTTAAACATGATTTTTGTTTGTTTAAAAAATTATTTTATTGTGTAAAACTTAAATAAATGTACATATTATGTATCGCCACATCCATAGCAGCCTGCTGCATAAAAATATCACATGATATGACCCCTCAGGTGAACACTGTAAAAAAAAAAAAATCATTGTTTTCAAAAATGCTTTATTATGTAGAACTGAAGCAAACAAAAAAAATTTCATATCTGGTATTGTCGCGTCCGCAACAACCTGCTATATAAAAATAGCATATGATCTAACCTGTCAGATGAACATTGTAAAAAACAAAAAAATTTAAACAGTGCCACCTTGTCTCACAAAAAGTGTAATATAGAGCAACAAAAAATCATATGTACCCGAAAATAGTACCAACAAAACCGCCACCTTATCCTGTATTTTCCAAAATGGGGTAACTTTTTTGGAGTTTCTACTCTAGGGGTGCATCAGGTGGTCTTCAAATGTGACATTGCAACTTAAAATTATCCCAGTTAAATGTGCCCTCCAAAAACCACATGGCGCTCCTTTCTTTCTGTGCCCTGCTGTTTGCCTGTACAGCAGTTTACGATCACAAATGGGGTGTTTCTGTAAACTACAGAATCAGGGTAATAAATATTGAGTTTTGTTTGGCTGTTAACCCTTTCTTTGTTAGTGGAAAAAAATTATTAAATATTAAATATGGAAAATCTGCCAAAAAAGTTAAATTCTGAAATGTAATTTACATATTCCTTTAATTCTTGTGGAACACCCAAAATGTTAAGAAAGTTTGTAAAATCAGTTTTGAATACCTTTGGGGGTTTAGTTTCTAAAATGGGGCCATTTATGGGTGGTTTTTATTATGTAAGCTCACAAAGTGACTTCACACCTGAACTGGTCATTAAATATTGGGTTTTGGAAACTTTCTTAAAAATTTTAAGATTTGCTTCTAAACTTCTAAGCCTTCTAACGTCCCCAAAAAAGAAAATGTCATTTACAAAATGATCCAAACATGACATAGACATATGGGAAATGTAAAGTAATAACTATTTTAGGCGGTATCACTATCTGTTTTAAAAGCAGAGAAATTGAAAGTTTGAAAATTGCGAATTTTTTGTAAATTTTAATTTTTTTTATAAATGAAAATAAAATATTTCCAACTGTCATGAAGTACAATATGTGACGAGAAAACAGTCTCGGAATGGCTTTGATAAGTGAAAGCTTTTTAAAGTGACACATTTGCAATAAATGGCCTGGTCCTTAAGGTGAAAAATGGCAGGGTCCTGAAGCACTGTCACTTCTCCCAGGCTTCAGTGACATTATCTGGCCAAGAGCATTGGTGCCAGATCAAGTCAGTACCTGTAAATTCTTTATTGGGGGCTATTCCCAAGCATTTTCATTTCTTGCTGAAACCGGACAACCACTTTAACAGTATAATACAGTATAACACGCAATGGGTTTTCAGAGACTTTATTACTGATGACCTGTCCTCTGGATAGGTCATCAGAATCTGATCAGTGGGGGTCCGACACCCAGGATCCTAGCCGATCTGCTGTTTGAGAAGGCGCCGGCTCACTTAGTAGCGCTGCAGCCTTCTCTCTGCTCACCATGCACAGCGCCGTACATTTGATAGCAGCTGTGGTTGGTATCGCATCGCATCGCATCGCAGCCCCATTTACTTTAATGGAGCTGAGCTGCACCCAGGCCATGTGATCAATGACCATGACGTCACATCGCCTAGGGAAAGCTGTAAGGAAGCCACGGTGCTACTGCAAACACTGCTGCCTTCTCAAATAGCTGATTCCACAAGTCCCAGGTCATCAGTAAAAAACATAGAAACATAGAATGTGTCAGCAGATA
Source organism: Bufo gargarizans (assembly GCF_014858855.1). NCBI lineage: Eukaryota > Metazoa > Chordata > Amphibia > Anura > Bufonidae > Bufo > Bufo gargarizans. The sequence continues at coordinate 288,058,466 of NC_058082.1, forward strand.
TGAACCATTTGGCCCATCTAGTCTGCCCAATATATCTGAATCCTATGAATAGTCCCTGGCCCTATCTTATATGAAGGATAGCCTTATGCCTATCCCATGCATGCTTAAACTCCTTCACTGTATTTGCAGCTACCACTTCTGCAGGAAGGCTATTCCATGCATCCACTACTCTCTCAGTAAAGTAATACTTCCTTATATTACTTTTAAACCTTTGCCCCTCTAATTTAAAACTGTGTCCTCTTGTGGTAGTTTTTCTTCTTTTAAATATGCTCTCCTCCTTTACCGAGTTGATTCCCTTTATGTATTTAAAAGTTTCTATCATATCCCCTCTGTCTCTTCTTTCTTCCAAGCTATACATATTAAGGTCCTTTAACCTTTCCTGGTAAGTTTTATCCTGCAATCCATGGACCAGTTTAGTAGCTCTTCTCTGAACTCTCTCTAGAGTATCTATATCCTTCTGGAGATATGGCCTCCAGTACTGCACACAATACTCCAAGTGAGGTCTCACCAGTGTTCTGTACAGCGGCATAAGCACTTCACTCTTTCTACTGCTTATACCTCTCCCTATACATCCAAGCATTCTGCTGGCATTTCGTGCTGCTCTATTACATTGTCTTCCCACCTTTAAGTCTTCTGAAATAATTACTCCTAAATCCCTTTCCTCAGATACTGAGGTCAGGACTGTGTCAAATATTCTATATTCTGCCCTTGGGTTTTTACGCCCCAGGTGCATTATCTTGCACTTATCCACATTAAATTTCAGTTGCCAGAGTTCTGACCATTCTTCTAGTTTTCCTAAATCCTTTTCCATTTGGCGTTTCCCTCCAGGAACATCAACCCTGTTACATATCTTTGTGTCATCAGCAAAAAGATAAACCTTACCATCGAGGCCTTTTGCAATATCACTTATGAAGATATTAAACAAAATTGGTCCCAGTACAGATCCCTGTGGAACCCCACTGGTAACATGACCTTGTTTTGAATGTTCTCCATTGACTACAACCCTCTGTTGTCTGTCACTCAGCCACTGCCTAATCCACTCAACAATATGGGAGTCCATGCTCAATGACTGCAGTTTATTGATAAGTCTTCTGTGTGGGACAGTGTCAAAAGCCTTACTAGAATCTAGATATGCGATGTCTACTGCACCTCCACCGTCTATTATTTTAGTCACCCAGTCAAAAAAATCTATAAGATTTGTTTGACATGATCTCCCTGAAGTAAACCCATGTTGTTTTTCATCTTGCAATCCATGGGATTTTAGATGTTCCACAATCCTATCCTTTAATAGGGTTTCCATTAATTTGCCTACTATTGATGTCAGACTCACTGGTCTAGAGTTGCTCGATTCTTCCCTACTACCTTTCTTGTGAATGGGCACGACATTTGCCAATTTCCAATCTTCCGGGACGACTCCTGTTACTAATGATTGGTTAAATAAATCTGTTAACGGTTTTGCCAGCTCACCACTAAGCTCTTTTAATAATTTTGGGTGTATCTCATCAGGCTCCTGTGACTTATTTGTCTTCACTTTAGACAGCAAACTTAGAACATCTTCCTTCTTAGATCTCAGAAAACCCCTTAAACTCATTGACATTTCCTCATTGACATAATATGTTTTTTCATATTATTTGCTTACAGCAAAAATATACTATTCATTACTCATTGATGGTCTGAAACGTTTAGGTAGAGAGCACTGTGACTGTGAAGTGGTGTATTTCATACTTCAAATTATACAAAATCCATGTTGAAAGGGAGGGGCGGTAGGAAAAATTCAGGCATGTTTCCGTTCCTGTTTCTTTCCTTTTTCTTTAATGAAATATTGGGTGATATCTACATGCCATTTGAAGCAGGAGAAGTAATAGTTCTTCTGAGCTGAAGCTTGGGGCTGAGAATCTAGCAAGTCTCCAGTCTTATTGGAAATACCACACATTGCGAGAAGAGTATTAAGTCTGTTCATAAATAAGGCTGTGCTGAGTGGTGGGTCATGTATCAAGTGACATAAAGCAGCTTTCTGTCACTTTTCTCTCCATTGCCTTCTCATTGAAAGCCCATTTGTTGATACTGTTTTAGGTCACAGCCTGTGTATGAATCTGTTAAATATCATGCTCATATAGCCCTCAAAACTCTTTCCCAAAGGGGGAAACACTTGTGGATTATTTCAGTCAACAGGAACTGTTCAATCATACCAAGTTAGCATTGAGGTCACTCTTCACTGACACTGCTAGACATATTTTCTTAACGCTTTTCTAAACTCACACTGAAGGTCAGTATATTAGTCATTTCTTTTATACATCTATTATTTTTAGACATATGTAGATCTAGAATTCCTTCTAAAAGAGTAAATGTCAAACAAATAGCTGCCATCGCCCAGCCTTAATTCTCTCCAGTCAGAATCTCTCCAGGTAGCAAGAGATGGATTTCCTCAGCCTAAAAACTCAAACAAATTGTTAACTCTTTTTTTCCTAAAGACATTTCTGTCCAAGAAGTAATTTCTTGGAGGAACATTAAGCTTTGCGTTTCCTCCTCAGTTGCAGTATTGGGGAAAATGTGTGATATTTGTTTAGTACATTCAAGGTAAAATGTTATGGGCACTGATATTTAACATCTGTTTGGATTGTATAATACGATCCATCTCAGTTTACCGGTTTCTTTTAGTATTATTGTATATCTTAGGCTACTTTCACACTTGCGGCAGAGTGATCCGGCAAAACGTATGCCAACTGATGGCATTTGTAAGACTGATCAGGATCCTGATCCATCTTACAAATGCATTGAAATGCCGGATCTGTCTTTTCGGTGTCATCTGGAAAAACGTATCCGGCATTTATTTTTTCACATTTTTTTCGGTCTACGCAAGGACGTATCCAGCATTCAGGTGTTTTGAATGCCAGATCTGGCACTAATACATTCCTATGGAAAAAAATGCCGGACCCAGCATTCAGGCAAGTGTTCAGTTTTTTGGGCCAGAGATAAAACCGTAGCATGCTGCGTTTTTTTCTCTGTCCTGATCAGTCAAAAAGACTGAACTGAAGACATCCTGATGCATCCTGAACAGATTGCTCTCCATTCAGAATGCATGGGGATAAAACTGATCAGTTCTTTTCCGGTATTGAGCCTCTAGGACGGAACCTTAATGCTGGAAAAGAAAAACGCTAGTGTGAAAGTACCCTTACTCCGATGGGCGGTTTAAGTGGAATGAATTCTCATATACTATTATAGGGAATGGCTTTCCATGCAGACACCTGAAGGAATCCAAGCCAAAGTGTCAGTAGACAAAGGGGTTAGATGATTTCATTGCACCACTGCCACTTTGTTCTAGGGATTAGTGGGGATCAGTCGTGAGACCCCAGCTCTAGCGATATGCCACAGATGTGACAACCCGTTTAAGATATTCAAATGGTTCTAAATGTCAGATTGACAGGAAAGGACATACGTTTTAAGCTGCATAATGCAGTATTAATTTCAACATCAGCTGAGTTTCCGTGTATGGGTTCAAATTGATTTCTACTAATGTCCCACAAGTCTTGTCAGAAGTCATACTCTGTGTATTATCCTATTGAGTTTCCGCATTGCTTATACAAGTGTGTTAATGTCTATATACTCAAAATAACGAGCTGTCATATATTCTTGACATATCATTATCAGATCTGGTAACTGACCTTCTATCATGACTATTTTCACAAAGTACCATATGCTCTCCATTTACAGTTGCAGATATCGCTGATTTACTAACGAGACACCTGTATTGAAAATTCATTATGAAAAAATAAACTACATTGAGTAAAAAAAAAGAATTAAATTGATGGGCATATGTCTTTTTTTTTTTTTTCTTTTTTTTTTTGTACTAACTATGCATCTATGTAATTGTCATTAGGCTCATGATACTAAACTCTTTCTTGCAAAGGGGTTGTCCATCTTTGGTATGCATTTTTTCAGATCCCCACCCCCACTCTAGTGCATCCGCTGGTGAGCATACTTGCCTGATCCCCACCACAGGTTGTCGGCTCCATTACCCTCGTGTGCCGCTGGTTTCGGATGTACCCTCATCAACTTACTATTTGACGCGGGTCATGTGACTAGCCCCAACAGTCACATGTCACCCATGTGTTATGTGACACATTGCTGACAAGTGACCGCCATGGCCAGTCATTGATAAAGGAGAAATTTGCAAATTGGGATATTGGAGATTTATATCCATCTCCGTATTCCGTCCCTTTTATTCAGTTCCTAGTCTGTTGTCTTTGTTTCCTATATAACCCACTTATTCTGTGTATTTTATACACCTCCTCCAGTCTATCATACACCCCAGGAGTAACATACCACTTATTCTGTGTATTTTATACACCCCCCCCCCAGTCCTTCATACACCCCACATACAACCCTCGCAGATACTTATATATAAAAATACTTTACTGATAACATATACAGTTGCAAGAAAAAGTATGTGAACACTTCAGAATTATATGGATTTTTGCACAAATTGGTCATAAAATGTGATCTGATCTTCATCTAAGTCACAACAATAGACAATCACAGTCTGCTTAAACTAATAACACACAAAGAATTAAATGTTACCATGTTTTTATTGAACACACCATGTAAACATTCACAGTGCAGGTGGAAAAAGTATGTGAACCCTTGGATTTATTAACTGGTTGAACCTCATTTGGCAGCAATAACTTCAACCAAACGTTTCCTGTAGTTGCACAACAGTCAGGAGTAATTCTTGACCATTCCTCTTTACAGAACTGTTTCAGTTCAGTAATATTCTTGGGATGTCTGGTGTGAATCAATTGGGTTGAGGTCAGGACTCTGACTGGGCCACTCCAGAAGGCGTATTTTCTTCTGTTTAAGCCATTCGGTTGTTGATTTACTTCTATGCTTTGGGTCATTGTCCTGTTGCAACACCATTCTTCTGTTGAGCTTTAGCTGGTGGACAGATGGCCTTAAGTTCTCCTGCAAAATGTCTTGATAAACTTGAGAATTCATTTTTCCTTTGATTATAGCAATCCGTCCAGGCCCTGATGCAGCAAAGCAGCCCCAAACCATGATGCCCCCACCACCATACTTCACAGTTAGGATGAGGTTTTGATGTTGGTGTGCTGTGCCTCTTTTTCTCCACACATAGTGTTGTGTGTTTTTTCCAAACAACTCAACTTTGGTTTCATCTGTCCACAGAATATTTTGCCAGTACTGCTGTGATACATCCAGGTGCTATTGTGCAAACTGTAAAAGTGCAGCAATGTTTTTTTTTGGACACCAGTGGCTTCCTCTGTGGTATCCTCCCATGAAATCCATTCTTGTTTAGTGTTCTATGTTTCGTAGATTCGCTAACAGGGATGTTAGCATATGCCAGAGACTTTTGTAAGTCTTTAGCTGACACTCTAGGATTCTTCTTCACCTCATTGAGCAGTCTGCGCTGTGCTCTTGAAGTCATCTTTACAGGACGGCCACTCCTAGGGAGAGTAGCAGCAGTGCTGAACTTTCTCCATTTATAGACAATTTGTCGTACTGTGTACTGATGAACAGCAAGGCTTTTGGAGATACTTTTATAACCCTTTCCAGCTTTATGCAAGTCAACCATTTGTGAGGCATCATTCACATCAGGCAATGCTTCTTGTGAAAAGCAAACCCAGAACTGGTGTGTGTTTTTTATAGGGCAGGGCAGCTGTAACCAACACCTCCAATCTCATCTCATTGATTGGACTCCAGTTGGCTGACACCTCAATCCAATTAGCTCTTGGAGATGTTATTAGTCTAGGGGTTCACATACTTTTTCCACCTGCACTGTGAATGTTTACATGGTGTGTTCGATAAAAACATGGTAACCTTTAATTCTTTGTGTGTTTCTAGTTTAAGCAGACTGTGATTGTCTATTGTTGTGACTAAGATGAAGATCAGATCACATTTTATGACCAATTTGTGCAGAAATCCATATCATTCCAAAGGGTTCACATACTTTTTCTTGCAACTGTAGATGACAAAGCAATAGACATTACATGAAGATACAGACACTACAAATACAATACATTACATAGAATACACCACCACACATAGCTGCCTCCGTTCCTGCCCACCCCAGATGCTAAGCAAATGTGGCTAATAATGTGTATGTATAGAAAGTATATCCAGAATCCACCAATATACTGTCTACTGGATCTACACTTCTAACCAATTTACATCCAGTACATGACCATTAGTACATGTACATATAGAGACTCATGCATAAACAGCATATGTAACCTACTGGTAATACAATTGCAGATTACAAATATCTATATGTACACATATTAAGTCGACTGGGATATTATACTTATATACATACACAGAAAGCACACATATTATATAACTTAGCTTGCTCCTGAAATGCTGTTCGTCCAGGAGTGGCAGGAAGAGAAATTATCCCCAATTTTCACATAGCCTATTTGTTCCTGTGTGTTCCACCCAAATATCTTATCAATCTGTTGGCCAAGAGAATGTTGTCCAACTTCTTTTACAATGTGCCCTTCCTGCCGTTGATATGCTAACAAGGGACACAATGACCAAAAGCCTTCTGGCCATATCGATATCAGTATATGCTATATCATATTTGTGTGGTCTCAAACTGAGGCTCTGGCTGGAACCATATTTTACTGTAACAGTCATTGACTGTGGTGGTCCACTGACCTGCATCAAACAGTATGTTAATATGGGTACACTTGGGACCACCTGTGAATGAGGGGGAAGCGATGGAGCCGGAACCCAGTGGCATGGATCAGGTAAGTATGCTCACCTCAAGTCCAGACATGCTGGAGGGTAAAAAAAAAACAACAACGGTGGACAACCCCTTTAATATCTCTATGTTTCATAGAAGATCTGTCTACACTGCTGAGTCGTGTATGCATTAGGAAAGTTATCAGCTCATGTGTCAAATGCAACCATAGGGGCCTGTTTAGCAGACCGTGCCCAAAAAGCCATTCTTTGCACTCCTTTGAGTTGGTACAAGTAAACTGTTTTTAGTTGCATGGAATAACATGGTCTGCTGCAGTACTCTATACAAAACAGTATACTGCGCAGTATATGTTTTGACATGGAGGCCTATGGATAATGTATACCACTATATGCCTATGTGGAGACATCTGTTGGAGATATATGTAGGGAAATCCTCCTAATGTATGCCTACATCGTACTTTGCAAACACAGTGTACATGGAATGTAAATAGTCCGTAAGAAATAAGTGCATGAATGAAGCAAACCAAGTGCAAACCCAAATTCTGTTCAATGTATTTGTGTAATATACAGGTTCTATTGGAAGTAGACCTATTTCAGTAGCAAGGGTTTTCAGCATGTGCAGTAGAACACCATCTAGAAGTGTTATATCATCATTATCTAGTCTAAGGTTTCAGAGTACTAAAGTTAGTATATGTTATACATCTGCGTCTGGACATGTAGCATTTATATATATTTAATATGTTGCCTTCTCTACACAAGACTCCATGGTCAAATATACAAGTCTGGAGAGATTCCTGTGCATCAGGTAGCACGTTTATGGTCAGATGTTTAACGTTGCTACCATCAGCTGTTCAGTTGGGTAAAGCAGAGAAGAAAAATTGAGAGTATTACAGCTCAGCTTCCCGGCAAAAGTAGCATGTTTATCTTCTCACCGCTCTCTTAAACGGTGGCCTGACCTTTGCACATGCAAGATGAATGTATAAAGTTGTTATGTATTAGGAACTAATTTGATCACGCACATTTATCATCCACCAAGTTATGGTATAAATATATACATTAGTATTATACATCTGTTTATATCCTGTGACCGAGTCATCCCAGGGAGGTATATCAGTGATAGATTTGTGGGCTGTATATTCTGGATAAAGTCCAGTTAGTTAGTTTTTTATGGATTGTCTAGCTTATGCTGTGTGCACTATATCTTTGTGATGTGTTTTCTTTTCTAATAAGTTGTTTTTAGATGTGTGAAAAATATATATTGATGAGACATTGATGAGACTTTCATTTCCACCTCATTTTTTTTCCAGAAATTTTTGTATTAAAGGAGTTTTCCCACAAAAAATATTCTACTGTTTTTAAACCAGCATCTGTATCTGAATGCTTTTGCAATTGCATGTAGTTAAACATTTAGCATAGCCACTGAGTTATTCAATAAAATATATCTGTATAGTGTCACGTGCAGTTTGTTTTTTTCTTATTTCTTTGTCCTTCTCACTGAGAAGGTCGCACATGCTCAGTTTCATCCTTCAACTGCCTCCTGAGCTGTAATACGTAGAGCTTGGACACGCCCCCTGAGCTGCAGCAGGAAAGACCCTCCCCTTGAGCTGCCAGTTTGTTATAAATCTAACAGAACAATAAATGGGGAGATCTCTGGATCCATGTGAGGTACAGGGATTTTTTTTCGCAGATCTATTTGCCGCATCCCAAAATCTTACCTTCTGTCCGGTCCATTTTTGCAGATCAGAGTAGCCATTTCTAGTAAAAAGAACCCAAAATGCACACAGATGCAATTAGTTTTTTAATGGATCTGTTCTTTTGTTTTTTTTTGTCAACGAAAAATCAGACATGCCCTTGTCCATGAGACCTAATTATTTTACAGTTTGACTGTAGTTAGCAATTACATTTTCTATAATTGTGTAAATATGGAGAATTTAACAGCAAATATTGATAGCTGCAATTTGAGCACTTAAAGGGGCTGTCCAGGACTTTTTTTTATTTGACCCCCAGTCAGCAGTACCTGTGGAAAAATCCCTACTCACCTGCTCTCCACTGTTCCATTCCAGCTTCCTGGCTCTCTTCACTGGATTTCTGTCGCCTTCTTTCCTATCCAATCACGGAGGGGGTCGTCTGTATCTCTGCCACCAATGACTGACCTCAGTGATTATGTGTCCCCAAGTGACACATCACTACAAAACAACAGTCTGAATAGAGATTCTGATGACTACCCTTCTTGATTTGATTTTTGTAGAGATTTTGTAGAGTTGTCATGTTTGGATTAATCATACGTAGTTTGCATATTGGCCATTATGGGTGTGTATGTGGTGACATAAATGTATTTGTTGATTTGGATGCACACAGTTCATGACAACTCTGCACCAGAAGAAAAACAGAAGAATCAAGTGATGTCATCAGAAGCCAGCAGTTTTACAATGCAGGTTGTGAGCCTAGCTTCAATTGATTATATGTCAGCATAACGCTAAGATATTAGTGGGTGTCACATTATAATGTACTTTATATAACTGTCTATATAACAACAGTTGACTACTACATGAATGGCTTTTAAACCTAAGGAGGAATTTCACCTGGAATAAAAAAGAGATCAGACGTAAATGTATTTCAGATATAAGTCCATAACTTGGTCCTTCTCAAGTTTTACACGGGGACCTGGTGCATCTGTGGGTTACATGAACAACCGCAGGGGACATCTGTGCCTTTCCTTAGCAATAACAGCCGGCTTCTCATTAAAAAGGGATTGTCTTCATGAGATACAGGATTTATCTATTACAGTCGCTCTAGAGGTTGTCAAAAAGGGCTGAATAAAAAAAAAAAACATGAGGGCTGAGAAGATCTATGACCAAAGCTATATTATCTATTTTTGGTTGTGATCTCTTGATTCTAGGGGAGGTGGTCATTAACAGGATTATTGAATGTATCTTATATATAACTTCAAGGAGGTTAGACTAATTTTGAGGTGTATATCATTCAAGATTTTGTAAGTTGACTTACTTGAACAGTCATAGCTACAGAAGTATTTTTAACACCCTGCAATTTTGCAAGTTCTCCCACTTAGAAGTCATGGAGGGGTCTGAAATTCACGTTGTAGGTGCATTCCCACTCTGACTGAGAGACAGAATTTTTTTTTTTTTAAATCATGAAATCACATTGTATGATTTTTAAAGAATGTGTTTGTCTTGCACTGCTGAACATAAGTATTTGAACACCTGAGAAAATCAGTGTTAATATTTGGTACAGAAGCCTTTGTTTTAAAATTACAGAGGTCAAACGTTTCCTGTAGTTCTTGACCAGGTTTGCACACACTGCAACAAGGATTTTGGCCCACTCCTCCACACAGATCTCCTCTAGATCTGTCAGGTTTCGGGGCTGTCGCTGAGCAACACAGAGTTTCAGCTCCCTCCGTAGTGTTCTACCGACAGTGACCTTTGAAACTGTGGTCCCAGCTCTCTTCATGTCATTGACCAGCTCTTCCCTTGTAGTTCTGGGCTGATTCCTCACCTTTCTTATAATCAGTGATACCCCCTGAGGTGAGATCTTGCATGGAGCCCCAGTCCGAGAGAGACTGACCATCGTCTTTAGCCTCTTCCATTTTCTAACAATTGCTCCAACAGTTGATCTATTTTCACCAAGCTGCTTGGCAATTGCTCCGTAGCCCTTTCTAGCCTTGTGGAGGTCCACAATTTTGTCTCTGGTGTCTTTTGACAGCTCTTTGGTCTTGCCCATGGTAGTAGTTGGCGTCTGACTGACTGTGGGGTGGACAGGGGTCTTTAAAGAGCTCAGACAGATGCTACTAAGTTAGATTAATGCGTGGAGTAGAGGTGGACTTTTTAAAGGCACTGTAACAGGTCTTTGAGAGTCAGAATTCTTGCTGTTTCTCAGGTGTTCAAATACTTATTTTCAGCAGTGCAAGACAAATAAATTATTAAAAAATCATACAATGTGATTTCCTGAATTTATTTTTTACATTCTCTCTCTGAGTGGGAATGCACCTACAATGTGAATTTCAGACCCCTCCATGATTTCTAAGTGGGAGAACTTGCTAAATCGCAGGGTGTTCAAATACTTCTGTTCCTCACTGTATGTAGCTCTGCCTTATGACTCATTATTATTACTCTACTTTATAGTGCTGACATAATACACAACGTCGTTCAAAGACTGAATTCATTCACATAGGTCTCTGTCTCAGAGGAGCTTACAGAATCATTTCCCTACCACAAACCCACAAGTATGCATATACATACAGCGCAGGGCCAATTTCCTAGGAAGCCAATTAGACTGGCCGTGTGTTTTTGGAGCTATGGAAGAAACCATAACATAGAGAGCTAACACGCAGCACAATAGACCTTACCATGTTACTATACATGTTGCATTGCAAGAGTCCTTCAGAACTTCTATCACCATTTTGAATATCTGACTATAGAACTAAGCTAAAAGTTTAGAAAATTACTTATTTTATGTTTAACCCCTTCAGCCACAATGACGTACCTGTATGTGAGTGCATAGAGCAGGCTGATGCTCTGAGCTTAACCACTCAGATACCACAATCAATAGTAATTGCAGCATCTGTGGAGTTAGGTAGAGGGAGGCTGCTACCACTGCACTCCGATCAAACCCCTGCAGTGAAATTGCGGGGCTCGGTCGGTTACCATGACAGTCTGGGACCTGTTCAAGGTTCCCAGGCCTGTCAAGGTAAACTGCCTGTAAAGCCATGCACAAGGCAGGCAGAGTGTCAGAATCTCATTGACCATAATAGATTTCTATTATGGTCTATGAGACAATCGATCAAAGATCTCAGGTTCTAGGCCCCTAAAGGGGATAAAAGTTATATTGTAAAGAGTCAGAAAAATAAATAAATTAAAGTTCAAATCAACCCTCTTTCCCTATTTTACACTATAGGAAAAAGTGCAAGCATCTTTGCTGGCTGGGACCGTGGGAGTATGCATAGGCTGGTGCTTTTTCTTATAGTGTGCAAGCACAGCCACTGCTGCTGGATTGTAAGGTGGTCGTAACTAGCCTGCCATAAACATATGCCAACTTTTTTTTTGATCTTGCATACATAACTACCATAATTGAGGGAAACATATTTAGTAATATTGAGGCTGCATTGTCACAAACTGTCGAAAAATAATAATGCACTTTACTGAAAAGTAGCACAGTGCATATTTGGGAAGGCTCTATATGTGCATCCACTGCAGATGCACATGGTGGCCTGCAGTCAAAGAGGGCCACTGCTTCCTTTTTAAATAATATTGTCTATGTAAGAAACTATCCTTAAAGTCTACATCTTACAATTACTGGTGGACTCTTACACTAGAGAGGTATTTTCTGGGGATCCATAAATGAGGTGAAAATCAATTTGAAAACCAAGTAGCCCATATATTATTCATTCACAGTGCATACCCATTGCATACTGTTATTTTCTATACAAATTACGCATGAGTCCCTTTTTTTTTTTTATGTCGGGGGCAAAGATTTTTAATCCTCCCCCTGGTAATATTAAATTCATTTATTGGGGGTCATTTATCAAACCAGATACGTTAAGTGTTTGGTTTAAAAATGCCATATGACATTCCAATTGCGACTTTTTTTGCAACATTTCTGGAGACACGCCCCTTTTCAGTGTAGTCTATGTTTAAGGCAGAATGGTGAGATTAGACCTGTATTATGGCATATTTACTGCCAGAAACACTTGAAATGTCGCAAAAAGTTTGTATCCTACTCCAGGCATCCCCCTGGTCATACAGCAAAATGCAGTTGCACCAAATACAAGAAAACTGTGCACCATTTCATAAATTTGGTCCAACTACACAATGCAAAACCAGACTTTAAGTGATATAAAAACAATCTCAAAATGACAAATGCCCCCATAATGCTTAAAGGGATGCTTTTTCTTTAACCCCATATTCGTAGGAAGCAAATGTATTTTTGAATATTTGTTTGTTTTTATTTTTCATTCAGGCAGTGCTATGCCATTGAAAATTAAATAAAAACATACTTCCTATCAACGAGAGATAAAACTCCTACAGGGATAGGTAGCCCATTGTCAGTTTACTGCTACTGTAAGGGGGAAATATATGCAAGGTCACCCTCATGATAATAATAGCCAGGAATTTGGGATACCAGTATGATTGCTCTATTGTTCTTTTGATAGGCCTAGATAAAGATGTCCACAGAAAAGCATTGCACTTATCAGTCTGACTGAGAAAGTCAAGTGAGGTTGTTTGCTGTGCTAAAAGGCCAAATAATGAAGGAAGTTAAAGAGTCAGAACAGGAAGTAGTAAATGGAGTGAATTCAAAAATTGTAACCAGAAATTGAAAAAAATTCAAAAGTAAAAAAATGCATAGAATTTTTAGATATAGGCTGTTAACATGTGATGAAACATTTTGAATGAAAGTAATTCTTTAATTTGTTTCCCCTAATCTACTCTGATGCCTCTTCAGCCTATAGGTTAGCCAGGTACTCCTAATAGTTAGATACTTTGAACAATAAGATAAACCTAATACTGTGGATGAGCTCTCATTAGAGATGAGCGAATCGAAGTTGATGAATTGCAATTCGATCCGAATTTCAGGAAAAATTCGATTTGCACCGAATCCGAATTTCATCACGCTTCGTGGTAACGAATCATATTTTTTCCTAAAATGGCTGCTGCAGATGTGAGGACATGGAGCAAGGAACTCTGGGAACACGGGATCACCCATAATGCCATGCATGCAGCCAGCTAGCCCTGTGTTGTCACAGCCCTATAAATAGCCTCAGCCATTTGGGATTCTGCCATTTTCCAGTGTACTTAATGCAAGGAGAGACGTCAGCAGGTGCTAGGGACAGTGCTAGGAAAGATTTTATTGTGCTAAAAAAAAAAATACAAATTCAGGGAAAGATTATTCAAGGTGTAGGGAAAGGATAGGGAGGAATCATTCCACAGTATTGAAGCAGAACAGGGTTCAGCAGGGGAGTTTACAGCCTGGGTAATAGGAACAATCCTATTACACCTTGCTGCACTGTCTGCGGATCCAAATTGCCATTATAAAGCTCTGTAATTCCAGCAAACCGTTCTTGTTATTGGCATGCAAGTGCTGTTTGGTACAGCCATTAATAGGGTTTATTAGAAGGGAATATTTCTACGTCTTATTTGCCTTTGTGCGGTGCAGTTATTATATGTTCTAAAGCATTTTTTGGCTTGTATTAGTGGGAAAAAGCATTAGGCAGCTACAGGGCGTGCCACGCTTCTGGAGTTTGAAGGTCAAGTATCAGGCAGCCAGTATCCTTCTGGTCGACTTCCAAACAGTGAGACAGATATTTAAATATTTTTAATGTACATCATTTTTCTGTCTTATTTTTGCCACCTACCTACCTAGTACTGTTCATTTGTTCATTATTTCTTTATCTTTATTTATTCTTTATTTGTTGGGTATCATGTTTTAATTATTTTTCTATACCCTGCATCCTGACCACCTGAGGAACCCACTTCGTTGGTGGAAACGCGTCAGGTCTTGGGGGTTTCACCCCCTAAACACGTTTAGGGTAATTTAGGGCTGTCTAGCCGAGAAACGCGGACAGAGGGTCTCCACAATTGGGATTCTTCTCTGGGCTGAGGGGTACAGTAGGGTGATATAGGGTAAGTTTATTTCCCTCCCCGGGGACCACGGCCTATTCCTTTCTGTATGTATATCTAATTTCTACCTTTATTTTTTATATCTTTAAACTATCAGGGTGATTGATTGGCACCGCAATCCAATAATAGTTTGGGTAATAGGTTTTAGATTGATATATTAAATATTACAGTTTTAAGGGTCTTATATATAATTTTTGTGGATTAACTATTTATTTAATTAGACTCACATATACCATATTTTTCGCTTTATAAGACGCACCTAGGTTATAGAGGAGGAAAATAGGGCAAAAAAATTTGACCCAAAAGGTGTGCTAAAATATTTAATAAAATAACAATAATAGTTTACACTGTTATGGGGGATCTACGGATAACACACTGTTATGAGGATATTTGGGAGATCTTTGGATGACGCACTGTTATGTGACTGAAACCCCCCTAATCTTTTTTAATACACCCATATACTGCAGTACATTGGTGTATTCTTAAAGATAAGGGGGGTTATAGTCACATATAGAGACTATAATGTAATTGGCCTGTGTTTATATAAAAAGTTCTATAACCCTCCTTATCCATAGGAATGCATCTATTTACAGCCGTACATGGGTGTATTCTTCAGGATGAGAGGGGTTATAGTCACATTTAATATTAATTCTGTCCAGAGACAATGTAATGTACAGATAATGTAATTGATATGTGTTTATTTTAAATGTGACTATAACCCCTTTTTAGGTCAGCCTCTGAGCTGTCACTTACCAGGGACTTTAGGTGACAAGGAGTTATAGTGGCCTTCGTCACCCTGTTCTATCCCCTATTTTTACATCAGTTCCATAGGTGGTCTGTGGCAATGGTGCTCATGGCGGGAGAGAGACTTGCGGGTTTCTGATGCTGCGGGGTCACTGGAGTGGAGGTGGCCGCAGGTGAGTGAGGGGACCTGGGGCTGCGGGCACTTACGAGGTGAGCATCGGGAGGGGAGAAGTGCTAGAGCACAGCGGGTTGTTGTGTGTGCGGATTGATAGGCTGGGATGTAACAGAGTCCAGTTTGCTCATGGACGGAGGGAGGCTGAAGGGACTGGGGGGAGGGGTACGTTTATTAGTGGAGGCTGCAGTTCCCGCCGGCGCACACCACCAATCAGCAATACGTGCAGGCGGCAGTGCAGTGAAGGAGAACTGCTGTCTTCCCCCTTCCTCTTCTATGGAGCGGACCCAGGCAGCAGCTGCGTACAATGGAAATGAAGGGGGGGGGGAGTTGCGTCTTATAAAGCTAAATATACGGTGTATCCTTTTTGAATACCAGAACATATGTAAAGGAAAAAAGGGCTTATTAGCTTTTGTGTGGTGAAGTGCGAAAATTACAGCCCTTTGTGGCGTATATTAGTGGCACAAAAAAATGTTATTTGCCGTTTAGCTTTTTGTGGCGTGTATAAGTGGAAAAAAATAAGGGCCTATTTGCTGTTTAGCGGTGTAGTTATATGTTCTAAAGCCTTTTTTGGCGTGTATTAGTGGGGAAAAAAGGGCTTATTAGCCGTTGTGTGGTAAAATGAGAAAATTACTGACTTTTTTGGGGTGTTTTATTTTCCTTTTTATTTATTTATTTGATCTAAGAGTATGTAATACAGAGAAGTGCCAGGCCCTGCACAGGGGAGTGGCAGAGGCCTAAATGTTTCTGGAGCAGGCACAGGTCACAGCAGAGTAAGGGGGTGTGGCAGCAGGAGTCGCAACGACAAGCATGAGCTCCCGGTGTCATCTAGCGGTAGTGTCTTGACTAGCAACCCAGCGGTTCTTGAATGGTTGACTCAGTCATCTCAGTTCTTTTTTTGTCATTAGCAATACTGATGGATTGCTGACCAAATGTTGACCAAGTGAAGGCGGATGCTTCACAGACAGGATCCGTTTTTGGGGGGTTATTGTTCTTACGGATTGTTCTGAGGAAGGGCAAAATAATCAGTGATGTCAACACAAACTTACTGCTGACAGGGGGGCTCTACTTGTATAAGCGTTTAACAGAACAGGTTCTGTAGACATCTATGTGGAATCAGCTGATGACGGTGTAAAAGGAGTGCGCTTCTTCTTGGCGCTAACATCGACCTGTAAGGCTGAGTTCATAGTTATTTGGTCAGTTTTGGCCCTGTAACTGCCCAAATAAGTGAAGTGTTCAGTGATTCTAAGAGCGACTCCTGTCACCTACATGTCATACGGACTCACAGTATTGATTCACTACCACAGCAGACTCCCTATGCGTGTTACTGCAAGGCACTGTGTTCTACACCACCATAAAGGCTCTCTGCAGCCAGGAAATAGCTGTTTTTAACTCTATTCTCCGCAAATAAATTCAGATCGAACAGAAGGTTTTCAAAAATTCGTCAAACCGTCCGAATCGAATTTTTTTTAAAATACGCTCATCTCTAGCTGTCATATTCATGTAACGGCAGTGAACGATTAACTTGTTTCATTAAAAAATGTTAACAAGAAACTGCTAACTAGTGAGTGGACCTGACAAAGAATCACTGTTGATGCGATGAGTGCCTCAAACATTTTCCAGATATTAAAATGGATGTTGGTTTTTGAGAGGCATTCTTTGTGGAAGGAGCTGGCTAAATGTCACCGCTGCATTTTTTATGTGTGTGTGATCTATGGTTTAGCTGTGAGAAGTAGAACTTATGTGGGCGTACTACAACAGAAAAGAACAGACTAGTCTTTTATCAATTAACAAAGTTGCTTCCGAATTGTGTCTATATAAACCTACTGCCATGGCTGGGGCTTTCCGCCATCCTGCTCTTCCCTCTCTAATTTATTAGAGATATCTGTAGTTTTACACAAAATGTAATGCAATGTAAATGTCTCTTATAAACATTTTTAAATGACCTTTGTGTTAGACACGACTGTATTTTGTATTTGTGTCAGATTGCACACCGACCCATTCATTTCTTTGGGTCTGCAAAAAAACTGACACCATATAGATGTCTTCCATATATTGTTGGCATCTATATGTTCATTATGCAAATTATAGAATATTATTATTATTATTTATTATTAAAGCGCCATTAATTCCCTAGCACTGTACATGTGATAAGTGGTGCACATACATAATACAGACAATTGCACTAATCATGAACAAGACGAGTTACAGACTGGTACAGAAGGAGAGAGGGCAATATATCCTATTCTTGTAATTTCTAATAATGGGAATGAGAAAAATGTGGATTGCACTTAGAAGGTGTCCGTATTTTGCAAATCAGTGGTTTCCAGAACAGAATGGAGACACAGTCACGTACATGAGGCTTTGGGGTCCATTCACACATCCTTAAAGTGTTTTGTGGATCCACGGATCCGCAAAACACGGACAGTGGCAATGTGCGTTCCGCATTTTGCGGACCGCATATTGCCGGCACTAATAGAATATGCCTACTCTTGTCCGCAATTGCGGACAAGAATAGAACATGTTCTTTTTTTTTTTCGGGAACAGAATTGCAGACCTGGAAGTGCGGGTACGCAATTCCGTGTCCGGGCAGCACATCGTGCTGCCCCATAGAAATGAATGGGTCTGCAATTCCGTTCCGAAAAATGCAGAACGAAATTGCGGACGTGTGAATGGACCCTAAGTCTGCATAATTTATACTATTTTATTGTAGTTTACAAAAAAATAGAACAAATCCTATAGAGAATAAATATCTATAAAATAAAAAAATTCTAGAGAATGGCACACAAAAAGCAACAAAAAAAATCTAAAATTAAAGGGACATGACATCTGATGCTAAAAATTCTAATACATAGTTCTGAACTCCACTCCAAATCGGGTCATCCTCTGCTGAATTTCTGAGACACATTATCCAGTCAGAACCAGGGACACTGTAGAACAGTCTATAGAATCCCAGCAGAGTGGGTGGCATGTATACTATACACTGCTGTTTGTTTTTTTCATAATTTTTTATTTAATATCGGGCAGATTTGTTCTATAATTGAATATCATTGTTAGTAACAAGTATGAAAATATTTGGAAGCAGATTTTTTTCTTTCAAGTCCCCATCCCCACACAACTTTTTATTAATTGTATACAATACTGGTGTATAATGATTGCAAGCTGATAGGGAGCCTTATGTGGCGCTTGCTAATCCTATGTAACCCTTATCACTTTATGATAAGGATTACATAGGGATTTTCTATGTATTATTATTATTTTATTGGAATTTCATGGTTATGAGGTTTCTTTGGATAGCAATACATTGGGTATGAAAGAATTTTCCAACAGGCAATCATCAGGGCCTGATTAACTGTAGGCGCCCTTGCTAGAGGGAACATTTGCCTATGAATACTCAAAAGAGCGTTGCACTTTTTAAAATGGTGTATGTTTATAAGGTAATTAGATGTGAGAGAACAGAATTCTGGGCTGATTTGTACCAAAACACTGGCATACATGCTTTGCAACACATTTATTACACATTTTAGACACATTCAGACACTTTGTATGACTCATCTGACAAGGATGATGTAACTTAGCAAATGGGGTAATGTTTTAGGGGAAAAGGGTGCGGTTTAAACATCGATCGATTAGCCAAAATGTTGGCGGTTGTATTGGAGTAAGTGAAGCCAACAATTAGATAGTGAAAACTTAGAATAGACAATCTATAGGTGTGCCGTATTTATTATCCAGCATCAGCCACCGTGATAAATCGGTCCTCCTGCACATGACCATATCTGTTTTGTGGTTTGCAAATAGCGGATCCGAAAAATACGGATGTGGTCCATGTGCATCCCGCAGGCGCTGTTGTAAAAAGAATAGGGCATGTTCTATAATTTGCAGCACGTACGCACAGATGTAGACAGTACACAGATGACATTTGTGTGCTGGCAACCAAATGGGTTCACGTTTATCTTCCTTTGCACCAGTTTTCTGGCACAAATGCCTTACATTTCATTCTGGCGTGTGCCTAGTCATAAATTAGGTGCATCCTCCAGGAGCATAGAGGACATTAAAGGCATAAAACGCCGATCTTTGATAAATCTTCCCCCTAGAGAATCTATTACCGGACGGAGGGGGTGGCATGAATTGAGCACCACCCATAGCGTATGTTTAAATTATAATTTTACTTTATACAGGAAAACAGTAACATGGTGCAATAAATAAAATACAGATTTAATGGTAACGCGGTTTCTGTTTTAGATGGTTCATTATGTCGTAATTGGTTCAGGAGAGTCATGGACTTTGGAGCCTGGCGAGATATTTCAAAAAGTATTATATTAACAGTAGCTGATTGAGTCATAAAAGATTGCTATGCTCAGTGTTAAACAGCTATATAAATTCCCTCAATCGGGCAGCTCGGGATTAACCACAGGCTTAACGCTATAAACATCTGAGTAATATTTCATTTTTAAAAGGAAGCGCTTGTGTATACGTACACATATACAGCGCCGCTTGCACCTGGCCTCTGCATTTATGTTTAAGGAAAAAAAACTAATGACTATATGAAATTCCTTAATTCCTTCCATAATACATTTTTAGCAAATTATTGTAAAACTGAAAGAGGGTTATTTTGTGTCAGCCGTAAATAGGGGCTTCCAGCTTTCTGCTTAAAGAAGTCATTTTAGGAGAAAGAAGTGGAGAACGTAAAAACAGCCTGTTTATAAGGCAGCTTGTAATGGCTGGCGTGGAGGACAGGGTAGGCGGCCACAGATCAGAAATCATGCAGACGAGCTTTTCAATAATTGTACTTTAAGAAAAACGACTCATAAAAATAGCTGAGATCATTCAGCAGTTATCAAGAAACAGATTCTGCACTTTTATAACACTGCGCACTAAAAGTATATGCACTCTTAAAAGGCAATTAAAAGGTATACTTAAAAACTATAAAACATTTTCTTTTCATCTGGAACATTGAGGGCAGATTACTCCACATTAATAACGTTTTGTTTAGAGTTCAGTTTCTGATGGCTTCCAAATGCAGTCTGTGTAGATTAACCAGAAGGAGTCCAGTTCTCTTTTAAGAGAGCTTGTAAAGGAAAGCAGTGTGGTAAGATTGTTATGAAAAGCTAGTGTATTTAGGAAATAGCACTTAGCAGGGTCTCTCTGAATGTCTGCCAGGTCAGGAAGCTGAAGTGCAAGGCTTGGCCCTCGTACAGCCCCCCCTCGGTCCCAGCTCCTTGACCACACAGTACGTCAGGATCATGTCACAGACAAGCCAAGGGAGAGCTGCCACTCCTATGGGCCAGCTTGGCACAGACATTTTCACATAACCCAGCGATCCAGAAAAGAGGGAGTCAGGCACAACAGGGCCAAAGACACATGCTTCTTTCCAAAATAGAAAGTCAAATACTACGTAAAAGAAGTATGGGAATAGTAATGGTGTTGGAATTGTGATGCCAGTTACATCTAGTAGACATGGGAAATGTGCACGTATTCTATTGCAGATCTGTTCTTTTGTGGCACTCGATTAAGATACATTGCATTCTTATAACTAGTTGAGAAATTGTTGATATTCTGATTTAGCTTTAATTTTGAATGTGTTTTTTGTTAATCCTATTGTTGGTGATGGATTGACAGCACTAACCATGGCGGATTTGTGATAAAGCTCGCTTTACCGACATCTATCTCATTCCATCCATACACATGGGATGCTCAGCCAATTATTCATTTTTTATATTGGAAGAGGGGAGAAAGCTTCTGCCATACACCACTGGCTCATGATTTATAACCTTGAGACTCAAAAAGGCTCGGCATGTTAGATTTCTGCCGCTGGGGAGAGTTGAGATGCACATTAGATGGTTGTCAGGTTTGGCTGATGACCAGCTTCAAAATTAAAAGAGTCCTATGGTATGGTATCAACAAGAAATAGATACAGGTTTTTAAATGGGATGCCTGAAACCTCAAAAAATTTACAGGGCAACTATGGAGGGTATGAAAAAAAAAAACACTTAGACCTATTCAATGGATTCCAGTGCTGTGGCTTCCATAGGCCCTCGAGTGGAACACGTAGGGAGATTTTAGCAAGTTTGATGTAAATCTTTGAGCAATGTAAACTTCTCACTCTTCTCATAGGGACATCACACCACTGCTGCTCCAAGCATGAGCAGATGTCTCATATGCAGACATTATCAGCAAGTCATCTGGCCATCTACAGTCAGCTTTAATTCACTACAAAAATGTATTATAATAATTATAGAAATAATGTTTTTACTACTTTAATTCATAGACTACATCCTATTAACTGAGGATCTTTCATTTACAAATGTGTATAAATCTAGCAGCTCCTCCTAACCGACATTGTCCTAGTTCAGGGACCTCCACCGTGAGGCCACAGTGAGGAAGACAAATGATTGATAAACTGCAAGGAGATCTTGAAACTTGTTGCCAAATCTTCATGTGAGATAATGAAGGCTTCTGATCTTCACTATCCAATTATCACCCAGGTCATCGTATAGAAGAAGACTCCCTGGTTGAAAACAAAGTGGTTACATGTGTTTTGAACTTTTAGACTACATCGGGCTTGTGTCATTCCAGTGGAATGCTGCTGACCTTATTTACTTCCTTATGTCCTTCGAATAGACTGAAACTTGAGGGGCCCTGCAGGCTGCCAACTCCTATTAATGCTATGATATGGGAATTTATTTGGATTTATTTTGCTTTAGGATAAGTAGAAATCTCATTAACCGCAAATTATTTAGTTCAGTTTTGAGCAATTTCAGTAAATTTTCATCATTAGTGATAGCAAAATTTTTTTAGAAATGCAGCCTCCATTAACGGGTTAGGTCTTATTTTCCATACCCTATACAAAAGTGCGAAATAAATAGTATAATATGTTCATTTAATAGTCTTCAGTTAATATGTTGAATGCTGCCACTTAAGTGGATATCCACTTAAATGTCTACTTTTAAATATCATTACTCAGTTTATAAACAGCTGAATAATTCTGATGGTTTCTATTGACAATATACAACAGGTTAGTTGTCAGACATGCCCTAAAAGCAACCTAACCCCTAGAACACTATTAGACAGCTCCCATTTCCTACATCAGATTATTGTGTAGTACCTGGTGAAAAGACTACCAAAAATGCAGATTAGGAAGCTTTGTGGGGATATTGATAATAATGAGCAACTCTCTTAAAGTTCAATTTACATTGAATTCTGCCAAATTAGTTGAGCAATTTAATTCAGGTTCAAATAAACTTGATCAGAATTGAAAATGCTCTAATTGCCCTGAAAAAATTTGGATGACATTCTGGGGACTCCTAGACAGCATTAGTAATCTTAAGTAAGTGACAGCAACATGTATGGCTTTGGGTAAATGCAAGACTGCTAGTGGTAACAAAAATCCTCTTTAGAAACAAACTGCACTGTAACATTTTTTTTATTTTTTTTAAATGGCCCCCAAAAAAGTTTGCTTTTGCCTACAAATGCCTACCAGTGTGTATGCACACACACACACACACACACCGCCTGGGGTCAAGTGATCCTCCTTCATCTTTCCTGACTTCTGATATGGAAAATGGCGGATGCCATGTTGAGAAATTCACCCTAATCGAATCACAAAAAAATTGGATTTCACCCGAATTTTGGGAAAATTTGTTCAGAATCAATTCACTCATCCCTAGATATTGAACAAGCAAAGAACACTGGAAGATTTCAGGTGGGATGTCTGCAGTACTGTGAATGCATCTCTGAGTTGCAAATGGTAACTCGGAATTGGTACAAGAAAAGGTAGTCTTATTTTTCTATAACTAAATTATAAAGTAGAGTCCAAAGGTTAACATACCCTTTAATGATTTTTGTTGCTATTCATCCTCATCAACCAGGTCTTAGCTAAAGAGAACTCATTGGTTTATGTTTATCCATATATCCTTGTGTGTTGGATATTCGATAAAATGCTTACTATTTTCTGCACTCAGAGACTTCCTCTTTCTACAATATTCCATTCAGAAAATGTCTTTTTGATTTATGGAATCGGGGCTTAAACTCCGTGCAGCGTAATAATATGTTTACTTATTTAGTTACAGAATAAAAAAGGAATGTTAACAGCAATAATAATCAAGGGGCAATTTAGTAATATACTCCTTTTATATTTCGCCAAGCTGTCATTAAACATCATTTTGGTCACCAGTTCGGATACAGAATGTCTTATCCCTACTTGGCAAACAGCTGTATACTAGGTTGAGGTTGTGTCTTGACAGAATTTGGCTTTTTGAAAAGTCTGCTCTTAATAAAAATGTGCTGTAAACTACAGCCAATGCATAGAAATTGTTTCTAATTAACGTGGATTATTTCATGTAGAAGAAGCAGGCGTTCCTTTAAAAGAAATGTTAGAGCTGCACTTTAAAACTATTCTCCAATCACATATTTTGAGGTTTTTTGGTCACGTATTTTACTTGGTCATTGTGTTTAATGGCATTGGCTATTTTATTATGCTGTATCGCACATTCTGTATGACAATACTGTACAAAAATAAAATAAAAACTCAAGAAATTATTATAGAAATTAAAAAAATGACACTTAAATTACTCAAAGTATATGAGTGATTTCTGATCAGTCACATGCTAGTGAAAACTGTTGGACACCTTCCACCAAATAGTATTGGGAAAAGTTGAAAGTGATTTGTTTTCTACGCAGATAGAAAATGTTTGAATGTACTCACATTGCTTAAATCGAATGTATTATTAAAAAATTACCCGTTGGTAAAATCATGTTTTGGGGGTTTTTTTAAACACATTTTTAAACAATTTTTGGTGGTGTTAGTTTTAATTTTCCATCTCACTATATTTAAAGGACTTCTGTGATCAGGATCAACTCGCTGACTTTAGACATGTGCTAATATCAGCTGAAGCGAGTCTTTGTCCATTCTTTCTATGTACTTCTTTTTTTTGTGAAAAATGAACTTTTATTTTATGCAGATGAGCCTCTAGGAGCAATGGGGTGTTGCTACTACTAGAAGCTCTGTTCTTCACCCCTCTTCATGTTGATTGAAAAGGACATGCAGTGTTCACATCATGCTGCCTGGCCCTGTCAATCAACTGGGCTCATGATCTGCCATGGAGAGTGTATCTTAAAATGGTGGTAGATTTAAAAATTCTGTCCAATCTGACATTTTTCCTTTATTGTACAGCTTGTCAGGAAAGGTCAGTGGCTTGGTGGTTGGCACTGGTGCCTTGCAGTGCTGGGGTCCTAGGTTCGAATCTGACTAAGAACATCTGCATGGAGTTTGTAGGTTCTCCCCGTGTTTACGTGGGTTTCCTCCCACACTCCAAAGACATACTGATAGGGAACATAGATTATGGGCTCCACTAGGGGCAGCAAGTGATGATAATGTCTGTAAAGCGCTACGGAATATGTCAAGGCTATATAAGTGGGAAAAATAAATAATTAATACATTTAATAAATAGTCATTTATGAAAATAGTCAGTCTTCCATATAATGTATTAAGATAAAAATTTTGGGAAACAAGGATCAGTAATGTTGGACTTCATCATGCCTGATCCTTTGTTTTCACATGGAATATGTTGCTGGCAGTGGCTTATTCCTCCCATTGAGAATACATGCACGCTCTGCTGAGCTGTGTATGCTGGTGTCAGGAGGAATAACTTAGCAGAATGATCGTATATGACCACCTTGAGGGTGAATTCATATGCAGCAGAATTGTTGTACAAATATCTGTAACTAAACGTCAGCTTTATTCTTCTAAATTATATTTTTTTCTGCACTTGGTTTTCTGCAAGCCCCATTCAGATAAATGCAAAAATCTGCCATGTGTGAATTCACACTCACCGTTATGGAGGGAAGCTACACATGATATATGAATAGTGTGTTAGCCTTTCTTTCCATACCCACTACCTTAATACAGGTAATCAATTACTTGTCTAATCCTACCTGGTATAAAACGCTATGATGAAAAAATCGTCCATAGAGTTCTCCATCTACTGTATTTGTACTGTTTATCCAGAATTAATCGTTTTGTTTAAGGCTTCAGAACTAGCCAAACCACTATTTCTTAACATGAACATTATTGCTTTGGCCTGTTCGGTTCTGTGGTTTATATTAAAAGTAAAAAAAAGAAAACTGGCATAACAGGCTACCAGGCTGCGTTCTTTGCAGTACTGTATAAATGTGATCAGCCTGTACTTGGGCATGTATGAAAAAGGAAACTCTTAATGAATAATTTTTCATTTAAATAAAAAAGAAAATCTGGAATGAGAAATTGTTAGAGTACTGTACATTCTGCCACTGTTGTTTCCCTTGGGATTTCCAATGGGAGACAAGAAGGCTGACAAGTCTCTTCCTGTTGTAGGTCAGAGCTTAAAGGAACTCAGTCATCTTCCCACCAACTCTCCTGGAACTCACGGTTAAAATTAGATGCTGGGTGAACTTTTGTAGCTCATTTCAGAACACTTCAGAAATAAAATATAAGAAGAAGGATTTTTTTTCTCACAGTATCTTTTAGGTTCTGTGTGAAAATGAAATGAAAAAATGCTCGCTGGTAGGCTTTTGCAGTGACCTTAAGTAATCCTGAAAAGTGCTGTAGTGACCATGATGTATTAACACCTTGATTTTCTTTAATATCCTTATTAAGGTAAGAAACCAAATGAATAACGTTCATATTTTTTCATTTTAAAATAATTTTTTAAAGCTATATATTTTACTAAATATTACAAATAATTCAGTTTTCATTTTCCACACGGGCATACTGAATTAAAGGAGATCTTGGCTTGAGTTAGACAAAGTGGGGTCCTAACCATAATTTGATGTTGGGCTTCCTTTAATGGACAAATTCATGGCAAGTCTCTAATGAGATCTAGGGTTGAGACAGGAGTTTTCTCTCGCTGTGCACCTACACCACAGACGGTGAGTAGGCAAAATTTTGTGCAACCACCCCAGTCTGGATATTGTCTCAAAATAACAAAAATCACACTTTTGTCTAGACTTGGAGCTCTACTTGCCAAAAAATATTTACTTATTTGAATGGTGACTCTCCATGAATTC
This sequence comes from Bufo gargarizans, assembly GCF_014858855.1. Lineage (NCBI taxonomy): Eukaryota > Metazoa > Chordata > Amphibia > Anura > Bufonidae > Bufo > Bufo gargarizans. The sequence goes on from NC_058082.1 coordinate 288,084,770, forward strand.
ACATACCCCCCCCCCCCCCCCCCCCTGTCCAATCTCCTCCTCTAGGTCACAGCTGAGATTTGTGCTGGTCATGTGAATCCAACAGTGCTGTCATGAACTATGCAAAAATGTAAATGGTCAACCATCCTTTTCAATACAGCTGAATACAAAAAATTGATTCTGTGAGTGTGGTTTTTCAGTGGCAGTCAATACCAGACATATGCAACAGTGTAGACATCTAGATATATATCAGAGAAAAAATGTTCTATGGAATGTTTAAAACTGTCCTGCCAAACCTAAAGCCTGAATACAGTAATAAATTAGCCATGTGTTAGCTGCTAAGTAGCTCATGACAGTGCTGCATGTTTATCACTGTGTCATCTCTACAACACTATTGTTTAGGTAAGGAATACTAAGAGGCTAACTAGAGCTTCATTAGAGGACTGAGAGCAATATCTAGAACATCGTTGTTTAGGTAAGAAATTCTATAAAGCTAACTAGACCTTCCTTAGAGGACTGAGAGGGATATCTAGAACATTGTTATTCAGGTAAAGAATTCTATGAGGCTAACTAGAGCTTCCTTAGAGGACTGAGAGAGATATCTAGAACATTGTTGTTCAGGTAAGGAATTCTATGAGGCTAACTAGAGCTTCAATACAGGACTGAGAGGGATAGCTAGAACATTGTTGTTTAGGTAAGGAATGCTATAAGGCTAACTAGACCTTCATTAGAGGACTGAGACAAATATCTAGAGTATTGTTGTTTAGGTAAGGAATACTATGAGGCTAACTAGAGCTTCATTAGAGGACTGAGAGCAATATCTAGAACATCGTTGTTTAGGTAAGGAATTCTATAAAGCTAACTAGAGCTTCCTTAGAGGACTGAAAGAGATATCTAGAACATTGTTCGGGTAAGGAATTCTATGAGGTTAACTAGAGCTTCAATACAGGACTGAGAGGGATATCTAGAACATTATTGTTTAGGTAAGGAATGCTATGAGGCTAACTAGACTTTCATTAGAGGACTGAGACAGATATCTAGAGTATTGTTGTTTAGATAAGGAATACTATGATGTGAACTAGAGCTTTATAAGTCAAGTCAAAAGCTGAATCATTAAAAGCTTGAATGTGGAGAACATAACTTTAAATCAACCTGAAGTACTGTATATAAACATCTTAATATAACTGTAAAGTATAATCCATACTCCCCATGTATGTATGTATGTACCTAGACATAAAGCAGAAGTGTATTCTGGATGCTCTCTACTGATAGCTGAGGTGATTTCAGTTCAAAATAGAAGCTGATCCTTTTAATATCATGATTGTAATTAATGAATGTAATGATTTATTTACTTGAGCGGTCACATATGATGTAACAGAACAGTCTCGGTCTTATGTGAGCTCCAATAATAAATAGAATTAGCTTTTCATCTTATTTGTAGTCTTGCTGAACTAGGATCAAACGCACGCATGTAATGTAATAGGCCTGTGCTGTGCACAGAGAAAAAGGCAACAGGAAAATAAAGTCTAGGGGTTAACCAGGGAAATTCACCCATTCAACTTTATGTGAAGTGAATTATTAACTGTCATCTCTAAAATTAGGTAGGGCCTGCTGTGGTAAAGGCATGCCAACACAGGACACCCGAGACCCCATGTACAGTAAAGGTGGAGGGGTGTTCTGCTTAGTTTCTCATGCAGGACGGAGCACCCTCACCATTTATATGTCAGTTCTACTTGATTACACTTCTGATTCTAGACTCCCAACAGCTTGTAAATGTTTTTATCATTCCTACCCTGAGTGCGGAGTGGTGTGTAATGTCAGGATTTGCTTTTTTTCTGACTACATCTGTTTCCCAGGCTTGTTACTTTTATGTTATAATGTTCGTAACGTATGAAAATGTTTGTACATATATATGTATATATATATATATATATACACAAAGATACACATATAAACATAAGACTCTTCAACTCTGCATTGTTATATAAACTCATTTAGAGTTTTATATATGTTTGATATCTAGTCTATATACTCTTTTATACTGTATGTACATAACCCATAGCTATGCCCTATCTATGATAGATAGATAGATAGATAGATAGCCAACCAGATATATAGCCAGACAGGTAGATATATACATACATGGATATGAAATAAATAGATATCAGATACTTATAGCTAGATAGGAGATAAAATAAATAGATGGACAGAAAATTAAAAAATATGCCGGCTATGAGCTGGCGTAATGTTTTGCACCAATTTCTGACCTAAGTGATAGGTAAATCATTCAGACCCTCCTCCTTCTGTTTAACCTTTCCCAATTACTCATCACTTTTGGAAATTAGAGTGACATAATTTGCAACGTCTCCATGATATAACTAGCAGTATAAATCCACTGATACATTTTTCCTATTATTTTTGGAATAAAAGGTTTCCAAGAATCCATTAAATCGTTTGGGGAAATGTATCAAACTGTCTAAAATAAAAGCTGTTTTTGCTGTCCACAGCCACCAAAGCAGTGCAGCTTTCATTTAGTATTTGGGTTTTGTAAAATGAAAGTTGCTCCTCTCTCCCCACTCCAGCAGCACAGGCCCTAAAAAAACGGGTTATTTATACAAACCCGAATTGCAGAGATATCTAGACCTCTGCTGAACATTTCCCTGGTTGTTTTTTTTTTTAAATGACAGAAGTGAGGAACCTTGGGCACACATAGACCCCATCCACTACTTCTCCAGACACTCTGTCACATATCCTCCCCCCTATTTCATACCCGAGGCTGGAACACATCTGGACATCAGACAATGTACACGGGACAAGGCATCTTTATTTCCCATTTGGGTCCCTAGCCTGTGCTTTACTGTAAACCGGTACTGTAAACCATCTTGTTGCCCTTCTATTTTTTTCCTTATTCTCACACATCCATTTTAAGGGAGCATGATCCGTGACCAATTCAAAGTGACGGCCCAGCAAATAGTAGAGTGATTCCAGGGACCATTTAATAGTGAGGCACTCTTTTTCCACAATTGCATTATTTTGCTCATGATCATTAAGTTTCCTGCTCAGATACAGTACAGGGTGTTCTTCTCCCTCCCGTATCTGTGACAGTACTGCCCCCAGTCCCACTTCAGACACATCCATCTGTAGGACAAACCCTTTCTTAAAGTCTGGGGTTATCAGCACCTGCTGAGCGCACAGGAGGGTTTTTAGAGTCTGAAATGATTTTTCTGCCTCTTGTGACCACTTGACCATGACAGAGTCTTTTCCTTTTGTCAGGTCTGTTAATGGGGCTGCAAGGGACGCAAAATTAGGTATAAATCGCCAGTAATAGCCTGTAATCCCTAAGAAGGCACGGACTTGCTTCTTGTTTACCGATTGAGGTTATCTTTGTATGGCTTCCATTTTGTTTAACTGGGGCTTTACTAGGCCTAGGCCTATGATGTAACCCAGATACTTAGCATCTTCAAGACCAATGGCACATTTTTTTAGATTGGCTGGAAGTCTGCCTTACACAGTGAATTGATAGCCGTCTGCACCTAGGTAGATGGGATTCCCAGTCTGGACTTTGGATGATGATGTCATCCAGATATGCTGCTTCGTACCGTCTGTGGGGCCTTAATATCTTATCCATCACCCTCTGGAAGGTTGCAGGGGCTCCATGCAAACCAAATGGCAAGATAGCATAATGGAACAACCCATCAGGAATGGCAAAGGCAGTTTTCTCTTTGGCCTCATTTGTCAGGAGAATTTGCCAGTATCCCTTTGTCATCACGGTAGTCTTCTCTTTGTCATCACGGCAGACTCAGTAGCTCCTGTGTACATCTCCCGGCTGTGTACATCTCCACCATCTGGTCAGCATTCTTGGGGTCATCATGGCTCACCCACTTGCGCAAGGTAACGGGGAGGGCCCTTAAGTACTGGTCCATCACAACCTGCTCCACCATCTCGGGGGCCTGTCAGGATCTCCGGCTGCAACCGCTTCTTGGTTAGGTGTATGAGGTTGTGCATTTAGGAACGTGTAGATTTATCCATGCTGTAGTCCCAGTTGTGCACACGCTGTGTGCGGACCGAAAGAGTAACTCCAAGGCGTGTAAGGATCTCCTTTTTTAGTTTATCATAGTCCTATAGCATCACGATTCTCCAGGTCAAAATATGCCTTTTAGGGTTCTCCTGAAAGGAAGGGTGCCAACAGTCCTGCCCACTGGACCTTTGGCCAACCCTTTCGCTCGGCAGTCCTTTCAAAGGTGGTCAGGTAGGCTTCCACATCATCGGCGGTTGTCATCTTTTGCAAAAAGTGACTAGCCATTATGGAGGAATGAGTGGCATCTGCCATACCAGGGACCTGTCCCGCGACACTGGTTAGTTGCTGCACCACAACTGTTAAGGTCTCCCGGTCTTTTCTTTGCGCCTCGTGTGCAGCCTGCAGTTGGGCTGTCAGCCTGCAGCTGGTTTCCTCAAGCGCCTTTTTCTGTACTCTAGTAGCCTCCTGCTGTACTCAGGTAGCCTCCTGTTGAAATGCAACAGCTTGCAACATAGCTTTAACTACATCCTCCATTTTCTGGCAGAAAACAGTATTTGGGGCACTACAAAAAACAAGAAACTGTGGCCCTTTAAATGTTTAGTTCTTTTTTTTTATGACAGAATTTCTTGTGCCCGCATTCTCCACCACTTGTAAGAGTTAGGTAGCGGGGTGGTCGTCTCTGGAATCGACAAGCACACTCTATCGAGCACAGATTCCAGGCAGCCTCATTTTTCCATCAACTGTCCAGATTTATTGTCAGCAGGTGGTACATAAAATAAAGATAAACCAAACAAAATTCTATGCCTGTCCGGCTCTAACTATACAATCAGGAACTCCTGACTAACCTGGTGCCAGCCTACCACTGGGCACCAAACATAACCATATCGTTTGTACCACCTGCTATGCTCTCAGAGACTCCCAGCAGTCCTGTTCCCAGGCAGAGTCAGAGTGACGTGTCTGCATTCTCAACCTTATATCAGGCTAGCACACCTGAGGAGTGATTACCTGACAGCCCAAAACCCGGACTGTTGGATGGAGTGGGGGCCCACCCTTCTCTCCCCACTCCAGCAACACAGGCCTTAAAAAACGTTTTTTTTTTTTTTTGTGCAAACCCGCATTGCAGAGATGTCTGCATAGACCTCTGCTGAACATTTCCCTTGTTGTTGTTTTTTTTTTTTAAATGACAGAAGTGAGGAACCTTGGGCACACATAGACCCCGTCCACTACTTCTGCAGACACTCTGTCACATAATGGACTAAGCCCTCACTCTAATAATAAATATAAATTAGCCAATATATTTTGATCAAAACACATCTGTGCCTACCTACCCCTGCCATGGTGGTCTCAGTCAGGCAATTCATACTCTAAACCTACCTATGCAGTTGTGCATCTATATTCAGGAGAGTAGACCCTGCACATATAGTATGCTGCTCTTAGTTACTTCTGTGTACATCAGCAACCAATGAGAGCAGGAGCACACACATCTATATGTACCACCTTAATCAAGGTTGCCTGTGGGATAGGTGGGGCAAAAGTGCACATGAATGCTACTCCCAGAATAAAAGCGCATTGAAACCTGAAGGTGCCACACCTTCACAACAAATAAAAAAAAAAATGGAAAAAAGATACAAAAAATCCTACACGATATGATAGTAAATATGCAGATGTGCATGGCTTCATTTATAAAGTCACAGAAAATAATGCATTAAAACAATAAATGCAAACATAATATATGGACTAAGCTCTCACTCTAATAATAAAATCTGAGACTCTCAGCCAATATATTTTGATCAAAACACAGACGGGGTTATTCTCATTTTCTTGAACCCTGCCCTGAAGATGTGATTTCAGCAATGATGCTGTGTCTTAGGGCAGAGTGTTTCCAGCAGGGCTTCAAGCAGGTTTGGGTCTGTGATGTTTGAAGGGACCTTCCTGTGAGTCTTGCACCAGGATGTAAACACAGGGTGTGGGTCCCAGATACCAATTACACTGGATGAGTCAAATTGCACTCAGAGCTTCATCATTTGACTTATACAGTAAAGTTAAATTCTCTTCTTTTTTTTTTTGTGAAACGGAAAACTATTTTTTAGTGCAATTCATGTGTGTAGTTTCTTAACTAGCATATGTCATATGCATGTAAGTGATTATTGGAGCAGGTTCAAGAGCTGAGCCCACTCCATACATACCCGCAATTACTGGGATTGGAGATAACTCCAGTTTTGGTCATTTAAACCCTCAGATGCCATGGTCAATAATGACCGCAGCATATAAGCGGTTAGACAAAGGAAGGAGGCACACTTTGTCCTCCTGTTGCAGCTCATATGGCATACTCCCATTTTTATGAGGTTACTATGGAAGACTGGGGCCTTGTGAAGGCACCCAAGATGCTTATTAAAACATACCTGTGACAGGACATAATAGGATGCCTGTCAAAATGCCATAGAATGCAATACAATAGAAAGAAAAGAAAAAGGCGTATATTCAAGTCCTGTAAGGGGACTAAACATCACAGCACAAAAATGTTTTTAAAAACATAAAATGCCAAAAGATATAGGATATTGTAACTGAAATGGTGCCATAAAAAAATTCAAGTTGTCCATCGAATATAAACCCTTATATTGCTATATGAAAGGAATTATGGCTCTTGGAAGGCAAGGAGGAAAAAAGAAAAGTGCAAAAACAACATTTACCCCATCCTTAAAGGTATGCTGCAGCTTCAGCATTGATACCTTTGTATTGTATGGAAAAAAGGTTGGAATGTGTGTTATTTCAATCATCATTGTCTCATTATACACATATGGGCTGCTGTATGTATTAATAGTGGCCATCAGGTGAATTGTATTATCATTACTAGTCATTATCCTCGTTGAGGCCTGCATTTCTGCACTAATACGCTGTCGACATATAATAAGAACGCTAGGTTTACAACCTATATATTAAGTTCCGGATACAAATGCGTATCTGTAATATGTATCAAGTATGGGCACTTAACATGTAATTGAATCTAATGTTTTCTAAGCATTTCCTGCTTGCGTGATACTTGGGCCACTAACCAGATAATAAACTAAAGTCACCAGCCATGATGATTAGACGGTGGTACTGAAAGCTATGGAGCAGGCGTCTTTCCTTTTGCTCTCATCCTTATCTTTTTCTTTCCAATGTGCAGCTTTTATAGCTTGTCTTCCAACCATCTGGTTACAATCCATAAGCAGTGCCAGAACTTTTAGAAATGTTACATATGCTAAGGAAGCAGCTGGAAAGAGAGCTGGGTGGTGCTTCTTGACATTTCAGTCTTTTGAAGAAGACAGAAAACTGTCTCTTAATTAGCCCTAACGAATATGTGGTTCAGTCTGGCACCATTTTGAAATTGACGTTATGGAATTCATGGTGAAGTTAAAAGTCAAAACGATGTTGCTTTCAGCTGGCATCCATTGTATGGTATGTGGTTGTTTTACACATTCCATGGATGTAAAACTTTACAAAGATTATTATCCCTTTCTTTCCTTTATGCTTTTTTCCCCCTCCCAGTGTTAAATCTGTTACATTGATATAAATTAGTACACAGTAAGGAGGCACACACACAAGGGTGGTTTTAACATCTGCTCGAAGGTGAACACATCTTGAATCAATTCACAAATAGTGTTCAATTGATCATTATGAGAAATGCAGTTATAATCCTCCATACTGTATAGATTATATACGACAAGCTCAGATGACACTCTGCCCGGTGTTTGTGTATGTGATGGTATTGTATCAATGCTGCATATAACAATCATAGTGAACATTATGATAAGGTCACATTGTGTTCACCTTCTAGCCATTGTATAACGGGTAAATGTCAGATATATACCAAAGGCCCCTTTACACAAGTAGATAATCGTTAAAATTGAGCCAAAGTGATGTATTATCAAGTAGTGTAAGAGCATTGAGCAATCGAACAACAAGTAATAATTGTTTAGCTTGCGATCACTCATTTAGACTAGCCTAAATCATTGTTTGTCATCCAAAATTCGACAACGGTATACAGGTATTATGTACAGCAGGGATGTCAAACTCGTGGCCCTCCAGCTGTTGCAAAACTACAACTCCCATCATGCCTGGGCATACTACAGCTATCAGGGAATGATGGGAGTTGTAGTTTTGCAACATCTGGAGGGCCATGAGTTTGACATCCATGATGTACAGGACAGACGGTTCATTCCACAGTTGGTGTTTGCCTGATAAACCATCTATTACATGGATGACACAAGTTTAAACACGCATCTAAAGGGTTGTCATTCGAACGTTAACGACTCAAATAACGACTCATTCGTTTCTTGATCGAATCAATTATCTACTTGTGTAAAGGGGCCTTAATGTGCTTCATGTTCTGACCATGAAACATGTCTGTTTACTATGGATGTGGACAGCTCTCATGGCATGATACAGGCATAATTCAATCTCCGGTCTTTACTCTTAGGCATAGTCTTTCCACTTTGCGTTACATTACGAATTCAATCAGTATAACTCTCTAAGTTGTCTTGCTTAAATCTATGCTTAGGAGATTGCTGGATACTCCACAGAGACTCCACCGGGCTCATTTTTAATTTTGACATGGAAAAAATGCAGAGGATTCAGCAAGATAGCTAAAGATATTTCTAGTTCTTAGGGTTAATGAAGATATATGCTACTCTAAGTAAATAATGTAGGAGACCTAATTGACTTTGATTAAGTGCAAATTAAGATCACACTTCTGCTAAGGTAGGTGATTTACGTTCTAAAGCACTGTCAACTAAGTGTGTTGGACTTGATAAGACCTGTTTACTGCGAATGGGGGAAGAATTCTTGCAGGTCTGGAGAACCTCATAAATGTCACAACGGGAAGATGAAACATATAGGCACACCTCTTTTTCTTCTTGGCAAAATATCTAAATTTCCTTGGCTGAATAGGTTTAATATTTAGTTAAAATGAAGCACTTCAATATATTTGTGTTATATCGCTGACAAGTAGTTACTTATATAATATTTCATTCTCCAACACCTTGCACGGCGTGTTACAAAAGGCATTATCAAATTAAGCTATGTTTTTGGGGTGTGGGAGGTTTATCAAAAATTACAGAAAAAGATACAAAACCTCTTGCACAATATGATAACTGAATATGCGGATGTACATGGCAACATTTATAAGCAAAAAAATCACAGAAAATAATACAATAACATAATATATGCAAACATTATATATGGACTAAGCCTTCATTCTGGTATGATAAAAACTGAGACTCTCAGCCAATATATTTTGATCAAAACACATCTGTGCTAGTGATGAGCAGCAGGGGCAATATTCAAATTCGCGATATCCAGAATTTACCATTATTTTCTTGATTGCGAAAATCTGCAATGTAATATGCGCATATTGCGCGTGCAATACAGCCGTGGGTCACTTTTACAACATTTTTCAAGCTGCTAGAAGTTTCTGAGACTGGAGAAAATGGTTGGCACGGCAGAACGTTGCAATAGCTTTTATACGCAGATAGAGTGCTCCAATATATTTGCGATATTATTGCGATGTCAATTAATGATGTGCATATTTTGACTCAATATGTGCAATTTCACAGTTTAGCAGGTCTGACTACATATTGCTGATTGGTGCAGTAAGTATTGTTGTGAACTTGTGACATCACAGCACTATGTCTGTAGCATGTATGTATGGACAGAAGAACCTATCAGCTGCACTATATCACTATCTAACCTACACTGACTATCTCCCACTAACTATCTGTATTATATATATATAAGCTAACTAACTAACCATCTAATGTAATGACACAGCAAAGCACAGAGCACAGCAATGACACTGCTTTCTCTCTCAGAACTCCATAAAACGACAGAAAATGGCTGCTGGGGAGTTTCTTCTATAGTAAGGGGTAGGCAACTTTTCTATTGGTTGCTAGGGATGTTGCTAAGCTCAGACAAAGACATTGCAGCCTCCTCATTGGCCCACAAGCAAGAAGCAGGGAGGGATCATGGGTTCAGCTGAAAAAAAATCTTGAATATTCGCGAATACTAATATATAGCACTATATTCTAAATTTTGCAAATTCTCTAAGTGCCGATATTCGCGATTAAAATTCGCAATTCAAATATTCGCGCCCAACACTAATCTGTGCCCACCTACCAGCACCACGGTGGTCTCAGTTAGGCAGGTCCTACTCTAAACCTACCTATGCCATTGGGCAATCTATGTTCAGGAGAGCAGGCTCTGCACATATAGTGGGTTGCTCCTAGTTACCTCTGTGCATCCAGCAACCAATGAGAGGAGGAGCATGCACACCTATATGTACCACCTAATCAAGGTTGCCTGAGGAATCGGTGGGGCAAAAAGTGCACAAGAATGCTGCTCCCCAGATAATAGGAGTGGTGTGGGAAATTTCCAGAATACCCAGAGTAGTGCTCAGTGGTGGACTAGCACTTTAGCTTGAACTTATACAGAAAATGTATGTTATGGAAAGTTAAAGCAGTTTTCCAGGATTTAAATATTGGTAGCCTATCCTTAGGATAGGAAAAGGGGGTTAGTCAGCACATCCCATTGCGCAGGTGCACACTGCCATGGCTAAAAACATAGAGAAAAATAGACAATGCAACAGCACCCTGCATATCAGATAAAGTACAATTATGCCACAAAAAATATTATAGTGCTAATGCTACGCTTATTTATAAAGTGAGATGCTTGGCAAATGCATTTTGTACAAAACCATCTGAGCCCGTCTGCCGAACGTCAAGGCGATCTCTGTAATACGGGTCCTAAAACTAAATATTGCCTGTTATGCGCCATAATGACTGCCATAAAGTTCAGGAAGTGTTGGATCCACATGCATGCTGGGTCCACTCTGCCTTTCACCATTTTTGGTGCCATAATGGCCTCCATTACACGGGGATGCAGGTACCAACATGCATGCCAAGCCCACTCCATACCTTTCCTTGTGCCAGACAGCTTCCAATGAATGTAGTGAGAGCAGGCCACAGCTTTATACTGAGACTAATTAAAATCAGACTATGGGGCAGACAGGCTAATCGGGGGTGCACGACTTGCTGGAGTGCCACATCTCCAGCATTGTAAATCTGCAAAAAAAGGGGGCTAGTCAGCACCTCCCAGTGCGCAGGTGCACGCTGCTGTGGCTGAAAACATAGAGAAAAAAAGGACAATGCAACAGCACCCTGCAAACCAGATAAAGTACAATTATGCCATAGTCACAAAACTGTCTAACAGAGATCGCCTTGACGTTCGGCAGACGGGCTCAGATGGTTTGTACAAAAGGCATTTGCCAAGCATCTCACTTTATATATAAGCGTAGCATTAGCACTATAATATTTTTTGTGACTATGGCATAATTGTACTTTATCTGGTATGCAGGGTGCTGTTGCATTGTCTTTTTTTCTCTATCCTTAGGATAAGTCATACATATCAGATCAGCGGGGATTGGACACCCAGCACCTCTGCCTATCTGCTGTTTGCAGGAGCTCTGAAGAGCCCTTTCCTGTATTGATGCCTGAATCATCTTTTCTACATGTATAGAAAATGTGTAGAGAATTACACTTTGTAAAGTCCTTGTAATTAATAAATCCTGTGCCAGTTCTTTGTACTGAACACACATGTATTTATATATGTAAATTCAATTGCCTCTAAGGCCTCCTTTTTACAAACTGAACAAGACAAATTTTTCAAGCCTCTTATTATAAGTGAGACCTTCCATTACATTCATAATTTGTTTGCTCAGGGGGTAAAATAATTGTATTTTCATTGTGTTGTGAACTTTATTAGTCTTAAATGTAATTAATAGTAAATGGGACCTGTACTCTCACCTGACATGTCTGTTCCAGTAACTACTTGCATTCCCCATGTAATAATAAATCTGGAGCATCTATTCTTATGACTCTATGTTGTGCTATTCCTCTCTTATTCCATCTAGAGGTTTATAAAGGAATTGCCATAATGGTCCATCTGGGTGTTACGAGTTTGGGTGTGTCCCAACAGTCTAAAACAGTCTAAAATATTATATGTTATGTCTGGATATGTATTTGGTATCTCCACCACCATAACCTGTAAGATACATTTCTAACTTAATTTATATGATCGATGTATGGTTTAAAGTAAATAGATAAATAAAAAAAAATGCTGTGAAATAGCATTTTGTGCTTTAATGTATATGTATCAAAACATAGCACTTACATAAAGTAAAACTTGTCTATAAAAAAAAAGGCAATACGTAGTCAGGCCTTGAAATAAAAATAAAAGTTATGACCACTAGAATGTGGAGACAAAATAAAAAAAATAATAATTCATATTCTCAAGGCCAAAATTTGCTGGTCATCAAGGGATCAAAAGACGATACAGTATATTTCCTAAAGTACACTTGCAAGAAAAATATCACTGCTCTAATTAATAAGGGGGGGGGGGGGGGCTGTTCTGTCCAGCAGACACATGTGAATACAATACTACTCGGTTTTACTTCCTGATTTAAAGAGCTGTGCTTGTGGGTTCCAAGCAAGTACATGATGGAAATCAGAACAGAAAGCATTATGACATTTCTTCACATTCTTTCTATTAGAGGAATTCATGAAGCTCTGCACTCCGGAATTATGGCTTCAAAAAGTGGCAAATTACTAACTTTTTGTTGGCTTATTCGTGTGAAAATTTAGCATTTGCACACCACTCAAATGTTGCAGAAATTGCCGCAATCTAAGGCTACTTTCACACTAGCGTTTTTCTTTTCCGGCGCTGAGTTCTGTCCTAGGGGCTCAAATCCGGAAAAGAACTGATCAGTTTTATCCTAATGCATTCTGAATGGAGAGTCCGTCCCTTAGGATGCATCAGGATGTCTTCTGTTCAGTCTTTTTGACTGATCAGGCTTTTCAGAAAAACGTAGCATGCAGTATTTTTACCTCCGGCCAAAAATCCTGAACACTTTGACTGAACGCCTGATCAGGCTTTTTTCCCATTGACTTGCATTAACGCCGGATCCGGCGCCGTGTGTTCAGTCAAAACGGATCCGGCTTTTGCATGTTAAACCCGAAAAATAGGAAAAAAAAGTTAAAGTCCATAAATGGCGGATCCGTTTTTTCCAATGCATTTTTCCATTGTGATCGAAAGCCTGATCAGGATTCAAATGTAATCATTTTTCACACATTTTTCCGGATCCGACGGGCAGTTCCGGTGTCGGAATTGAACGCCGGATTCAAACAACGCTAGTGTGAAAGTAGCCTTACTCCAGTACAAGGCAGAAGTGTCAGATCTAAGGATGCATCAAATTTATCATACATGTGCAACCTTTGATAAATTTGGAGCAAATTACAGCAACACAGACTCCTGAAAAACAGACTTTAAAATATCTCCTATGCGTCTTCTTTTTCAGTTAGTTAATATTTTGCGGCTAACGTATAAATATTCCTTTAATTTGGCATCCAGGTGTCTAAATCCCTATGCAGGGTTTGGGATGCTTAAAATAAACAATGAAATTCATCAGTTTTTCATGGCCGCTTTTATCAGCCTTAAAAAATAGAAGAAAAAGTGCTGCAAAATGGCGATAAAAAAAATTGACAAACGCCCAGAAAATGGATGCAGAACGGCTATGAAAAATAGCTCATTTTTAATGGCTGATTATTATTTTTTTTTATTGTTTTTAAAGGGGTTTCTGTCACTTCAGCAAATAGAATGGAGAATGTTAATACAGTGCACTTACCAACAGTGATGGCCAGTTCGCAGTGTTCGCCAACGAACACATGCAAGCTGCCATCTTAACTCACAAGTCCGGCGATGCACAAGTAAGCCCTTACCTGTGCCTGTGTCACGAGCCAGTATGAAAGAAATGCAGTCACCGGACTTGTGTACATGCACAGCCACCGCTGCTGGATTGCAGGGCGGTCATAACCATGGAAACAGGAAATGTATAATGTGATGGGAAAAATGAATCCAGCCAGCAAAGGAGGCAATATGGACAATAATAATACATTAGTAAGTGGCTTTTATTAACTTTGCCATTTGCTGAAGTGACACAACCCATTTTAGCTGGCTTCAAATGTAGCATTAGTCTGGTGCGTGGCATAACCACACACATTTTAGAGGGAATTAAAGGTAATGGATAAACTGTCAATTTTTTCACTGATGCCTTTCTCCGAAACTGACATTAAAAACGGTCCCCTTTAATTAGTATGGGGGGTATCAGTCAGTGAAAACGGACAAAATGGAACATGTTCTATTTTTTTTACGTCTGTTATTCACTGGCCATACAAATCTGCCATATGAATACCACCTTGGATTTGATGGCCGTCACACCTCCGTCTTGTCGTATGAAAGTAGCCTAGAAGAAGGAAATTATTAATTTTTCGCCACTCCTTTGGACTCCAAAAACTGCCACAAAAGCTGCATTTGTGATTCCAGTATAAAAGCTGTTTTTACCTATCATTGTATAATGAATTGAAATTATGATAGAAACGTGGCAGGAAGCGTTGGGTCACCTTTAAGGTGGTTAAGACCTTTAAGTCCACAGCAGTGGAGTCTCACCATTCTCCAGTTTGGCTGTATATTAGAAGTGTCTAGGGTCCAGAAGATCAGCTAAACAGGTACCGTAACAGTTTGGTCCTGACCTTTGAAGATTACTGTAAACAGAGATTAATGTTTCCCATTTTGCATGGAATTTGCATAAAAAGAAACACTAAAATTGAAAGTGAAAAAACTCCAGATTCTGCTGCGTATTCTTGATGGGTGAGCGGGTGATCACTCGTCATCATTCATAGAATGAAGTCACCTGATCTGCATTTTACCTTCGCATATACCAGTCCTATTCATGAGGACGTCGCTTTATCGCTTTTCCACATCACTGTACATCTCTTCTTTCATTCTTTATAACGCTGCACATATTTCATTCTCTAGCCATGATGTTTCCCCAGTCAATGATGTCCTGCAGCTTTCACAGATTTGTATGTAGCATGTACAGTACTGTCTTCTATTAATGACATCATCCCACACAACATGAAAGTGAAGTCATGTTTCGTGTTAGTTTTTTTTTTTTTGCTTTCATTCCTAAAAGTTACAAAGAAGGCAGGTTTAAGAAGTCCCATTCGGCAGCCAACTGGTTAATGGTTTTAGTGTGCAGACTGGCCAGCAGGAGTTGGCGGTGTATAGCAAGGGGGACGCCAGCCTGTCTCCAAACTTTTTAGCCCTCCCCAAGTGCAGAGATGAAGGAAGAGCCCACTATAAATCACTGGAGATTAGAGACCCTGTTCTTGCCGACTCTGCAGGGTTGCACTGCTTAATGTCAAAGCCTCACGTATTACTTTAGCAGCTCTCCTTTTCTTTATTAAATCCACTTTGAAATAAGAAATGATGATCTTTCCAGTAAGGGGGTGAATGCCTAAAAGGATTTGCAAACTATCTGTTATGTTACATTACGGAGACTAATAACTGGCGAGGGATGCTGGAGACATTTTTGTATCACTCAGTAAACAAGCAGGCAGGGTGTGTAAAGGTTTCCCCAGTTGTAGACCTGTGTTTTAGGAGATGACATACCCTATCAAGGCTTAGGGAGGACACGCCATACAGTCAGAGTAAATGATATGTCTTCAGTAGTTTTATGGCATAGCTACTAAAAAACAATGTATGTAACATTAGACTTGTTACACAACAGTGAGTGTCTATGTACAATTCCCTGAGGGGCATCATAACTAGGGATGAGCGAATCGACTTCGGATCAAACATCCAAAGTCGATTTGCATAAAGCTTTGTTTTAATACTGCACGGAGCAGTAGCTCCATAAAGTATTAGAATGTATCCGAAGTTATTACTTCGTGAAGTCTCTCAAGACTTTGCATAACTTCAGAAATTGATTTACACTGTAAAAAAACATTTCCCGAACTTGAGTTCGGTTCCAAGGTACCACTTTTTTCACAGTATCACGTTTTTACAGTGTAAATCAATTTCTGAAATTATTATGTGAAGTCTTGCGAGACTTCACGAAGTAATAACTTCGGATACATTCTAATACTTTATGGAGCTACTGCTCCGTGCAGTATTAAAACAAAGCTTTATGCAAATCGACTTCGGATGTTTGTGAAGTCTCGTAATAACTTCGGCTCATCGGAGCCAATACATTCTCATACTGTACGGAGCGCTCGCTTCGTACAGTATTGATACTAAGTTTTATGCTATTCGCTCATCCCTAATCATAACTTTCCTGCTCGAAAAGGGGCCATTTCAGATAACACTGGTATATTATCAAATGGTCCAAGAAAACAATTTGGGGCACCAAACCAGGGCTGCAGTTTAGCAAAATGACGACATTGGTTGAAACGATTATTCAGCAGTTTAAATTATTATTATTATTTATGATTAGTTTATTAAATATTATTAGTTTTGATTATGATTAGTAATATGACAACAATTCTGTAATGGGCAGGCTTTCCTTTTTATAATAAATGAAGAGTAGATATCATTTTTGGATAATATAGGAGGAATTCTGTATAGCATGTTTTCAAAATTAGGGAAAGCAAAACAAATCGGAGCTAATTCAAAGAGTGCAATTATGGCAATTCCTTCAATTACAGCAGGGACGCTCAACCTTAAAACTACAACTCCCAGCATGCCCTAGTAGCTGTAGGCTGTCCATGCATGCTGGGAGTTGTACTTTTGCAACAGCTGGAAGGCTGCAGGTTGGGCATCCCTCGGGTACAGGCTTTAACCCTTTCGTGCAAATGGACATACAGTCTTCTTGCCTCTCTAAGACATAATGGCATGCCCTGATGATACATACCTTCTGTGATTAACAGTGAACTCCTGCTGTAAGGGTGCCTTCCCATGCTGAAGATTTTGTTGCAGAAATGAATCCGTTCCATTCATCTGAATGGGGTTGTTTTGGCAGCAAACACATGGATTTCTGCAGCCCCCATTTACAGGGAATTAGAAACCTCTGCAACAAAAACTGCCGCATTGTGAAGGTCCCCTAACCAGTGAGAAGTTTCCCAACCCCAGCTTTTTAATACCCTAGATGTCCTGTTCAATACTGATTGGGGAACCTAAGGTACATAATCAAAATGAGAGGATCACAGGGCTGTCCTGTGATAGGTGCATAATATATTGGAATATGCACATAAATTGCAGTTAAAAATAAATGATCAAAAGTCAAATTTCACTATGAGGACTGAAAAACAAAGCAGAATTAACTGAAGATAAAATAAAGTCATACGTAAAGAGAAGGATACACATGTAATTGACTAAACATTTCCTAGTTGAAACCATAACAACCCGTGCTTTAAAGCTAATGTGTGTAAAACTAAAATGAAAACTAAATAAAATAATATAAGAAAAATCACATAAATGTAAATCTGATTCATATGAGCCCAAAATTGATGCATTCCGCAACACTCACCTTAGAAAAATAAAAAACCTTACAGCTGTTGGAATGCAATGAGCTAAAAACAAAGCTTTTTTTTCTTATCCTTTAAGCCAATATTGGCCTCGTCTTGAGCAGCTAGAGAGGGCTTTGTTTTCTGATGTCTTGTCCACTCTCTAACCTGACCCAGGCTTCATGGCAATATGAACTTCTGTGCTGTGTCCGCTAGTGAAAAGTGAATTTGACTGCTAGGAGATACCACGTCTTAAAAGATAAGCTAACGTTAAAGGTAAAACGAGGTAGTAAATTGTAGTTACATGGCTGTTATCCATACACATCAATAAGTCCTTCACAACATGCTCATGGCGTCGACTGCAGCCATATTAAGTCACACGTATATTATATTTAGGAAGGTATGCCATTTTGTAGCATTTGACATCATGCCACCCAACAGCGAGGTGGCACACAATAAATACATGAAAGAATCAGTTTAATCTGATATGTTTTGGCGCTATTTCATAAACCAACAAGATTTGCGCTGTCGTTATTAGGAGTCATGTATTACATCTACCTGCATCTTGGGGCATCTGTTTCCTGCTAAGCTGGAGACTTTTGGCCTACACTTTTGTTGTGGATTTATCTGTCTTTCAGTTCCATTCATGTTTAAACAACTTTATCTCTGTCATATTATGGAGCCTTCCTGCTGCTTGATGTTACGGGCCAGGATAAAACAGTCTCCGGCACTAAATATTAATTCAAATTGTTGACTTTAGTTCCTTCTGGTTTCTTTTTCCTTATTATTTCGGCAACTAGTTCAAATAACATATAATAACATTGTCATACGCATTCAAAACAATATAGCTCGTCCCAAAATTCCCCACAGACCCAAAGAGAAGGGAGAAAAAAGGTTTTTCACTGATCCGTAGACATAAATAAATATGTGGTGGCATTTATAATGTATGATTTGCAGGTCTGTATTTATATAGTGGTGACACAGGCTATTTGCACATATGTCCTTAATAGATGTAGAAGACAATGTAATGTATCTAGGAGATAACTGCTAATGTGTTTAAATTATCTGTGTAATATATCTTACAAAGGATGTGCACTATTACACAAGTATCCTATAGCATTCAGGAGGAAGAATGCAGAAGTCCTTTCTCTAAAAATCAATGCCTGTGCTATCTGCTTAAGTCATTTACATTAAGTCTACCTGCACACGTTGCGGATTACGCACATTTTTTCTGTGCAGATTATTGTGTGTGAGATTAGACAAATCTCATGTATGCTTTACTTTTTTGTTCCGTGTGGATTTTGAAAGCCGCAGCATGTCAATTGTTTTTGTGGATTTCACCCTTTTCAAAGCAAGGGTGAGATCTGTAGGAAAACCGCATCAAATCCGTACCAAAAAACGCAAGTAACACATGCAGTTTTTGGTGCAGAAACAAACCGAAATCCACACGGAAATTCATTGGTAATTTCTACAAGACAGCCTGCACCCATGTGCAGATAGCTTAAAGGGGTCTTCTGGGGAAATTTTAAAGAACAAAAACAAAACAGGGTTGGAATGGATTAAAAAATAAAACATTATAATTGCCGCCAAGCCCCTGCCATTGCCTTCCGACATTGTATCCGCTGCTCGCAAATTCCTGGTCATATATTTGACAGACAGGAATTGGCTCGGACTGCCCACTCAGCCACTCACTGGTAGAGTTAAGCGAATCAAATCTGATGAAGTCGAATTTGTTCAGAATTTCAGGAAAAATTTGATTCTGAATGAATGTGAATTTCCTCACGCTTTGTGGTAACGAATCACATTATTTCCTACAATGGCAGGCGTCTAAAATGGCGGCTACACGTGTGAGGACATGGGTCAAGGAACTCTGGGAAGGTCTGATGACCCATAATGCCATGCATGCAGCCAATCAGCAGCCAGTCAGCCCGGTGATGTCACAGCCCTATAAATACGGCAGCCATCTTAGATGCTGCCATTCACCATCGTCCATTGGTCAGGGACAGACGTGTATGCAGGCGCTATGGAGAGTGAAAGAAAAACTACCGTAATTGTTAAAAAAATAAAAAAAAGGTAAGAAGCGATTTACTAGTGCAGGGAAAGGATACTGAGAGGAATCATTTCACAGGCAGGGAGAGACGTGTGCAGATGCTAGGGAGAGTCATAGGAAAATCCTCACTGTGAAAACAATCGATTTACAAGTGCAGGGAAACATTACATGGGTGTCCAGATAGTCTCATAATACCTTTGTCATTCCAGCAATACGTTATTGGGGTGCAAGTGCTATGTGGAAAAGTAGCTTTTATCTGTGGAAAAAGATAAATATATATGCAGGTCACTTTTGCTGTTAACTGTGCTGATATCATTTAGTGGCCTATTTTAATACAATACAAGAAATATTTACTCAGGTCACTTTTGTTGTTATTTACGCTAAAATCTTTTGCAGTCATTTCTGGTGAAAGAGTATATGGCGATATTTTAGTAATACACTAAACATTTAAATGCACTGCACGGTTGTATTCATTTCTGATGAAAGAGTATAGGGGCTTATTTCATTAAAAAAATATATATATGGTGAAAGCGTATAGAGGCCTATTTCAGTCCAACACAAAAAATACATTTTCAGGTCACTTATGCAATTATATCTGTTGAAAGCGTATAGGGACGTACAGTGAATTTAACAAGTCTACACACCCCTGTTAAAATAACAGGTTTCTATGCTGTAAAAAAATGAGACAAAGATAAATCATTTCAGAACCTTTTCCATCTTTAATGTGACCTATAAACTGTACAACTCGATTGAAAAAAAAAATTAAATCTTTTAGGTGGAGGGAAGAAAACAAAACAAAAAACTAAAATAATGTGGTTGCATACGTGTGCACACTCTCTGATAACTGGGGATGTAGCTGTATTCAGAATTAAGCAATTACATTCAAAATCATGTTAAATAGGAGTCAGCATACACCTGCCATCATTTAAAGTGCCTCTGATTTACCCCAAATAAAGTTCAGCTGCTCTAGTTGCTCTTTCCTGAAATTTTCTTAGTCGCATCCCACAGCAAAATCCATGGTCCACAGAGAGCTTCCAAAGCATCAGAGGGATCTCATTGTTAAAAGGTATCAGTCAGGAGAAGGGCACAAAAGAATTTCCAAGGTATTAGATATACCATGGAACACAGTGAAGTCATCATCAAGTGGAGAAAATATGGCACAACAGTGACATTACTAAGAACTGGACATCCCTCCAAAATTGATGAAAAGACGAGAAGAAAACTGGTCTGGGAGGCTACCAAGAGGCCTACAGCAACATTAAAGGAGCTGCAGGAATATCTGGCAAGTACTGGCTGTGTGGTACATGTGACAACAATCTCCCGTATTCTTCATATGTCTGGGCTATGGGGTAGAGTGGCAAGACGAAAGCCTTTTCTTACGAAGAAAAACATCCAGGCCAGGATACATTTTGCAAAAACACATCTGATGTCTCCCAAAAGCATGTGGGAAAAGGTGTTATGGTCTAATGAAACCAACTTTGAACTTTTTGGCCATAATTCCAAAAGATCTGTTTGACGCAAAAACAACACTGCACATCACCAAAAGAACACCATACCAACAGTGCAGCATGGTGGTGGCAGCATCATGCTTTGGGGCTGTTTTTCTTCAGCTGTAACTGGGGCCTTAGTTAAGCTAGAGGGAATTATGAACATTTCCAAATACCAGTCAATATTGGCACAAAACAATCAGGCTTCTGCTAGAAAGCTGAACATGAAGAGGAACTTCATCTTTCAGCATGACAACGACCCAAAGCATACATCCAAATCAACAAAGGAATGGCTTCACCAGAAGAAGATTAAAGTTTTGGAATGGCCCAGCCAGAGCCCAGACCTGAATCCGATTGAAAATCTGTGGGGTGGTCTGAAGAGGACTGTGCACAGGAGATGCCCTCACAATCTGACAGATTTGGAGTGTTTATGCAAAGAAGAGTGGGCAGATCTTGCCAAGTCAAAATGTGCCATGCTGATAGACTCATACCCAAAAAGACTGAGTACTGTAATAAAATCAAAAGGTGCTTCAACAAAGTATTAGTTTTATCAGTTTAAGGGTATGCAACCATATTATTTTATTTGTATATTTTTTCTTCCCTCTACCTAAAAGATTTCAGTTTGTTTTTCAATTGAGTTGAAATTTTAACAGGGGTGTGTAGACTTTTTATATCTACTGTATTTCAGTAAACAAAGAAAAATAGATATGCACTGCACTGTTGCAGTTATTTCTAGTGAAAGTATATAGTGGCCTATTTCAGTCCAACAAGAAATATATTTTCTCAGGTCACTTCTGCAGTTATTTCTGGAGAAAGCGTACAGTGGTCGTATTTCAGTAATACAAGAAAAATATATACCCACTGCACTGTTGCATTAAATACTGGGGAAAGCGTATAGTGGCCTTATTTCACTGATGCAAGAAAAATATATACCCACTGCACTGTTGCAGTTATTTCTGGTGAAAGCGTATAGTGGCCTTATTTCAATAATGCAAGAAAAATATATACCCACTGCACTGTTGCAGTTATTTCTGGTGAAAGCGTATAGTGACCTTATTTCAGTAATACAAGAAAAATATATACCCACTGCACTGTTGCAGTAATTTCTGGTGAAAGAGTATAAGGCCGTATTTCAGTAATACAAGAAAAATGAATACCCACTGCACTGTTGCAGTTATTTCTGGTGAAAGCGTATAGTGGCCTTATTTCACTAATGCAAGAAAAATATATACCCACTGCACTGTTGCAGTTATTTCTGGTGAAAGGGTATAGTGACCTTATTTCAGTAATACAAGAAAAATGTATACCCACTGCACTGTTGCAGTAATTTCTGGTGAAAGAGTATAAGGCCGTATTTCAGTAATACAAGAAAAATATATACCCACTACACTGTTGCAGTAATTTCAGGTGAAAGCGTATAGTGACCTATTTCAGTTCAACAAGAAATATATTTAGGCTACTTTCACACTAGCGTTCGGGCGGATCCGTTCTGAACGGATCCGCTCATAATAATGCAGACGGAGGCTCCGTTCAGAACGGATCCGTCTGCATTATTTTTAGCATAGAACAGCTAAGTGTGAAAATAGCCTAGTACGGATCCGTCCAGACTTTCAATGTAAAGTCAATGGGGGACGGATCCGCTTGAAGATTGAGCCACATTGTGGCATCTTCAAACGGATCCGTCCCCATTGACTTACATTGAAAGTCTGGACGGATCCGCACGGATCCGCACGCCTCCGCACGGCCAGGCGGACACCCGAACGCTGCAAGCAGCGTTCAGCTGTCCGCCTGTCCGTGCGGAGGCGAGCGGAGCGGAGGCTGAACGCCGCCAGACTGATGCAGTCTGAGCGGATCCGCCTCCATTCAGACTGCATCAGGGCTGGACGGCTGCGTTCGGGTCCGCTCGTGAGCTCCTTCAAACGGAGCTCACGAGCGGAAACCCGAACGCTAGTGTGAAAGTAGCCTTACTCAGGTCACAGTTATTTCATACACACAGTTGACATTTGGTGTTATTTGTGTTCAAACCAGTTATTGCCAGTTTAGTACAATAAGAGAAAAATATGCGCGGTTTACATTTTGGTGTTTTTTGCGCTAAAAGCGTTTATTGCCATATGTAAGAAACAAAAGCGAAAAATATACGCAGTTAACTTTTACTGTTATTTACGATAAAATTGCCTTTTTCAGTCGAATATGAGAAATATATACGCAGGTCACGTTTGGTTTTATTTCCGCTATAATAATTTAGTGGCCATTCCAGTTCAAAATGAGAAATATATAGGCAGTTCACATTTACTTGTATTTGTGCTAAAAGTGGTTAGTGGCCTATTTCTGTCCAAAAAGAGAAATATATTCTGGGCTTTTAGGGTTGTTTTAATTAGATTTTAATAATTTTAGTTCAGCTAAAAGTATGTCAGACAGAGAAGTGCCAGGACATGCACAGAGGAGTTGCAGCAAATTAAGGGGCCGTAGCAGCAGGAGTCTCATCAAGAGGCCTGAGCTCCCGGTGTCATTCCTTGGTCGTGTCTTAACCAGCAACCCAGCGGTTATTGATTAGTTAACTCGGTCATCCAATTCATCCCAAGTGACCTCGGACACCCCCAGCCAACAGTTGGTGGGTTCGTCAGACACAACCCTTAGTTATCATAGCCTGGGATTAGGCCCTGGTCCCTCACCTGTCCTCAAACTGCCTCCGTCCTTTCCTATTAACTCAGCCACAGAAATACTATCTGCTGTGGGCTTAGCTCTACTATTTAGCAAGGACGAGCTACTTGAGGACAGTCAGCAGCTAATGCCCAGCCAATATTTAGAGTAGACTTTCGCCGCTACCTCCACTAGGCGCGCATGTAGTGATGAGGAGAGTGGCGTGGGAGGTGATGTTGCTAGTGGTCAGGCTCCTGACCCAGAGAGGGTTGAGGAGGACACCAGTGACTTGCAGACACTACTCGATGATGATGAAGCCGATCGCACTTGGGAGTCGGGTCAAGAAGGGGCTTCATCATCATCGGGAGAAGAGGGTGGCAGCTTGTTCACAAGGCATCGGCTGAGCCAGCAATGTGGTAGCATGGCTGGGAGTCAGCAGGGTGGCAACAGTGGGAGGTCGGCAGCCAAACGGTCCCGGTGTAGACCACCCGCTTCGCAGCAGCCTAGCTGCCCAGGAAAGGAGTGGTGCACAGGTTCACGCAAGCAGCGTCACTAGCAGTCAATCAGTGCGGAGTGTTGGGGGGAAAATCAGCTACTCGGCAGTGCGGAAATTTATTGTCAAGACTCCGGAGGAGGTGAACATGGCCATATGTCAAATCTGTGGGCAGAAGGTAAGGCGTGGCCAGGGGGCCAATGTTGGCACTACGGCCCTGCGACAACATATGCAGACACACCATATAGTGGCCTGGGACAATTGTGGCTCTGATGTGGTGGTCCAGCCTGCCGCAGCTACCACTGCGTCATCTAGTGGCATAACATCACCACATTGCAGGCAGTCAAGGCTCCACCAGCTCAACAGAAGGGAGCTGTCTGTCTGTCCCATCGTCTGCTGGTCCTGAAGCTCCTGCTCCTCCTTCTTCTACTTCTCGTCAGTCATTCCGCCAGCAATCAATCACTGAAGCGATTGCCAAGAGACAGTAGTATGCATGCACGCATCCAACAGTGCAGAAGCTGAACGTGCTCCTGAAAGTTGCTGGTGCTGCATTCCCTCCCTTTCCAAGTGGTGGACTCTGCACCTTTCATAGAACTGATGTCTTGTGTCGAGCCGAGGTGGAGAGTCCCAAGCCGTCATTTTTTTTTTTTCACAAAAGGCAGTACCAGCCCTGCACTCGTATGTAGAACAAAAGGTGGTCCAGTTCTTGAGGCTGTCTGTGTCTGCCAAAGTGCGCGGTAGCGCCAACGTGTGGAGCTGTTACTACAGTCAGGAACAATACATGTCCTTTATGGCCCAATGGGTGATTTTGGTTCCTGCACAGCCACACCATCAACTTGGCCAGGTGATACCGCTTCCGCCTCCACGTTGTCACACCATTTGTCCTGTGACAATGTCCGCCTCTGGCTCCTCATCCTCCACCATGTCTTCAGCCTCCACTGCAGGGACAAGTCACAGTGCCCCTCCAGCATTCCACATGTGCAGGGCACTGCAGTGTCACATGGTTCTGCACCTGGTTTGCCTGGGCGAACGTAGTCACACACGGGAGGAACTGCTCTGTGTCCTTCAGAAAGAAATCGACTGCTGGCTTTCTCCGCAACAACTAAAAATCAGAACCATGGTGACCGACAACGGGAACAACATGTTGTCGGCGCTGCGTCAAGGAAGGCTGAGCCATGTGCCCTGCATGGCATACGTGTTCAGTCTGGTTGTCAAGCGGTTCCTGATGTTTTCCACCCATCTGCAAGACATCCTAAAAATGGCCAGGAAACTTTCCATGCACTTCAGCCACTTATACACCGCAAAGCACACCCTCCTTTAGCTGCAGCGGCAGAGCGGCATCCCCCAACTTATTCTGATATGCAATGTTTCCACCCTCCATATGTTGGACTGACTGTACGAACAGAGAAAGGCCATCAACGTTTTTTTGATGATCCAAGCGGATAGAAGTACTCCCCTTTGTAACTTCCATGTCAGCCAGTGGCAGCTCATGCGTGACACCTGCTGTAACGAATACCAGACCTTGTGCCCGCTTATCGTCACCTACGTCGAGCTCACGAGACGCGGTATGGTCACGTGTCACCACAGCATGACGTTACACCCTCCAGAGGAGCAGGTAATGTCAGCTTGGTACAGTTTACACAGACACCTCCTGTCCACGTGGGCATAGAGAGGCAACGAGCTGAAAGCCTTTTCACTGCTGCCGTGAAACAGCACC
Source organism: Bufo gargarizans (assembly GCF_014858855.1). NCBI lineage: Eukaryota > Metazoa > Chordata > Amphibia > Anura > Bufonidae > Bufo > Bufo gargarizans. The sequence continues at coordinate 288,110,527 of NC_058082.1, forward strand.
GTCTCAGCCCGTGTATACTGCCACCAGCTTCTCGTTTGATATTAGCCGTTCTGCTAACGGGATTATATAGGGCAGTGATGGTGAACCTTTTAGAGACCAAGTGCCCAAACTGCAACCCGAAACTCCTTTTTATTTATCGCAAAGTGCCAATACCTCAATTTAACCTGAATACTACAGTCCCACATAGTATATCTTCCATGTACTCGATAATTTAGCTATAATAGCCTGCTACATTCAGTGTGCTGCCTGTGCTGTTGTTCACAGTGCGCCCTGCGCTGATGAATGGCAGGAAAAGTCTAAGGCATATTGGTACACCATAGACTTTTTCCAGGGTGCGGGTGCCTACAGAGAGGGCTCTGAGTGCCGCCTCTGGCACCCGTGCCATAGGTTCGCCACCACTGATATAGGGTGAGAAACCAACCCGCGGTAGCTTATAACTAGGCCGAAACACGGACGTGGGGATTCGTGATCGAGATACAAGATAGCACAAGTTTAAATTATATATTTAATCGCCTTAAGGGCACACTAGATATAACACAATATACACAGAGAATATATACAGATCATTGTATATATACACAGAGAATATATACAGTCGTCTGAGGTTACAAATACAGGTGATATAGGTACAACAGGGTTAAGCAGAGCAAGAGGCAGTTACAGGTTAAGATAAAAGTTCCTTTGGGTTATAATGGTGGAATAGTCCTTGGCTGCAGTCACGTGGGGGCAGTGATGTCAGCTGGTTCCCGGTCTCCCCAAACACATTGGCACAATGTGACCCCCTTCAGGAAAAGACCCCAGCCGTCCGCTAGAGTCCAAAAATGGTGCCGCTATGTGGTTTCTGTGGGGATATATGTATATCTCCCCTCCCGGGCTTCCTAGCCTGAAGCCAGGACCACATGGGTGTTTGGCTTTGCCCCAGGATCGCTAAAAGATAACCGAATTATGCCTGGGATGGACGGACGGTTCATAATTCCTTATGAAATGTAGGTGCCAACATGTCTGGGAGGTATCATTGATCCTGGGCAAGGGCTGAGACCTCCTGCTGAGGGTTTTCCTGCAGGCTTAGCTTGCCTCCAACCTGGCTGGTTGAGGTGTGACTTTATCCACCTGGGGCCTCCTTGAAGCCTGGACCCTTGGGGCTTCCTCCCTTGCTAGCTGACATCAGATGGCTGGGGGGGTGAGAACTTATTTTGCATGTACACTGACTGTGTACATGCCAAAAGTGAATCAAATGACAATCAGGGCTGCCAATAAATGATAAACCATATTCATCGCACCTGCCATTTGCTCAGGCCCTTTGAGGAGGCAACGTTATTTGTCAATTGCCAGGACTACGTGATAAACGCCGTCATTCCACTGCTTCATGTCCTGGAAAAGATGCTGGTGAATATGGCTTGTCAGGGGACTGGAGACGTGGCGCCTAGATCTCATGGCCATGTGAACCCTGTGGGGGCTGAACTGGAAGAGGAGGGGGAGGAGGACATTGGAGCACAGGCAATATGTAGCCAATTGAGTGTTTTTTCTTCTGACAGGAGAGAAGGAGAGGAGGAGCAGGAGCAGCCGGAGGAGCAAGAGGGAGAGACATCCTATGTAGTCAGTTGGCCTCCTCCTATCTGCGCCATCGTCCATCCTCTCGCAGGTCTTACCGGGGGGCCCCTCTGTGCTCACATTCCACTGCCATGGCTGCTGGGGAGGGGTGCGGTGGCAGGAACAGTAGCAGCTCCATCAGCAGCAGCCTGAGACTAGAGTCCATGATGAGTAGCTTTCTTCACCTGCATAGTGAAGAAACTACTCACCAGCAGCAGCAGGTAGACCTGGAGCAGGACCTGAACCAACAGGTGGTGGCACACCAACATATGTAAAATATAAGGTCGTATACCTATGTAATATAAGGTGTCTCATTGCATTTAATATCAAATGCGAATAGAACAGTAATTACATATGTTAAGGGTTTTAACCCCTTCTGATGAGCCCCGCCCTAATCCACAACTCATAATACAGAGGGCCATCTGAAGGTTTTAATCCCTTTTGAATAAGTGAATAAAAAAAATGAGCTTGTAAGCACTGCATATAGCACTTCTAACAGTTCAGTCATTTCTTCTTATGATCAAACCTGTGATCTACATATTATATACTTACCTCATTATATCATAACCTGATTATAGTAACTGACCATCAGTATTCATTTGAATAAAGACTACACGTATAAGCAAGACCATCATTAAACTAGGGTGTGAACTGAATGCAAATAAGAAGAGCACTAATATACTTCCAACTCAGTTTATTACTATTCTGGCACATCCATCATCAGTTTTAATGATATCTTATTTATTTATGATTTTAATTTCTATGGGGTTTTATTGAATTGTTCTGCGTTGACTGGAATACATTTTCTCTTCTAATAAATATACATTCTTAATTACATGTAGTGTATATATACTTCCTTGCGACAACCAGATATTAGAGTGCCTTCCATTTTCCTTATTTTTTCGAACATCCTGATCTTTGTTGGTCCTCTGCAGACTAATATACGTAGACCTTCCACAGACTCATAGTGGAATGTGCCTTTATATACTGAGATGAACCTAGAGTGTGGTAACCGAGGTATCTGCTGTGGGGTCATTTTAACAAAGATGGTACATTACAAGAGAAAATCTCACATTCAACATGGTGGCTGATCTGCCAGAAGGATGTTAGAGCAGGAGGAGCTGAGCAGGTTAATATCTAGTTTTATGGGGAAAAAACTATTTATTCATTTATATCCCTTCTCATTCTGTGCTTAAAAGTGTAGTGGATGGACTTATTGATTTACTGATATCTTTCTATGTACACTGATATAGCGTGGGCTGTCAGTCGTTGATCCAGGGGTCGTTGATCCAGGGAGTTATTCTGATTGCCTGATTGGAGTCGGGAAGGAATTTTTTATTCCCCTAAAGTGGGGAAAATTGGCTTCTACCTCACAGTTTTTTTTTTTTTTTTTGCCTTCCTCTGGATCAACTTGCAGGATAACAGGCTGAACTGAATGGACAAATGTCTTTTTTTTCGGCCTTATGTACTATGTTACTGTGTAGGACCGCCCAATGGACTCTTAAGCATAGAATGAGCAGTGACGTACACAAATAAAATGTTTTACTGAATCGTTCCGCATAAAACTGTATATCAATCTTCCCAGCTCCTCCTGCTCTGTAACTGCTGCTGTCTACAGATTGGTTCCTTTTAAGTCTCCACAGTAATGCAAATGACCACTAGTCAACCTATTTAACTCCTTTTCACTAGATATTTTTATTCTCCAATGTCCATTTTTTGCATGTTTTGCAGAAGCCTTTAGCATATGATTTTGCTGAAAAACTGAAACTACTGTAATTAATTCCAAATTGCAATGCAGCAGTACAAATGACACACAGTGATGGTGGATTTATACAAAGGGGAAAATGATTAAAAACGACATCTTGTAGACGATATGTTTAGCTGTCTGTGGTTGATATTCTAGTGTTTTTGGAAAGCTTCCTTGTTTGGTAGAGAATAACCAAACATACTGTAACTGAGGATGGCCTTGAAGTTAAAACTCTCCGCTCCTAGCTGGGTGACTCATTTGCATACTTTAAAAAGGAGTGGGATGGAGGTTTTTTTTTCTCAGCCCAAAACTTATTATGTGTGTGGTCCTAAATTATCTTACAGTTGTCCGAAAAGTCAAAAAAGTATATTTAGCACTCTTGGCGGAGCTATTAGCTCATGAAAGGCTTAGCAGATGCTGGCTTTACACATGTATCTTCCCTATTTATTTTCAGTCAGAATATATTGTATATTTCACTTGCTCTAATGGTTCCATGCTTTTAGCCATGCAGTTACAGAACTGCTTGAGGGACACTGCTTCCATACCGGTGACTCCAATCCATCTAATGTTTTCTATGACAGTAATATCCTTCACAAGGCACCTGAAAAGAGAACTGGCTCTAAAACGTAGTGAATATTTACAATCTCAATATATCCATATGTAAGAAGGGATACTCGATATGTTAGAAAATGGAAGTAGAGTGTTTATGTTATCAGTCAAAGCAGTAAGTGTGCTCTGCTGTCAAAGTAAGGTCAGGAACAGATAAGTGTAAAGTATATGTCAACAGCAGAGAGATGATTGGTAAGACCAAGGGAGTATTGAGGTCACTGGGAAGTGTCTAGTCAAAGAAAATTAGAGGAACTGAGATAATGACTTGAAGTACAAAAAAGAAGAGACCAGCAGATATAAAGATGGGTATGTTGGCATTGATGCCAGAGCCAACATGATGAAAACCAACTGAACT